>NC_133663.1:17647006-17957840 GCF_037893015.1 Macrotis lagotis | reverse complement strand
GAGTCTATGTAGACACAAGGCATGGATATAAGTTAGTTATGTTGGGCTGATCTGCAAAACAAATGCAAGGATGATACAGAGCATTGTCCTGGGAGAAAGGGGAAGGGAAAGAAAGAAGGGAGTTTTTAATAGTGGTGGCCAAAATGGGGGGAGGGAGGAGGAGTAGGTAATACTTGAATCTCAATCTCATTGAAATTTGTACAAAAAGGAAAGAATACATATGTACACACTCAGTTGGGTATAGAAATATATCTTACCCAATAGGGAAATGAGAGGGGAAAGGGAATTGGAAAGTGAGCTTATAAGAGGGAGGCAGGATTAAAAGAGACAGTGGTCAGAAACAAAACAAACTTTTGAGAAAGGACACCTGAATCAGAAAGACATATAGAGAGTTAAAATAAAGACCTGGTACAGTATCTATTATGCTTCAGATGAAATAAAAAGGCAGAGATAGAAATCATGATCTCTAACAAAGGAAATACAAAAATAGAACAATTAAAAGGGATAAACAGAGGAGCTACATCTTGCAAAGAAAAATATTATAGACAAAGAAATGATATCAAAAAATTTACAGCAAGTTTTTCTGATAAAGGTCTCATTTCTCAAATTTATAGGGAACTGAGCCAAATTCATAAAAATGAGAGTCACCCCCTCCCAATTGATGAATGGCCAAAGGATATGAACAGGCAGTTTCAAAAGAAGGAAAAAAATCAAAGCTATCTATAGTCATATTAAACAATGCTCTAAATTATTATAGATTAGAGACAGACAAATTAAACAACTCTGAGGTATTACCTCACACTTATCAGAAATGACAAATGATGAAGGAGATGAAAGAAAATAGGTACATTAATGAATTGTTGGTGGAGTAGTGATCTGGTCTAGCTATTCTGGAATAATCCACAAAAACAACATCCATATTCCTGCATATAATCAGCAAAACCCAGTGGGAAAAGACAGAAAGAGAAATTTAATTCAATATAATTATAGAACATATAAAATTTATAATTAAAATTATAAGAGAAACAGTTGAGGAAAAATTTTTCTAATATCCAAGATATATTAAGAATATTTTCAAATTTATATGAGTAAGAGTCATTCTCTGTTAAATGACCAAAGTGTATGAAATCACTTTTCAAAAGAAGAAATCTGTTATTATTGACTATAAGAAAAAAATGTTCCAAATCACTAATAATTTGATAAATGTAAATTAAAACAGTTCTGAGGTTCCACATCATACTTTTGAAAACAACAAATGTTGGAATGGTTGTAGGATATCAGGCACATTAAGATATTATTAATGGAGACTGTGAATTGGTCCAGTCATTCTGGAAAGTAATTTGGAACTATGTCCTCAAAGTCACTTCATTCTGATCTCTGACCCAGTGATGCCACTATTAATTCTCAGGAAATCAAAGAAGGGAAAAGGACTAGTGTACAAAAATATTTGTAGCACCTCCTTAAGTGAGTAAGTTATCCCTTCCACATTAGAGGAGTTATGGGCACCATCTGTGTAAAACTTTTTAGCCCTCTCTTTGCCCCAGAGGATTTTGAATTATTTTGTTATTCAAAGATAAACTATTTTGATATTATACAATACTATGCATGTATTTTATGGATTTCTGAGAGTCTAAACTTTTTTTGTGTCATCTGCTGGCCATTACATGTCACCTGCAGTTTCTTCAAAACTTCACTCAAATTCCCATTTAATTTCTTATGTTGACCTGTGATATATTGAAATCATGATGGGGAAAGTTGTGATTTGGAAGGGATCACTATAGTGCTCATCTATTGGTTAAACAAATTATGATACCTGATGTAATGCAATATTATCATGCCATAAGAAATGACAAAATGAATAGATTCAGAAAATCTAGGAAGATCTGTTATGAACTGATGCAGATTGAAGTGAACAGAATCGAGAACAAGTTGTTTACAATATTTTAATTAGTATTTATTTAATTAATTTATATTTAGAATGATTTAACAACAACATTATAAGTGTAATGCGATGTGACACACATGAAGAATACATTAGCGTGCTTGGTTGATGCAAATTTTCTACATGGGGAGATTGGGGAGCCTGCTTCTCTGAGAGCAGTGATGATGTGGAATGGAAGTGATTTGGAGAGACTATAGAGCATGTGTAGACAGTCAGCAATTGGTTCTGGTCTGCTAACCATCTGGAGAGGAGAAATCTTTTTTTTTTTTGTCTGTAAAGCTGGAGAAAAAGGGAAGTTTCAAAAGGATCTAAGTCAGTTCAGTCTAATTTGGTAATTTTCTCCTCAGATGTATTTTGGTGGATATTTTTGACTTTTAAAATTTTGGTTTGCTGATGTGTAAGAGATAATGCTGTAATAGAAAATCTGACCTTCACTGAGGCTATCATGAAGTCTTGTGAATATAAGCTTTTATTTTTGACCTGCCTTAGAATTGGTTTTTTGATTTGAAGTGAAAGAAGAACAATGTTTCTACAGAGTTGTCATACAAGCAGCTCAGCATTAATGTTGAGACATGGGTTACTTTTGGGAACTGTCTTCAGAACTGAATCCAATAGTAGCTAAGCTGAAGATTCACCTAGCAGCACTACCTCATTTGGCTATGAACTTGGTGGGACCAATTCTATCACTCTTTCCTGAAATCTAGATGAGATACTGAGTGAGATTTTTATTTCTGTTCTATTAACGTCTTTGATATAAAAATCTTATTGTAAAATCGAATTGATATTAAGTGGATAAATGGAATGGGCTTGCTAATCATTGTCACCTAACAATACAGGGAGCATAACTGGTGGAAGCTCAAGCCACTGCATTAAAGAAGAGATGCCTCTGTTCTTCAACAGCTCAAGCATACCTGAAGTCTTATAGGGAGGTGTTATGTAGTGCCTTGACTTTGTGCAATAGACCTTTATTATAGTTTAGTCTTAGAGAATTGCCTGGAAGTCCATGATTAGAGATGATTGAAGATGAAGTCATAATACCCATCACCCACAACAGAGTGTTATCGGACCCAGGATGGTAAATAAGACATTCATTTGTGGATATGGATGATGACAGAATTTGCTTTGCTTTACTATGCATATTTATTACAAGGATTTCATTTTAAATTTTATTTTTATTTAATTAGTGGAGGGGAAGAAAGGAGAGAGAATAAATTCTTATTAATCAATAAAGAAAATATTTTCTCATGGTTTCTAGCCACAAACACTCATTTCTTATCAAATTTGGATTATAGATGGTTTTTGGCAACAATTTTGTTGTTGTACTCTCTCTAATGATGGCATCAATCATTATTTTTATTATCAAATTATTATGTGAGAAAGGCTAAGGAGATCAGATACCTCACTATAATTTTATGGTGGTTAGGAATCAACTAGGCGAACCCCTCTCAATTGGGAATGTCCAGGTAAATCCATCCTCTTGGAGTTGGGTAGGCATGACCTTGACCTCTTGTGGGTAGAGAATCAATCACTATATTTCCTGGTTAATTAGTGTATACTATTAGTATCAAGTGTTGAAAATGAAATTCAAGATTCTTGTATGACTGGCACTCCCCAAACTAATGATGATGATCATTTATTTCCCTGATGGAGCTCGTCACACTCATTGAGTCACCAACCTTAATGCTCTTGGAGGGAAGGTATATACTTCTCTTTAGCAGCCAGTGCTCAAAAGCCTTTGCTCTTTGCTGCGATGGATGTTGGAGAAGAGAACTAGAATTAGAATTAGAAACTTACCAAGAAAGGCTCAGCTTCTTGGAGACTATGACGATATTGGAAATTACTTTCTCTGGAAACAGAAATTGTCCTCACGGATCCTGCAGGATAATCATAATACAAAAGTAAGCTTCCCCAGACCCCACTAGCACACAAATCATTTAGCAGTAATTACTGTGATGATTACTAAATGATTTGTGTACTGATCAGACTGGGAGTTCCCAGAATTGTATTCCCATATGTTCAACCTCCCTCCCCTTCCCCCATATCCATTCCCATCCTATGATTTCCTAAGACTGTGGTGATCACCATTCCATCCTAGGTCTCTCCCATCTGTTACCTCTGGCTGTTCAGGACCAATAGACTCATTGTTTGGTGTTCAACATATGCAACTAAGAGTGGAACTAGTCTATCATGACACAACAGATTGTTTTGGTGGGGTGCTTCTGAAATTGGAAAACTTCATGTTCCTTGGGAGATGAAGGTCCAAGGAGCTTTTTCTAAGTAATTTTATTTTATTTTCTTAGCTGGTTAATAATTTCCCTGTGACTAACATTGGCCTATTAGTTTAGATCTCTGGAAAACATTTCACTACTACCAATCTTTAATTTTTAATAGTCTTATGATTGTCAGTTAATTAAGCTTTAATAGAGTCTATTGGAAAAACACTCACACATCACTGATTCTGATTGGTCGAACTCCTCTTTTCATTAGGCTTGACAAGTCAAAGAAGGCGAGGGACACAGGGATATGCTCATGTCTTCTAAAAGATATAGGTATGTCATGGACCAGTGAAAGCCCCTCTGTGCTCTGGATCATTCCTAAAACCACAATATGGCCAAGATGACATTCAAATGTGCTGCTGTAACTAAGGCTTATGTTAGTGATTATCTGTTTTCTCTTTCTTGAATGGATTCCCCCCCCCCATTCTCTCCTGCTCCCCATTCACTTCTTCTCCCTCTGCTTTTTGCCCTTCCTGTCTTCCCCTTCTCATTTTTTTCCTTTCCAGAAAGGAAAATCCTTGCTCACCAGTATTAACCCACCATATAGTTTTTCTTGGAAACTTGTACCCCAAATGTCAAATCAAAGGATAATGGATAGTGATGCACAATTTCTGAATTTCCTGAATATGTTATGGGGAGGTAGCAATGACAGAATGACTAGAATAGCATTCTTGGAATCGGAGAGACCTGAGTTCATAAGCACTATAAATGTCAACTATTATTGTAGCCCATTATAATAGTATTTACTATTTTAATATTTGCAAAGTGTTTGTACAAATAGCTCATTTTATCCTCTTAGCAACCTTATTCTCCCAATTTTGCAGGGGAAGGAAGGTGGAAGGGAATAAGCATTGATTGCTACTGTATTCTAGGTATGGCCCTAAGTACTTTTACAAATATTGTGTCATATAACTTTGAAGAAAAAGAAACTGAGGCAGACAGATTAAGGGGCTTGCCCAGGGTCACACAACTAATAAGTAACTGAGGGTGAATTTGAACTCATATTTTCCTGACTCCATATCCAGCAATCTGTCCATTGTGCCATCTGTTAATATTATTATGTTTTAAAATATTATTATATTTAAATGTCAAGCTTTATCTCCAAATCTTAATGTATTGTAGAATCACTAAAGAAGAAAATATATGTACTGCTTCAGATGAAAATGTTTTGATCTCTTGTTAGAAATCAATATAAGCAGTAGCAAATGTAAAATAGCATTTGGAGATTTAAAAAAAATTAGAGAGGACTGTTATTTGTTAGTGGAAAATCAAACTGTTTTCCTTAAAGTCCAGAAATGGAATGAAATCAGGTTCTTTGATTAAAAGTTATGTTTCTACCCCAATGCAAATATATTTTATATATGACTTTCCAAAATATGACTGGAAACTTTCAACTGCATCTGTGAGTTCTCTTCTGTTTCCTTCAAAATGAAGCAGAGATTCATATACCATCTAGTGGTCCAAATGGGTCATTTTGTCATCTAGCATGGGTCTACCCCACTTCTCTCAGACCTTTAAATATTTGAAGACCCTTGTCATGTGTCTGTTAAGTCTTTTCTCTAGGACAATAGTTCCCACATTCTTATATATTCATTTTTTATTAACTCTATTGGATTGTTAGCACCTTGAAGATAGAGATTGTAAAATGAGCCCCTCAGAAGACATTCATTTCCAGTTTTGTCTTCAGTCCAAGAAGTTTTATTTAGTCTTAGTCATGAATAACTTTCAAAAAGTTCCATTGTCGATTCTAGCTCGTTATTAGGCATTAGTTGTATTTATACAACTTCCTTTGTGGAATTGGATACCTCAAGGTTCTTGTCAGGTTGGAGCAGAGATCCCTGCTGACCTGTGGCGAACAAAAGTAGGCAAGCAAGACAGCAAGACTCTATAGAGCCAGTCTCTTAAAAGCCTTTATAAAGTAGGACAAATGAGGAGAAGCAAGCTACCAGTACCACTAATCTTCCAGATGAATAGAAATCCACATTGATCTTGGGTTCTCTTTTGTTGGCAGCTCAGTGTCATGGATAGATGGCAGGGATGATCTGTAGTCTCATGTTGTCCTACTGAGGTTTTGGATTTCATGTTGAAAAAGGGCAGAGTTTGCAAAGCGTGTTAAATGCTGTAATCCTCGTTAGAATATAAATTCCTTGAGAGGAAAAACATTTGGTTTTTGTCTATGTATGGCTACAAGTTATGGATTTCTATGATCTTTGAAGAATTAAATGTCATCCAGAGGGCCTGGTAGAGACTCATGGTCCAAATAATCTAGTTTCAACTTATCTGCACAAAGAATTATGAAAAACAACTGGAAATCTTCATGTTCTACCAGCTGCTCTGCTTAGAATCAACTCCATGAACATTATATCTCTGTAAGGAAAGCTTATAATCATGGAGATCCAGACTGGATACTCAACCCTTTCTTTGCATCACCAGCTGCCTCTCTGTCTTGGATTGAAGAGCAGAGCAATAAACTCCTCCCAATGCCTTCCCTTAGAGAGGACTCAGAACTTTCCAGATAAAGTTCATTTTCCATCAGCAATTTTGTTCGGTTTCATCTCTACAAACACCATGTCCTAGTATTGGTACCTTCTGGCATCCTCCCAACCCCAATTCCTTATCTACTTCCTTTTGTGTTTTGTCTTTCCCCATTAGATTGTAAACTCCTTGAGGGCAGGGATTGTTTCACTTTTTCTTGTTTTTATTCTCAGTGATTAGCATAGTGTTTCACACATAATAACTCATTATTTATTGACTATTGTGTAAAAAAGAAGAAGGGCTGGTCATGGGGTGATGAAAAGGAAGGGTAGACCGGAAATAGTTTTTTTGCTCCATCGATGTCCTTTCAATGTTGGGAAGACTCTTGGAAGGACCCCAATCCCTCCTATGTTGAATTTATGGAAGGACATGTACAGGAGTTGCCATGTATAGGAATTAGCGGTGATGGAGGGAGTGAAATCTTTGTTAGTGAAAAAAAAATATCCAAATCAATGTTATCAGAGATACTTATGAGTGTTTCCAGTGTCTATTGGCAGATAATAAATGCATGAATTAGAAACTCACCTAGACTTAGGTTGAAGAACTTGATTTAAAAGAATATTTTGGGGGGAGTTTCTAGGTGGTGCAGTGGATAGAGCACCAGTCCTAGAGTCAGGAGGACCTGAGTTCAAATGCATCCTCGGATACTTAATAATGACCTAGCTGTGTCGTCTTGGGCAAGCCACTTAACCCCATTTACCTTGCAAAAAAAAAAACCTGGAAAAAACCAGCCTAAAAGAATATTTTGGTAATTAATTTCATGTATTTAATTTCATTTGTTGACTTATATCATTTATTTTATTCATTTAAAAATATTATTCTGTGAAGGGGCTCTTAGCCTTCACCAGATACAAATGGATACATGACATAGAAAAAGTAAAGATTTCCTGTCCTAGAGGTAATGATATCCTTTACTTTATAGACCAGGGAACTAAGGCTTAGAGAAGCAAGTTGACTTGTGCATAGTCATGCTCATGATAATTGACAGAGGGATTTGAACTTTCTTCTTTTTTGACCCAAGTGCAAGCCCCTATTCTTGATTCCATTGGATGGAGAAGAGTAGGGTCCCTCCCTTTACTTAGATAAGCTTCTATTTCTAAGTGAATCTCCATGTTTTCAAAATCCTATAGAGGAAAAAAGTTGCTGCTCCTTCCCACCAAAACAAATCAAACTACCTGCTCCAGGAAATCAGGAGAAGAAAAGGAAACTTGATCTCCCTCCATTGCCACAGGAACCAAATGATTAATCAGATAGCTGTGTTCTCTACCCCTTCCTCCTAAGACTGAATTTTGAAATGAATTGGGAAGTCATTATCACATTTATAAAATGGCAAATATCTTTCCAGGGATTTACAATTTGAAAATTAATCACAGTCTCCCTTCTGAACCCAATTTAAGGCAGTTACAAAGACCCCTTTTTACTGTTGTTCTGGCCCGGCATTTGGATGATATTTATCACCATTGTCAAGGTAGGGCTTTATCTCTAAACTCTGTTTTCATAATGAAAACATGCATAAACCTTCAGGCACAGGCAACTCACATAAAGTCTTTAATTAAATGAGCCAAGATGGTCTAATAATAAAAATGTTTTTTTTCCATTTTAAGTTTGAGGGGCCAGTTTTAGCCAATTAACTGGAAATAAATGTCTATTTCTTAGGAGGTTGTCTTGGAGGTTTTTTTTTCTTTGTTAAAAAAAATCTTTTCAGAAAGGCAGTTCCAAAAATGATCATCTCCCCATTATCTGCCCTAATGGAGGAGAGCAGAGGCATGTATATAACCTGAAGTAACAGATAATCTAAGAGCAATTTGTAGCAACTTTGGAATGCATTTTGTGCATTTGCCTACCTAATCATGCTTTGCTTGGACTAATATTAAAATGAGCTTCATATCCTGAGGACACACTAATTGGAAGGTGAAGGGAGGTGTTTCATAATTAAAAATCCCCCACAGGTAATCCCAAAGCATGTTATCTGCATGCAGATAATTAAGAGTTTAACGCATATCCCATAATGTAATCAGCAAGGATATAGGACTAGTGAGTGGAATGGAAGGACAAGGGTAAGGAGGATTGAATTTTTATTTAGTGAGTCAGCAAAACATATAAATGTCTGCTGTGTAGAACACAAGACCGAATGGGCAAGGAATCCTGGGTTTACTGGCAGATTCCATATATTTCCTTTGTGTATTTCCTTTTCTCCTCAATTCCAATGAAGAAATAAGATTTTTTTTTCCTCTTGAAGAATTCTCCTCTTTGTTTGCTGCTAAATTCCCCCAAATACAAGAAGTTTATTAATGCAAAATTGCACTAAGACTTTTGGGTCACTCCATAGAGCAAATAATGTAAAAGATGATTCACTTGCACTCTTTAGAAGGTTATTTATAATTAAATTTTTGGGGAGACAGGTGGCTTCCTGACTCACAATTTTGTAACCAGAAGCTAATTAGATTTCACAGAAGGCATCTAGGATCATAACTCCTTCTGGGCTTCTTCATGAGGTAGTGATTCATGGTTATGGAACATGTGCATTGTTATCTATTTATTTATTCATTTGATTCTTTGAGAATTAATTGAGGCAAGAGAATGATGGAATGGTCACCTGTGCTATCTGTAGAAGAAAGCTAATTTTTAGAGCTATCTAAACCTTCTCTTTTTCTGGTACAAAGATAAAATGTCAGAGACTCTCAAACCAACCTATAGAGGGATGGAATAGAAACTTGGAAAGCTTAACTTTTTTTTTTTACAGGTAAGCAAAGCAGAATCTGAAATACCATGTCATTAGTGACTCCTCCACCTTTCTGATGAATTGATTTTCTCAAGCACTCTGGAAGGATATAAGAAACTTTAGGAGAGACAGTCATGCTACATTTCCCATCTTCCAACTCCTAACCCTCCATCTTCCAACATCATAGATTGACCCAAAGTCAAAGCCCCCCCAAAAAACAATTATATAATATCAAATTGTGAGAAATAACTGCTAGGCTGATAGGGGATAGAATATAGCACTCTACCTTTTAAAACTAAGAACTAAGGGTCCCCTCTCTTCATGGGTAGAATTGGGTTTAGTCCTGGAGGATTTGCCTTTTAATGAAACGAGTTAGATTTTCTGTTCTCATACTCTTGATCTCATTAACCCCACAACCCAGAGCCTAGGAATAAATTTATTATTTATTGATATTATGAATATATTGATTATATTTATATTACATTTTTATTATTTTTTTAGTTTTTTTTGCAAGGAAAATGGGGTTAAGTGGCTTGCCCAAGGCCACACAGTTAGGTCATTATTAAGTGTCTGAGGCCAGATTTGAGCTCAGGTCCTCCTGACTCCAGGGCTGGTGCTCTATCCACTGCGCCACCTAGCCACTCCACATTTTTATCATTACAAATTTACTTATTACTCCTACATGAGGTTTTTCCCCAAATGGGACTTTAAAAAGTTCTCAATATACAAAATGGATCAGGTATGAAACAGGTAATATAAGATAGTGAGGTGGCACAGTGAATAGGATTTACGATCAGGAAGACCTGAGTTTAAATCCTACCTCAAATGTATGACTCCGGGAAAGTCCTTTAACATCTGTGCTTTAATTTCCCTATCTGTAAAATAGATACTAAATAATAGCACCTGCTTCCTAGTATCACTGTGGATTTACTTAAGTAAATTATTTCAAGTGCTATCTGGATCCTAGCTATTGCTATTATTTATTTCCACACACAGAAGAGGTTCACAATATCCATGTGCGGAAGGACTAAAGGATTCAGTAACAACATGAAACTACTGGTGAAGTCTGTTTTGAGGCTGATTCTTACAGCTCCTTAGAACAGAAATCAGTTTGCAGATTAGGCCATTAGGCCTTTTATATTTCACGTCTCTCCATCACTTTCCAAACAACTCTTGGTGCATGTTTTTCTGCTAGACTTAGGTCAGTTCTCTTGTTTTCTTTATGGATTTTGGAGAAACTTCTGGTGACCCCTCTGTTTTCATTCAACTTCAGCAAAATGGGATTTTTGAACCTTTTGAGCCTTGAAGCCCAGCCAGGATCAACCCTGGGAAAGATATCATTATACTATCACAAAAGAAGTAGCCCAAACCCAGGCTAGAAGTTCTTTGCTCATGGTCATGTGAATCCTGGTAGTGAAAAAGGGAGTTCATTTTGTCCAAAACCCTCTTTTTATTTTTTTAAAGAAAGATTTTATTTATTTTGAATTTTATAATTTTCCCTCTAATCTTGCTTCCCTCCCCCCCCCCCCCGAAGGCAGTCTGTTAGTCTTTACATTTTTCCATGGTATACATTGATCTAAGCTGAATGTGATGAGAGAAAAATCATATCTTTAAGGAAGAAAAATAAAGTATAAGAGGTAGCAGAATTACATAATAAGATAACAGTTTTTTTTTTTTAAATTAAAGGTAATAGACTTTGGTCTTTGTTCAAACTCCACAGTTCTTTCTCTGGATACAGATGGTATTCTCCATTACAGATAGCCCCAAATTGTCCCTGATTGTTGCACTGATGGAAAGTCCATTAAGGTTGACCGTCACCCCCATGTTGCCGTTAGGGTGTATAATGTTTTCTAGTTCTGCTCATCTGGCTTAGTATCAGTTCATGCAAATCCTTCCAGGCTTCCCTGAATTCCCATCCCTCCTGGTTTCTAATAGAACAATAGTGTTCCATGACATACATAGACCACAGTTTGTTAAGCCATTCCCCAATTGAAGGACATTCATTTAATTTCCAATTCTTTGCCACCACAAACAGATCTGCTATGAACATTTTTGTACAGGTGATAGTTTTACCCTTTTTCATAATCTCTTCAGGGTATAAACCCAGCAGTAGTATCGCTGGATCAAAGGGTATACACATTTTTGTTGCCCTTTGGGAATAATTCCAAATTGTTCTCCAGAAAGGTTGGATGAGTTCACAGCTCCACTAACAATGTATTAGTGTTCCAGATTTCCCACATCCCTTCCAACATTGCTCATTGTCCTTTCTAGTCATATTGGCCAGTCTGAGAGGTGTGAGATGTTTTAATTTGTATTTTTCTAATAATTAGTGATTTAGAGCAATTTTTCATAAGATTATGGATTGCTTTGATTTCCTCATCTGTAAATTGCCTTTGCATATCCTTTGACCATTTGTCTATTGGGGAATGGCTTGTTTTTTTTAAAAAAATTTGACTCAGTTCTCTATATATTTTAGAGATGAGTCCTTTGTCAGAAACACTAGTCATAAAAATTGTTTCCCAATTTACTACATTTCTTTTGATCTTGGTTACAGTTGTTTTGTCTGTGCAAAAGCTTTTTAATTTAATGTAATCAAAATTATCTAGTTTGTTTTTAATGATGTTCTCCATCTCTTCCCTGGCCATAAACTGCTTCTCTTTTCATAGATCTGACAGGTAAGCTATTCCTTGATCTCCTGGTTTGCTTATAGTATTGGGTTTTTTTAAATGTCTAAATCCTGTATTCATTGGTATAGGGTGTGAGGTGTTGGTCTAGTCCAAGTTTCTGCCATACTAACTTCCAATTTTCCCAATAGTTTTTAATGAAAGAGAGAGTTTTTATCCTAATAGCTAGACTCTTTGGGTTTATCAAACAGCAGATTACTATAATCATTGCCTGCTAATTGCACCTAGTCTATTCCACTGGTCCACCACTCTATTTCTTAGCCAAATACCAGACAGTTTTGATGACTGATGCTTTATAATATAATTTTAGATCTGGTAGGGTTAAGGCACCTTCTTTTGCACTTTTTTTCATTAAAGCCCTGGAGATTCTCAACTTTTTATTTATCCATATGAATTCACTTACAGTTTTTTCTAACTCATTTATAGATTTTTTTTGGAATTTTGGTTGGTAGGGCACTAAACAAGTAGTTTAATTTTGGTAGAATTGCCATTTTTATTATTTTAGCTAGGCCGATCCATGAGCAGTTGATATCTGCCCAGTTATTTAAATCTGATTTTATTTGTGTGAGAAGTATTTTGTAATTGTTTTCAAAAAGTATTTTATATTGTCTGAAGTTACTTTGAATGGAATTTCTCTTTCTAGTTCTTTAAGCTGCATCTTGCTAGTATAAATAGAAATGTTGAGGATTTATTTTATATCCTGCCACTTTGCTAAAGTTGCTAATTATTTCTAGTTGTTTTTAGATGATTTTTTGGGGATTCTCTAGGTATACCATCATGTCATCTGCAAAAAGTGAGAGCAAAACCTCTTTTTACAGATGAAGTCCAGTTGAGTTTAGCAACCAATTTGCCAAACAGCCAGTGTCAGCTGGCTGAATCCCACCACTGGTTTACATATTAGATAGACTTGAATACCTCAACATTTTATCAAGCCCCCTTTAAGTCTGTATAAATGAGTGTCTGGGTCTTGAGGCATTTTGAATCAGGGGTATCATAGCCATTAAAAATCAATCACAGAAAACACATTTCAAAACACATATTATGAAATGAAAAAATTAGTTAACAAAGGCAAAGGCAAAGTCATTTAAAAGCATATAGTTAGGATCAAGAAAATTATGGGATAGAGAGTGGATAGGTAGTCAAGGAAAAGTGGTATTGATGATATTATGAGATAGGGGCATTGGGGGGAATGCTCTGAAGTCTCAGTTAAATGTTTATATTTATTGGAAAACATGGTAAGGAGCTTATATAGTTTCATACGGAGAGTAGAAATGATAATTGAGAGGGCAATTTTTAGCAACTCTGTATATGATGGATTAGAGCAAAAAGACCCACTAGAAAGATGTTGGTAATTGAGACATGAAATTATGCGACCTGAGTCAGAGTAATGGCAGGGAAAATGGAAAGGAAGAAGGCAGATTCAAGAGTTGTTTTGGAAAAAGAATTGGCAGTACTTGGCCCAAGGTTAAATGAGAGCATAAGTAAAAATAAGTAATGGAAAATAATGGAAAGTTTGAATGTAGGAGAACCAAGAATTTGGAGGTGCCAAAATATTTCAAGATATGTAAATCTTTTAAAAGAAGATGGAATACTATGGTTTTTTGGAGTATATAATTTTATTTGTTCATGAGACATCAAAGTGAAATATTTTGGAGACAATTTTAGTTTTGGAATAACTTACTAGAATTTCTAGTTGATGCTAAAACTTAGGTAACCTATACTTTGGAAGATTTATTGATTTCATCCCCATGAATGCCTCCTCCACTAATATAGAAGATGGCTTCATGAATTGCTGTGGTCCTTTTGTCCCTCGACCAAAAAAAAAATTGTTACTTGTTCAACCTTCTAGTGCTGATCCTTTCCAGGAACCTTTATTTATCCTTGGGTTACAGATCAATGGATCTCTCTCTTATTAAGATTGAATATGTTTCATGTTCTGTTTTCCTGAATCAAGAGTGGTGATTTAAAAGTGTCTTGAATTTGAATGCCTTTTTAGATATTTTTTCCATTTCCATTATCTGTGACATTGTGTGTAGTAGTGTGCATCTGCTTACTCCGTTCTGTACCAATTCATATAACTCCTTCCCATATCTCTTGGAATTCTTCATATTTGGCCATTCTTAGAACATGGGAACATTTCTCTTATTCTTAATAATTTGGAGCATGTTCCAAATGGTTACTGAGAGTTTTTTCTGTTGGAAAATGTTCATTTTCAAAATCCTTTAACCAAAGAGTGTCTGTTGGCTAGATTATGCCATGTATTTGGATAGGCAATCCCATGTTGAGCTGAGTTCAAAATGGACTAGGAGGAAATAACTACATTAAGTTGCATTTCAGACATTACTAATACCTTCAGTAATTCTGAGTTTCCTCCCTTTCTCTTCCTCAATTCATCTTTTTATTACCTACTTTCCCCCACTGATGCTGCTTGGAATGGAATTATGAAGCGCCATGATCTCTGAAGAATCAAAATGACTGGTGACCCAAAGAGCAGTAGGGAAATTCATGGTGGATATAAATAGATTGGAGCATATTACCAATGATGACTTGCGTACAAGAAATGCCATAAATGAGATCATCAAATAAACATAAAATCAGAAGAGGAGTGTGGTGACTATGGAGTAAGAATGAATGATTAACAGATGACTAGCCTTGAGTATTACACTGGTATCTGGGAAATATTAAAACGAAGACCAAGAGGAAACAGCTCTTATTGCTGAAATGATATGGGGTTTAAGAGAATGAGAAGATAGGGAATCAGAGAGACTGCATTATTAGTACAGTCCTCCTTTTCGTTGACTGATCATCTTTTTAAGTCTTAAGAGTTATAGATAGGGCTGACCAAGACAAGAAGTCATTGGTTTATTTCCTTCCTTCTCCACTGCTCCAATAGAGAGGAGAAAGGGTGTGTTGGCAAATGTCTAACAGCAGACTCTCAAAAAAAATGCCCATCCCATTTCCAAGTTTTCATTATCATTACTTTTCTGCATCATTTTCCGAATCTAGACAACTAAAAACACTCAATAAATCAGGCTTTAATGTGTAGAGTTTGTACATTCTCAGAGGTGTGAATGTTCACATGAAATTTAACAATCAACTCTCAGGAGTCTGTTTGAGGATGAGCTTCAGCATACACCTCTAGGGAGAAAAGGGTATGTCCTTCTAAAGGAAAATCATTTTAGCCACTGCAGCGGACAGAGCGAACCCTTGGAGACCTACATTACTTTATGAATCACATAGGGAAACTTATCTCATTAATTTATAGCCATACTTCATGGGGGGGGTGGAGTAGGGAGGAAGGGAAAATGAAAACTGAATCCTACTGAACCATCATGAATTACAGAGCTACCAGATTTCTCCTTATTACAATGTAAAGTCTCTGGAGAGTAGAGACTATCTCAATTTATTTCCTTGCTATCATTTATAAAGAATTTTAAATTTGGGGAAGTGCTTTATAAATATGTCCCATTTTATCCTCAAAACAACCCTGGGAGGTGGATGGCATCTTTAGCCCCATTTTATAAGTGGATTGACCTAGTATTTCTAGCACATGGCACAGTAGGTACAGCACATTTGCTTATTATATACTTCATTTAGTTATTTATCTATTTGTTCATTCACAGGGATTCTGAATAAAACGTTACTCTTAGATTTTTATTTGTTTATTTTTGTTGATTGTCATTGAATTTGTGATACTTTTAAAAAAATCAGACTGAAGCTGCTGTCTCTCCGTCTAGACTAAGTTTGCAATTAGTATTGTATTTTTTGGTAGTGCTATTATTCTTTTCTTCTGTATGATTAGAAGAAAAATAGAAGCAGGAAAAAAATTGTGACTCTGAAAAAAGACTAGAGTAATCAAAGAGGGTCCACTATTCTCTTTCCTTTGAATGGAAATTGGATCTTCTCCGCCATTTCCCACTGCAAATTTTGTTTGGCCGTCTTGCATCATAGATTGGAAGCTCTGCACGAGAATCAAGACTAAATAAAGGTCTTATGCTGTGTACAGAGGAGATCACGGGAGGGAATCTTACCTTGGGCACCATGACTGCAGATGTGGAAAATTTTGAAAAGATGAAGCTGATCACGTTTCTATTTATAGAGCTAGTTTGATGGTTTCTGTTTTCCTGAGGCTACTGCCGGAAAACACATGTGCTACTCATTGAGTAATCTGTTTTACCTTTCTTACAAATATGTAAATGATAAAGCATAGGAAACAGCCAGGTATCACAAGGCCACTAAAAACCATTTAAAAGAAAGATGATGGTAACTTACTTTTACATAGTAGTTGCCGATAATAACTAAAAACTTTGTGGACTTTATGGTGTTTGATTCTTTTTTTTTTTAGTTTTTTTCCAAGGCAAATGGGGTTAAGTGGCTTGCCCAAGGTCACACAGCTAGGTAATTATTAAGTGTCTGAGGTCAAATTTGAACTCAGGTCCTCCTGACTCCAGGGCCGGTGCTCTATCCACTGTGCCATCTAGCCACCCCGGTGTTTGATTCTTGAGATAACCCTGGGAGGCAGGCCATAATATAATTATTATTTCCATTGTATGTATAAATAAGGAAAGTAAAATAGCTTTCACCAAATTATATGGCTCAGGATCCAGGATACCAACCTAGATTCCCTTGACAGTAGGGACTGTCACATTTATACTTATATCCCTAGCAACTAGCATAGGTCTGAGCCATAGCTAGCACCTGATAAGTATTCATTCATTAATTCATTTGAAACTTGTTTACACTTTAGACCATTTTTATATGTTCATTTGAATGCTTCCTTTTGTTTAGTGTTATTTAATTTATAATATAGTAATCAGTGAGTCAAGGAACATTTATTAAATGCGCACAATGGGGCAACAACTGTGCTAAGTGTGGGGTTACAAAGAAAGGCCAAAAAACCAAAACAAAACACGAAACAAAGCAAAGATAGTCTCTGTTCTCAAAGAGCTCACATTGAAATGAGAGCTACAAGATGTAAACAATTATGTAAAAACAAGATATCTAGGGTGGCTAGGTGGCGCAGTGGATAGAGCACCGGCCCTGGAGTCAGGAGGACCTGAGTTCAAATTTGACCTCAGACACTTAATAATTACCTAGCTGTGTGGCCTTGGGCAAGCCACTTAGCCCCATTTACCTTGCAAAACCCTCTCTAAAAACAAGATTATCTACAAGGCAAATTGGAGATAATCAATAGCCAGAGGCACATTAAAAAAAGACATATGATAAAGTCACATCCCAACAGAGGTTAAGTTTTATAATAGAATTAGAGCTGAGAGGGACTTGTAGGGCACCTGATGCCCAAACCCCCATTTTACAGATGAAGAAACTGAGGCTGAGTATTGAAATAACTTGTTTAAAGTCACATCAATAATAAATGACAGAACTGAATCCTCTGACTTCAAACCCAGTCATATTCTTTTAAAAAAGGATGTCTTGTGTGAGGGAAATATGCCCATTTAGTTGGAAGCAGAATCTGAAGTTATTTATAGCACAAGGAAAAATGAGAAGGAGTTCACATGGGAGGGGTAAGAGACCCTTGTCAGGGGCCTCTGCATTGGAGCTAAGAGGAAAAGAGAGGGAGAGATTTACTTTCATCCACCACGGTGCTGTGGGTAACTGCAAGGGAACTCCAGAACTACCATTCTGCTGGAGTGTATGGTAGGAGAGTGAAGAAGACTTAGTGGTGAGCTGGGAGGGGTCTTAGGACTTGGCTGGTCTAACATCATTTCATTGTTGTCATTATTGATCCTTTGTCCTCGAAGAGTACCAATGACATCACCAATGACTTACTTGTGAATTGGATTTATGTGAGGCAGAGTTATACAGATGCACCATGGCAACCACTATCTCTCAGCCTAGGTTAAGTTTGCAATTAATATTGTATTTTTGGGTGGAGCCATTATTCTTTTCTTCAGTATGATTAGAAGAAAAATAGAAGCAGGAAAAAAAAATGTGACTCTAAAAATAGATGCTGTAGTAATCAGGGAGGGTCCACCATTCTCTTTCCGGCAGAGTCTTTGAAATCTAGTGGCAAGACAAAAGCCAGGACAACTGGTGACCTGTCCAATTTTCATTAATGATTTCTTGAAGAATAGCTCTGAAAAAACAATTTTTTTTTTTGGAAAATAAAGTCCACTGTTTCAAATGGAGCTACTTTACTATACTTTTAAACCTCATTTTATAGATGACATTACTGAGTCCTTTAAAGGTTAAATAATTTGCCCAAGTATAGACAGTACTAGAGCTAGGTTTTGAAATGAAATCCAAAGCTCTTTGGTAGTTGGGAGACTTCCTTGAGAACTATGAGCCTAAGAACATGGGAAAGACAGTCAGTGTTGACAGACTATTTTCAGAATGAATTTGTGAGATTAGAAAGGCAGAGAGTGTGGGGAGTCTGTGATTATAAGCTTGGGTGCTAGCTAGGTCAGTGTGCTTGAGGCTTGGCATGAAAAATCTAAAAAAAAAAGAAGAAAGAGAAGAATAAGTATGAGTATGTGGGAGAACTTAAGACCAACCAGTGTATCAAGGGAGTGCCCCAAAGGTCGGGTTAAGGAGAGAGTATGGCTGCAAAACTGGGTCTTGGTGGTGAGTCCTCCCAGCCCCTATGTGGTTCAGATCAGTCAGAAGCAACAACGATAAGTGACTGAAAGAGCATATTCTCTCCTATTCAGCTTATCTGGATCATAGGCATCGAAGCTCTTGCTAGATTGAATTTCAGAAGGGCATCGGACAAGGTGATGCTCTGAAGGTGGAGAGCTTGGCTGTGAGGTGAGGAAACTAACCAAGAAAATCCCAAATCAAATAAAGCCAGGATAAAAGAATCCTTTTCCTTTCCCCAAGCAAAGCTAGCTTAATGCTAATTGGAGAAATTAATGAGAATAATTGGGAGCTTTTACAATGGCATCAGGAAAAGCAAATATGAGAGGGAGAGCTGGTCCATCGATAAATGAGGAGGGAGGAGAAATCAATGTGAGTTGTAAAATGACTGTGCTATTGAGCGGCTGTTTTCAGAGCACTTTATAAAGTAGAGGAGGTAGGGATAATTAGGAAGTAATTAAGGTCTTACCAACATTAAGGAGTTTTCGATAATAAATAAGTAAATAATTACTGATTACATTAATAAAATGTAGGTGTGACTAGAAGAAATGAATTCTTTGATGAATTTCTATGATCCAATGACTCATTTTGCTGTTTTTCAAGGACTGGAGCAAATTCTAGGTTGAATATATATGACAATGTTGGGGGAAAACAAAGAATATAAAACACAACAGAAGAGAATCAAACTACTCACGTTGTAACAACCTGGAGGTTGACTTTCTATTCCAAATCACTTTCAGTATAGAGCAGCCCAAAATGCTCTTGGTAGCTGTCCACTGTCAACTGACTAATGATGTCCTTAAGGTCTTAGAGAAGATTGCTTTTAAAATTCTGGGTTTTCGGTATTGAGTCTATACCAGTATTCAGTATTGAGTCATTCATACCTAGCATTTATCCAACCACTTACTAAACTAGGTACTGTGCTCAGCAATAGGAATTCAGAGGAAGCTTCTGTCTTCCAATGGCATAAATTCTTATTTATTTATTTGTTTGTTTATTTATTTATGTTTATTTTCAGAAGCAGTAAGGTGGTGTAGTGGATAGAGCACTGACCTTGGAGTCAGGAGAATAGGAGTTCAAATTCAGTTTTAGACACTAGATTCTTACTAGCTGTGTGATCTTGGACAAGTCACTTAACCCTGATTGTCTCACATCCAGGGCCATCTCCAATTGTCCTGATTCCTATCTGGCCACTGGACTTAAATGACTCTGGAGGAGAAAGTGAGGCTGGTGACTTAGCACAGCCTCCCCCCTCCGCCCCCACTCAAATCCAATTACTGTGCTTGTCATAACAGCACCTCCCTGGTGTCATGGTCTTCTTCAAAAATGGACAATATTATTTAAATCTTATATGAGGCCACATAGGAACAGACAAGATATATATACATATACAGATCAGGTTGGAAGGTAACCTCAAGGAGGAAGTATTAGCTTTGTGGGGTAGGTCGGTAGAGGTGGAGAGGACTTGAAAAAGTCACTTACAGAAGCTGAAATTGGAGTAGCATCTGAAAGGATGCTGGGCAAGCCAGGAGACAGAAGGGAGGCGGGAGAGAATTCTAGGAATGGGGAGCAGCCAGGGCAAAGATGAAGTTGTGCATTCAATAAAAACCAAAGAAGGCTAGCATACCTTTCTTAAATATTTTGTTTAATTATATAATTGATGCAGAAATGTAATATATTACATGATTCCTTATAATAAAGTCATATCACCAAAGATCTGTTACAAGTTAATTTATTTTCCTAAAAATCTTATAATGAACAAAACAAGTGATAATAAAAAATAAAGATAAACAAAAACCCTCCTCAAACCCAGTAAACAATTATGATAAACATTATTAAAACTGGTATGACTGGTTGTAGATACATCCATACTTTCTGTCATTTATTGTTTGTCTCTTAAACAAAGACTTGGGACACCCAGATTCTATTTTTTTACTCCTAACAAATTTAGACTACTTGGACAAATTACAGAGTATCTCTGGGTCTTAGTTTTTCCATCTAGAAAATGGACAATAGTTAACATTTTTATGGAATGATAGCTATGTATCTTGCATTGTAAGTTTACAAAGAGCTGTGCTAGTAGCTACTAAACCATTTCTTCTGCTCTCCCTTGACTAAAGCTACCACCGTTGCCTATTTTAATCACTGCTAAATTTTTAAGCAAGAATTTTGATTGTGATTATTACAGTTTAATAATAATGATGATGATATGATAATAACATGCAATATGTAGCACATTGTAGGTGCTAAATAATGATTTATTGCTTGATTTAATAGTTTTAAGGTTTACAAAGCATTTCCTTCACAATATACTTTGGGAAAGTGATTACATGTATTATCTTTTTGATTTAATTTAATTTAATTTTATGCCTCCTCAGTTATACATAAAATTAAACTAGGAAGAAGATATCAACTTCAAACTTGGGTTGCATACAAATCATACTGAACAAACCATTTACAATGAAATAGATGTTTAAATATAAAAAATATCATAGCAGTATATCAGCAATGCCCTTTGAATTTGTCTGACCATTTGGAGCTCTTTTAGGGCAGAAACTATCTTATTTGGCACATAGTAGGCATTCACTAAATCACCCCTGATACCAAAGACTTGCAGTTTTGTTGGGGAACAAACATAATACAACCCCAGCATTGAATGAGTATTAAATGTTTGTTGATGTTGGCTGTGAATACAATGAAGATTCAAAGCATAGAAGAATCTATGGGGTAGAGTAGTCAGGGAGGTGGCACTTGATTTGTGATTAGACTAGAAAGTGGAATAAGCAAGATGTTTTGTCTTTCAGGTGGGCAGAAGACCTTGGTAAAAGTTGGGAAAGACATGGTTTTCATTTGTTCATTCAATAATCATTTGTTAAGCAGCATGGTATGTAGAGATCATTACTCTAAGTGCTGAGGGAGAGACAAAGTTCATATTAGATCCAATCTCTATTCCTCATGGAATTCTGAATTTAGGAGGAAATAAAAACAAAGATAATTGTAATGAACAATATTATAAGATAAGGACATTATATAGATATAAAACAAAGGGCTCTGAGATCAAAATGTAAGGTCATTACTGTTTGGAGAGTTTGGAAAAACTTCTCTGATGAAAGAGATGGGTTGAAGATCTGAACTGAAAAGGGTGAGGAAGAATAAATATTGGTAGGTAGAACACTCCATGCATAAAAACAGACCAACCAAAGGCATGGAGATGGAAGAACAGAACATTTGTCTGGGGGAACAGAGAGTAGTCCAGTTTGTCTGGTGTCTTGGATGCATGGAGGGAAGTCATACTGAATAAGTTTGAAAATATAGGGTGGCCTCTTGAATGTGAGGCAAAGGAGTAGGAAATGATAAACTGAACAACGTTCACAGAATATCAGAATGGGAAGGGACTTAGAGGCCACTAAGGGCGACCTGTACCTGAAGAATTACTTCTGTGATATAAATACATTTTCCAGGTGTCCATCAAACCTTAACTGACCTCCAGAGAGAAGATGCCTGAAACTTGCCATTAATCTGATGAGGACAGATGGTGTGTATTGGAGCTACTGAGAAATAAGCCTGACCTGGAAGGAAGAAGACTTGTGAAGTCCTCAAATATTAGAACTGCAATGGACTTTAGAGGTCATCTAACCCAACCTCCTTCATTTGTAAATGTGGAAACTGTTACTACTTGTCCATGGTCAAACACCAGACAGAAGTGATGCAGGACTGGAACCCAGTTTTAGTCCAAAGTCCATTCTAATATGGGCAAGACTGCGGAGGGTTTGCAAAGTAGGTAGTAGGGATCCGATGTTTGTTCCTGAGTCAGTGAAAAACTGGATGAAAGGCATACTTTTGGGAGCTTGGTGGGTAAGATAGTTTAGATGGGGCAAAGACTGCAGTCAGGAATATTAGATAGGATATTCTTGTACCAAGTTATGAGATAATAAGAGACTGGTCTAGGGTGGCAAGAACTGAAATTGAGAAGGAAAGGTGAAACTGAGAGAGATTTTGATGGAAGAAAACATAGGACTTGGTGACAGGTAATAACTGTTTCCTCCCTAAGGATGTTATGATATTATATGAAATAATGTAGGTGAAACAGCAGAGTTTAAATCCAACTGATCGGAAGGAAATTTTTAGGGCATCACTGATATGTTGCTATTTTTATTTGAATGTGATTTTTTCCATTGTGAGCAGTATTGCTAGCAATATTTGAGAGTTTTTGTTTAAATGTGGGTTTGCATTTACACTCAGTACATACTTTCCAGCTGTGGGAGTCACTTTGTATGTAGAAGAAATTTAATAAATATTTGTTAGACTGTACTGAAATCCACTTAGTTGTCTGTTTTTTTTAATAAAGGCTCCTTATAATGCCTTCCACAATAATTTCATTCAAAATAGGTCAACATGCAAGTTTGTTGAAGGACTTCAAATATAAGGATAATACTTAATGTTCTAATATTTTGAGTTAGAATATTTCATTTGCTTATTTTTGCTTTCCTATTTCCAAAGGGGACTTAGCATTAACATAAATTAAAATATGGGATCATCGAGACATAGGGGTTGGAGTGCAGAAAACTTTTTTACAAATTCTACCTCTTACACTAACTTACAGAATGACTAAGCCAGTGAACTCTCTGAACCTTAGATGCCAAAGTAGAGTTGGTTTGTGATTTACATCGGGGTTCTATCACAGATTCTTACATATCATCATAGATTTATAGAGGTTGAAGGGTGCATGAAATAATAGATAAAATGATGAACTTAAAGTCAACAAGATTTGGATTCAAATCCCTTTACTTTTACTTTTTATCTGTCTGAACCTGGAAAAATCCCTCCACTTCTCTGGGACTCATTTTCCTCTTCTTTAACATAAGAATAACAATAGCATCTATCTCACTGGGTAGTTGTGAGGATCAAATAAAGTGACTGGCCATGCCAGTACTGGCATGGCATTGTAGATTTCAGATGTAAGAGAAACTTAAACACTTCCTTCTCTGGCATATATGGCATGATGTTCCACTAATTAACTAAAATCATCTTTCCAAACAGTTTTTTCATTGTTCTCCCTCCCCACCTCAGATACTTGCTGGCTTATGATCTTGGTGAACTAAACCCCAGTTTTTCATTTGTAAAATAGCATCAATAATAGCACCTTTCTGATAGAATTGTTGTGGATGAAATAATGCCTGCAAAGTTCTTTGTAAGTCATAAGCAAAAATCAGATTTTTTTTATCATTATTCTTTCCCATAATACTTTAGCATGGCCAAGACTTTATAATTTTTAGTAATCTACTGAAGAAGGCTGGTCAATAGTGGCTTTTTCTGCACATAACTGGGTTAACTTCTAATCATGTTTCCTTATGGGAATTAGAGTGAATCTTTATCTTGGGTACTGTCATCACTTCAGATTTCTATGGTTTGGAATGCAATTTAGGGTAGTTGGGCAAATCATTACCAGTTCAGAGGCTGAAAGATAGTCCACTAGACTTAAAAAAAATACAATGGTTGGCAATCACAAACTTTAATCCAAAAGAACATTTGGATGCATCCACTGACCCAGGCTCAGACCAAATTATTAAGTAGATGAATCTAATTCAATTCAATCCATGAAGCTTTTACTGAGCGCTTACTATGTTTTAGGCAAATTTGTCCCAGTGTCTCTTCATCTCCTTCCAAGGTATGTCTCTTTCCTGTCTTTCAAGTGCCTAGTGCCTTCATGGTGATACTTAGTTGTCCAAAACTGCCAGCTGGAGGACCATCTTGGGAGTAGTCTTTGTGACTTGGTCTATTCCCAGTACCCATCAAAACTGATCTGCTCCATGTATAAATCTCTGTTCACTAACCCAATAACCCAAATCCAGTTTTTATATGAATATGAATAGATTCATACTTTGGCCTTTCCCCTAATACTTCTACATATTAATAAGTACTTTCTGGAAACAGTGTCTATACTAAAGAAATGATGGAGTGAATACTTCAGATTCTGCAACAACTAGTACAGGAGGCATATTTGGGGATGGAAGGTTTTCAGCACACTCCAAATCATACCATTCTCACAGGGCTGTCTTTGCTTGAATCAGGTAGCCTTCCTTTTGTGTCCTCATGAACTATATTATCTCTTTGGTACTGTTGAAATAAGGGAAAGACTTGCCACTCACCACTCATGCAGGCTTTTATTTAGACTATTGCCCAAAGGGCAATCAAAATGTACCTTCTCTTTGATCCATAGATCTGTGCCAAAGAGATCATTAAAAAAGGGGAAAAGACCCATAAATATAAAACTATTTATAGCAACTCTCTGTGTGGTGGCAAAGAATTGGAAATTGAGGGAAAGTCCATCAATAGCAGAATGGTAAACAAATTGGGGTCTATGGATGAAAGGAAATACTACTATAAGAATTGATGGGCATGTGGATTGAAAAAAAAACCTGGAAAGACTCATACGAACTGATGCTGAGGGAAGTGAGCAGAACCAGGAGAACATTGTTCACATTAATAGTAACATTGTATGATGTTCAACTATGACTGACTTAATTCTCACCAAAAAAGACATGTCAGAAAATGTAATTCACATTCAGAGAAAGAACTATGAAGTCAGAATGCAGATCAAAGCATATTATTTAACTATTTTTGTGACTTTTCCCTTTACTTCTGTTTCTTCTTTCAAAACATTACTGATGTGGAAATGCTTATCTGATTACACATGTATAACCTATATCAGATTGCTTGCCATCTTGGGGAGGAGGAATGGAAGGAAGGGAGGAGAAGAAATCTTATAAAAATGAATGTTAAATGCTATCTTTATAATTATATATATATAATTATAAAAGCTATCTTTATAATTAGAAAAAATAAAATATTATTTATCCCCAAAATAATTTAGACTATTGCAATCACCTCTTAGTTGACATCCTCTGTTCTAATCTGTCCATTCATCCCACAATTGCCATACATCAAACACAATTCTGACCATCATTCCCTTATTCAAAGATCTACAAGGGTTCCTTTTTTCTTTTGAATGTTTTGGTTTTTGCAAGGCAATGGGATGAAGTGACTTGACCAAGGTCATACTGCTAGGTAATTATTAAGTGTCTGAGGCTGGATTTGAACCTAGGTCCTCCTGATTCCAGGGCCAGTGCTCTATCCACTGTGCTACCTAGCTGCCCAAGGATTCTTTATTTAAAGAATTTAAAATTCTCAGTCAGTTTTTCCATTTGGCATCAATATATTTTCAAGTCTTGAAGTGTTCTGGCTAAACTGGAACTTCTTTTCCCAATTCTGACTCTTCTTTGGCTTTCCTGTTTTTGCTTCATTTAACTTCTGGTCATGTGGCATCTTCCAAGGGAAGGATAGCTCCCGATGGCTCATTCCTTCTACCATTATCATGTCAATACTTATCTCTTTATCACTCCCATCCCCCAGGAGAATGGGAGCTCTTCAAGGATAGAGATGGGTTATCATTTTGTCTTAATATTCTCAGTGGCTGACACAAGGTCTTATATATTTGTTGTCGTTCAATTATTTTTCAATTGTGTCTGACTCTGTCACACCCATTTGGGTTTTCCTTGGCAAAGATGGTGGGGTGGTTTTCCATTTCCTTTTCCAGATCATTTTATAGATGAGGTACTTATGCCAACAAGGTTAAATGACTTGCCCAGGGTCACAAAGCTAGTAAGTGTCTGAGATAGTATTTGAACTCAAGAAGATGAGTCTTCCTAATTCCAAGCCCACTGCTTTATCCACTGTACTACCTGCTATATAGAAAAGGTATTTAATAAATGTATATTTGATTAGATTAGACTAGAATCAAAGCTCTCCCTGATGTCCTTAGTTGCTAGCATTCTCTTTCTCTCCTGCTTCAATTGTTATATATTTGCTGATCTGTAAGCAAGCTGAAGATTCTTCTAGAAGAATCTAAATTCCTTGAGGGTAGGGACCATTTCACTTTTGTCTTTGTAAACCCAGAACTTTACATGTAGTAGCCACTTAATAAAAGCTTGGAGAATTGAAGTAAGTTGAATTGAGTCACTCTAGCTAATAGGCTCTTCATGTGCTCTATGATGCTGTATCCATGCTGTGGGGGCTTAGTCTGTTTTTAATCATTCTACAACAAGACTTTTTAGCACTGACCAAGAGTAGAACTTTGGCTGGTCTATAGATATCTTAAAATAAATGCAATACTTTCTTTTAAAATTTTATTTTATTTAAGTCATTGGGGTTGAGTGACCTGCCCAAAGTCATACAGTTAGGTAATTATTAAATGTCTGAGGTCGGGTTTGAACTCAGATCCTCCTGACTCCAGGGCCAATGCTCTATTCACTTTGCCACCTAGCTGCCTCTGATACTTTCCAAGTGGCTTTATGATTTTGATTTTTATGTTATTTTTGAATGAATCTATGATTTCTCTGGCATAAGGAATCCTGAAAAAACTTGCTTTCCCAATGTAGATTAATGACTGCTTAGTAAAGGATTGTCTTAGAGAACTGGGATGGTCAAAGACTCCCCCAGTACCACACTGCCATTATAAAATTGAGGACAAAATAGAGCACTGACTGTCTACTCACTGGGGCATGATGCCTCTCACTTGGAATTACCTTGGCAAAAACCGCTCTGTCTCTTCCTCATTCCCCATTTTGAATCAAATTCAAATTATAACCAGGGACAACCTCCTCCCCGACCCTAAGTTTGACATATTTCCTCTACAGCTCATGGCAAAGCACAAGCTGCTAACTCAGACACAAATTGTAAAGGGTGCCCCTACTCCTACCTCCCTTTTACTTCCTTAATCTGGAAAGCAACATCCCTCCCTGATCCTGTTATTCACCACTTTAGCATTTGTATGAATCTGGAACAACCCATATCATTCTTCATATTATTCACTTTAAGCAACTGGATAAAGGTTATCCATATACAACATTGTCAATATATTTCCATATTAGTCATGTTGTAAAAGAAGAAACAGAACACAAGGGAAAAGCCACCAAAACAAGGTAAAATCATATGTCTTGTCTATGACCAAAAAGGATGTGAGTGTTTTATGAATGAAAATCAGTGTAAAAAAAGGACAATGAGGATCAGAAACAGACCAAGAATTCATCACAAAGAAAGTGATCCTGGTGAATCCTAACAAGGTGCCCATTAGTCACCATTTCTTTGCTCCCTTTCATTCATTGGACACTGGGCATTGGACAGCTGGGCGCTGGATCTCCCTCTGAGATACCAGGCTGCCCCAGGCAAAAGGGAAACACGTCTCCAGTTTTCCAACCTGTTTCTTCTCCTTGTCTCTGCAGTTAATGTGTGGGGATGCAGGTGAGCTTGGGAGCTTCCTGTGGAGCCCCCACCCAGAAACCACAGGCAGATCTCTGGGGATGCTGGGAGCTCACTTTCAAATGTGTTGATCTATCGTTTTCAAGTTCTCCCAGGAATTCCCCCCACCCCCTCCTCCACACAGCCTTGCAAGGATGACACTCCAGAAGGGCTTGTGGCATCCAGGGGGCCCGTATTCCACACACTGATGGCCCCTGTGGTGGGATGCCCCATTTGTCTCTGCCTTGGAATGAGGGTCCATTTGACAGTGGCACGTCAGGAAGTGGGAAACCACTATACTCACCCTGTGCTCAGAAATCATTATCACCAGACAGACCCAGAAGTATGGACTATAGATAATGGGCCTCTCAGGCTGGCCAGAAATCATTATGCTACTGAGGGAAAGGCAATGACTGTTTTAAATCCCATTAGTGTGGATGATGGGCTGTCTGCAACAGGATGCCCATACCTGAACAAGCAGCTTGGAATCACTTCATCCGATTAACCCTGCGATGCTGGGTCTTGTCATGCTCCAGCCTGGACCGCACAGCAGGTCAGAAGCGAAGCAACGTGGAGGCTCCGTCTGGGGTGGAGGGAGGAGAGGACAGTGGATCATCTGGATTACCCTGGGTGCTGGTGATGCTGATTACATTAGACTTGTAGATGGGTTCCACCAGCCTCCAAACCCTGCTTTACTGTGGACAATTTGTTTCTACTGATCCTTGTAGCCTGGCCTCCTCCATCTTCTGTTTCTTAAAAAACAAACAAATAAATAACCCCCAAGTAAGCCAAGGTGGGAATGTATGATGCCTGGTCTATATTTAATAGATAGAAAATAAGCATGGCCAAAATTTTCAGGAAAACCTAATTAATAGATAACAAGAGAAAGGGGAGAAAAGAAAAAAAAATAAAGAAAAATTCAATCCCCTTGTCTAATTTCCTTTAGACTTCCCTGGTTTTTCTTGGGCATCATGGTCTCCCCAAACATGCTCTCATTTGCCTGTGCTCACCTTTGGGTTTGTATAATGCAAAAGCAAATAGTTTGGTTTCTAGCTTGTGTGCTTAACATTCAAATTGAGAATGGGGAAATGTATTTTAATGTTAGGTTAGAATCTAAACCTGTGATTCATTGATATACAGAAAAGTCTGGTGGAGAAATTCTTCCAAAGCATCTTCTGGTGTTTTCTGGGTAATTTATAGACTTAGAGGGCTACCTAGAACACTCAGAAGTCAAAAGACTTACCCAGGATCACGCAGCTAGTATATGTCAGACCTGGAGTCAGGAAGACCTGAGTTTAAAACCCAACCTCAGACATTTATTAGCTGTATTTCAGTCTCCTCATTTGTACAGTGGAAATAATAACAGCACCTGGGTCATTGTGAGGGTAAAATGAAATAAAATTTGTAAAGAACCATCAAATCTTAAAATAGCATAGGAGAGCTATTATTACTACTAATTCATTATTATTAGCAATAATTAATTATCATTGACTTTGGAGTCAACTCTCTCCCCACAGTACTATGATGTCCCTCTTTAGTGACCTTTAGTAAGCAGAGGAGATATTAAGAAAACACAGAGCCGGCCTTTAGGAGAGTTCTGCCAGATATTTTGGACTTTTCCAAACTCTTATTGTAGTTGCTAACAAAATGTCCTTGTTAGAGGAAGCATCTATAGGTAACTTGACAATTTCTCAGCTTTTTCTCATTATGCTATTTTGGGCATTAAAAATACACTGCCAAAATCATCTTTTTTTAAAATCCTAAACAATAGAAAGTTGCTTTGAGTTGAGGACCATTTAGCTTCTCAGACTACAAGGGTCTTGGAGGCAAAGTTGGTTGCTGTAGATGATCTGACATTATTCTGAGTTTACTGTTTTATCCATTTCTGGGTCACATTTTAAAGAATGATTCCAATAGGCGGTGTCATGCAGTGGAAAGAGAGATAAATATCAAGTCTTAAGACTTGAGTTCTAGTTCTTATTTTGTTTCTTATTACCTGAATGATTCTGAGCAAGATATCCTTTCTACAGGCCTCAGTTTCCTTATCTGTACAATGATAGGGTGGGATGGAGGGAAAACTATATCATCTCTAAGATTCTTTCCAGTTTTAAGTTCTATCTTTATTCCCTAAATTCTCTTCCAAGCTACTCTTGTATTCCTATGGCTTTTAGGTTTTTTTTTTTTTTGCAAGGCAAATGGGGTTAAGTGGCTTGCCCAAGGCCACAGAGCTAGGTCATTATTAAGTGTCTGAGGTCACATTTGAACTCAGGTCCTCCTGACTCCAGGGCCGGTGCTCTATCTACTGCACCACCTAGCTGCCCCTAATTTCTATGGCTTTTGATGGACCTAAAACCTTCATTGTTGAAAGCTTGTTATACTTTATGATTACTAAGTGTGAATCATTTCTTGAAGAATATTGACTTTGAAAAATCTGGACCTCTATTTCAGAGAGAAGTTTGGGCTTGTCAGAAGCTCTTGGTATTTCTCCAAAGCTGTTTTGTCAGAAGCCAAGGAAGTGAAGAGAATTTTAGATAAACTAGATACGATAGATTTCTGGAGAGGATTGAATGGGAATAGAAAGGAATATACTTTTTCTCAGCAGTCTATGGTACTTTTACAAAGACTGACAATGTTTTAGTATATAAAAATGTTATAGTTCTCATTCCATTTTGAGATAAAGTAATTTTCCATTTGTATTATTTGTCTAAGACATATGTATGGGTCTTTGAGCTGTCAACTTTGTTGCATATCATGCTGGATATTGAACCTTCAGCCATTTTTCCTTTTTTCATAATTAGATTAATTTTTGGGGAGTAATTATGGATAGTACTGAGGAGATTCTACAGTGTCCCTGACTGAATCAAGATAATATGGAATGGAAGCATGTGAAAGATGCCACTGTCTTTATAGGGAGAGCTTCTTAGATTAGGAATTTTATGGTAGTGGAAACTAGGGATGAACAAGCAATCTCTGTTTTTTGCTTTCCCTGATAGAAGGTCATCAAATGTAGTTATTTTGTTTGGCACATCTTTCAAAGAATCTTGTGTAAGGTGTGTGAGGTATGCATATATACATTGTTCTTTGATAGCCTTATAGTTTTCTTGGGGAGATAAAACTTAGATCCAAATAATTTATTTCTAGAAGGGTCTTGAGAGATAATTTAGTCTAATATTTTCACTTTAGAGTTAAAAAATTGGGTTTCAGCTCATAGGGTCATTGATAGAACTATAAAGGTGACTATAGATAGAACTATAAAGGTCATACTAGACACAAGTAGTAGGGGTGGGATTGGAACTGAAGTTCTCTGAGTCCCAATCTATAACCTTCTATACTGTAACGCACTGCCAAAGAAGTTAAATGTCTCCAAGATCATGTACCTAGTTAGTGTTAAAACTAGATCTAAAGCTGAAAGATTCTGAGTTCTAGTCAAGCATCTAAAAATATTTTAAAAATATTCTCTAGCATGGTGAAGAAGTCTCTGCCCTCGAGGTACTTATACCTGGTAAGAGAGATGAGATACATAGCTATTACACGTTCTGTTTATATTACCACAACATCCTTTGCCATTTGACTCCACTCTGTGTTCTCAAGTTTATTGCACATTAATATTTCTCATATGCTTGTTGTCATATTCAGGGGATACACTGGTAGATGTTTAACAATTGACTCTTTGGGAGGCGGCTAGGTGGCGCAGTGGATACAGCACTGGCCTTGGAGTCAGGAGCACCTGGGTTCAAATCCGACCTCAGACATTTAATGATGACCTAGCTGTGTGGCCTTGGGCAAGCCACTTAACCCCATTTGCCTTGCAAAAACCTAAAAAACAAAAAAACCATTGGCTCTTTGAGAAGAAACCACAACACACTTTGAAGTTTTTATTTTTAACATTTCCTCAGTCTCTTTCTTAAGTCTAAATAATCAACCCACAATAACTCAAGCTCTGATTGGTAGTGAATGCTAATTCCGGAGGTGAAAATGCTCATACTAAAAATTTACAATTGACTTTCATGGCCAAGTAGATATCCTATGCATAAATGTATGAGTCCTGGGCTTTGAATGGGCTGCCCAGCTGCTCTACTATTGAAGAACTATGATAATTTATTGCATTTTCCACCATCCCATGATGTCTCATCATGAGAAATTTGGAATGAGATACGATGGCATGTGAATAAGTATCAAATTGTGTGACTTGATGTCTCAGGCTTGTGTATATCAGAATTAGGGGAAAAAAATCATCATGGATGAGAGAGCCATTGTGCAGGAGTGGATAGAGAGAGTTAAAATGGAATGAGAAAGCACCAGGTTCAAGTTCTGATGTATTGGTGTCCTAGACACCAAGTTCAATGGACAAGAACCTTTTGCAAATAATTTAACAAACATTTGTTAAACATCTATTTTGTGCAAGACATGGAGATATGAAGGCAATCTCATCCCCAACCCAAACAATCACACCCTTCAAGAAGACTATTCTATTTTTGTGTATGTAGAGAGGAATACAGAAAATAACATGTCTTAAAATAAGGAAAATATAAAGAGAATAAACAAAATCATTTTGGGAGAAATTGCTAATATTTAAGGATGGAGGATGAGGAGAGGGCTTGAGAAGGAGGTGGAATCTGAACTGAATTTTTATAAAAGGAAAGGATTCTAGAAATGGCACAGAGGAAGGCATGCTATCCATTGGGATCCATTTGTATAAAGATGATTGTCATTGGTCTAAGGAACAGATAATGGTCAGTTTGACCACAGAGAGACCATAGAGAGCTAATCCAATTGTATTCATGACAGTTTTGTTTTTCAAGGAATTGTTTTTATTCTTCTTTTACTTGTTTAGTCATTCTTTCTTAGTCACTTTTACTGGATTTTCATCTACATTCCATCTCCTAACAGAGCATTTCCTCTAATTGTGTGTTACCTAGGACCTTGTTTTTGTCTCCCTTTATTGTTTCTTTCAGTGATTAACCTCCATGGCTTCAGTTATCTTCTCTGTGCAAAAGACTTGTAGCATCCTTATATTCAGTGTTAGCTCCAGAATCACATCATAAAGATCCTATAGGGCATTTCAAACCAGACTTCCAATAGGCATCTCAATCTTAATATGTCCAGAATAGGTCTCATTATCTCCCTCCATCCTTAAATCCACACCTCTTCCTAACTTCTTTATTTCTTTCAATAGTACATAGTTGTGGTCACCAATGTTCACAACTTCAGAGTTGTGCTGACTCTTCCTCATCCTTCCTCATCCTTTTTAATTAGTTGCCACATCTTTTGGATTCCATCTCCATGGTATCTCTCATAAGTGATCCCTTCTTCCTCCACTACTGCTAATTTAGGACCTCACATTGTTTCAAAACTGATGTCCTAAAAGTGCAAATCTGACTATGTCACTTCTCTACTTAAGACCTTGAAAGTTCTTTTCAATCTGATGCCCCTTGTCTTTCTAGGTTTATGGAACATAAATAATTTTCATGCACTCTATGTTCTGCTCATTGTGGATGATATTCTGTAAAATATACCTCAAGAATGAAAGAGAAAGAAAGGAGGGAATGAAGGAAGAAAAAGAGAGACAAAGTAAGAAAAGAGGAAGAGAGAGGAGTGAAGGAGAGCAGAAAAAAAGGAAGAGGAAAGAAAAAATGAAAGAAGAAAGGAAAGAAAGAAGGAAAAAGTCCTGGAAAAGAGAAATAAGTGGTCAAACTAGTCTTTTGAATGTCTGACTTGAGGTGTTCCTCTAAAATTGAAGCAAAAAGAGACTTAAAAATATTTGTAATGGATATAAACTAGTGTGTGTAGAAAAGTATACCAACCAGGTCTGTTATTTATAGAAGTAAATACCACTGGTAAGGTTTAGCAAAGCACTTACAGTAGAGTGGCTTGGATGGAGTCCAGACTGTTCAATTGTTAATATATTATTTATGTTAACAAAATGAAATGTTTGGCTGAGTGGGCATCAGCTCTTTCCCCCCCTCCCTTAATATTGTATGTTTACCAAAGGCTATGATCCTTCTCAATAATTATTTGCCAATCATGGATTCTTATTTTTATGTGTAATTGTGGCATTCTGTGCAAAATATCCATGATAAAATTTTGAGATGTATATAGATAGGAGTAAGATAACATAAATTGAATCTTATTTTATCAATTTTGAAATGATCCCCATGGAGTTTATCTTTACCCTTTTTCTTTTTTACTGGTTAATTTATTTTAAAAAATCTTTTAATTTTTTTTGGTAAAAAAAAATAATGCTCTTTTTTTCATATCATTGTCACTTTACACTGACAATGGATCTTTCCATTTTCACCAAAAGGTATAATTAAGCAAAGAAACCCACTGCATTGGCTATGCTTTACAAAATATTTCTTATTCTATAGTTTTAGTTTTCCACCTCCATTCTGAAAGGAGGGAGGCCTGCCATCAGTCTTTTGAAGTCATGCATGGGTTCTGATATTATTCATTGCTGTTTTCCTTTGTGATCATTATGTGAATTGTTATTTTGCTTTTGCTTACCTCATTTTGAACTATGTTCATGGAGGTCTTCCAAAGTTTCTCTGAATGCTCCAGATTTTCCATATCTTATATTGCAACAATATTCCACTTAATTCCTATAAAAGAATTTGTTTAGCAATTCTCCAATCCTTAGCACTGCTTTGTGTCACAAAAATACTGCTATAAACCAGATGCAGAACTGAACAATTATGGCTAAGGCAAGTATTTTTACTCTTTTAATGAAAGATTTTATTTATTTTTGAGTTTTACAAATTTACCCCTATTCTTGACTCTTATGTTGAGTCCCACTTCTGGATTCCCTCAGTCTCCCCAGGTGAGCATTGTAGGGACATGAGACAAGGATGCCAAAGGAGACAAGAATTTCATCAAGATCTCCAAGTGCTCCATTTATTTACCAAAACACCAGTGCTTAAATATCTTTCCAGGCTCTAATCCACTCCCACTCCTGTGGCACTTAGTAAGATAAGATTCTGGTGTTCAAAGACACCAGGTGAAGATAATTTACAACGGTCCCATACATAATGGTTCCTAACACTTAAGGAAGAAAAGTAAAGTATAAGAGATAGCAAAATTATATAATAAGATAATGGTTATTTTTCCTAAATTGAAGGTGATAGTCTTTAGTCTTTGTTCAAACTCCACAGTTCTTTCTCTGGATACAGATGGTATTCTCCATCGCAGATAGCCCAAAATTGTTCCTGACTGTTGCACTGATGGAATGAGCAAATCCATCAAGGATGATCATTACCCCCATGTTGCTGTTACGGTGTACAGTATTCTTCTGGTTCTGCTCATCTTGCTCAGCATCAGTTTATGCAAATCCTTCCATACTTCCCTGAATTCTCATCCCTTCTGATTTCTTTTTTTTTTTTTTGGTTAATATGACTTAATTTATATATTACTAAAATATTCTTAAGAGTAAACATAATACCCCCCCTCCCCACAAAAATATAGAACTTCATGAGAAATAAAGTAAGAAAAAGAGAAAAAAATGTGTTTCAGTCTATGTTCTGATACCATCAGTTCTGTCTTGGGTGGATCACATTCTTTATCATAAGTAAGGCAAATATTTTTAATCAAACAAAATATAAAACTAATCACAAAGGATAAAATATATGATTTTGGTTATATGAAATTGAAAATCTTTTGTTTGAATAAAATTAATGCAACTAAGAAGATAAGAGAAACTATCAATTGGGAAAAAGATTTGTATCAAATAAAGGTCACTAGGTCACCTCTAATTATAAGTACCAGCAGTCATTCCCAGTGGATAAATGGTCTAAGGTTTTTTATACAAAGTTCTCAAAAGAATTGCAAACCGTTTTCATGAAAGATGCTAAGATGAGAAATTTGAGTCAAAGTAGTTCTTAGATTTCACCTTGCATTTAGCAAATCAACAAAGATGACAAAAGGTGGAACCAGTCAGTGTTGGAGATACTATAGAGAGACAGAGGTAGACTAATACATTCTTTATGAAACTGTGAATTTGTCCAGGTATTTTGGAAAAAAAGATTTGGAATAAAGCTAAAAAGAAAAGGTTATGGAAATTTCTTTTTGAAATGGAATTATATTTTGATTCCTAGATTCTATGCCTTGGTATATTCTCCAATGAGGTTGAAAGGTAGAAAGGAAGGTCGGAAGGTCCTAGATATACTCATAGATATACTAGAGTTTTTAATGCTGTGACTCATGACTTTATATGGTGTGTTCTTTCTTTTTTAGATTTTAGAAAAAAATATAGGAAGAATAATAGTTACAAAAACAATCCCTTCTATGTTATGTGAAAAGAAATAATGTGAAATAAAGTTGGAAAGGCAGGCGCAACCAGATTTGGAAAGCACTCTCTGCTTGCATAGATAAGGTTCCAGAGGAGAGGAGACTCAAACTAAAACAATGATAGTGGGACCCATGTGCAGAAAACAAGTATAGCTAAGGGTTATCTCTCAAAGTCATGACCTCAGCAGTCTCCCCCCCCCCCCCCTTTTCATTGAGTATTTAGGAGGTTTCCCCTTAGGAGGAATTCTTGGCTGGGCTTTGTTGATTTATATCTTTCTAGGGTCCATAGTCAGTTTTTCTGTTAAGAGGGGTCACTGTCTCTAAAACTGCTATCCTCCTTGGAGGCTACCATTCGACCCCCTTCTACAGGTGCTTCCTTTATTCTTCTGCTACCATGATGGACCCTGCCATTGATTCTTCTGGACCTTGGGACCACAGATAACTTTTCTTGATCTTTAGATCCCCTGGATATTTCTCAGTAGAAATGTTCATGAACATGAGATCAGGGAAGAATGAACACAAGAAAGGCAGAGGCATTAGATTCTCATGTGTATCTCCACAGGGTGGGAGATGAAGCAATTGCTCTTTCCCCCAAATAGAAGCTCAATACAGGTCTACCCTGTTACCTGGAAGGAAAAGAACAAAAGGCAAGTCAATGAGTTTCACTTCAGCCTTATCAGTCCATCCAGATCTGAATTAATTAGGGGACTTTGCTATCATATAATAATAAGAAAAACCAACAATGACTGGCATTTATATAGGACTTTAGAGCTGGCAAAATCCTTTACAAATATTATCTCATTTATTCCTTATAACAATTCTGAGATGTAGGTAGGAGTAAGGGAGGGAAGGGAACCACAATATTATCTCATTTGGTTCTCACAATAATCTGATGATGAGCACTAGTATTATTCCCATTTTACAGATAAGAAAATTGAGATAAACAGGCCCAAATGACTTGTTCAGGGTCACACATCAGGCACAGTAAGATTTTTTTTTTAAAGATTTTTCAAGGCAATGGGGTTAAGTGGCTTGCCCAAGGCCACACTACTAGGTAATTATTAAGTGTCTGAGGTCAGATTTGAACCCAGGTACTCCTGACTCCAAGGCTGGTGCTCTATCCAGTGTGCCACCTAGCCATCCCTACAGTAAGTTTCTGATGAAATATTTGAACAGTGGTCTTCTTGTCTTCCACAGATTTGTCAGTCATCCATGGCTGGTCATACATGGTCAATCACACTTAGGTTACCCAAAGTTCCACATGTTGGATGGGAGTCAAGCAGTGACTATTTGAGAATGAGCCACTAACAAGGAAGGACAAATCTGAGCATGGTATAATGACTGGACCTCATTGGGCAGTATTCTCATTACTGGGTAAAGTACATTTTAGGCAGATGAGTCAGCTGCTAAAAAAACAGACATCAGAAAATGTAGGATAAGATTAAGGAGTAGATGGTAACTTAGTGTGTCTGGAATGCAGAGCATATGAAAGGAAATAATGTGAAATGAGGTTGGAAAGATAGATTGCAAACAAATTTGAAAGGGTCACAAATACCAGGTGCATTATTGTGTAGTTGGAATGGGGGAGTAATATTGTCAGGAAGATATTTTTTGACAACTGTATGGAGATTGAATTGGACAGGAGTCATTTTAGATCACTGACTTAGAGCTGAAAGGGACTATCTGAATCCCAGTTGGGGTAATGGCTTAAGTGTCTGAGAGGAGCTTTGAACTTAAATCTCCCTTACTCCAACTCCAGTGATCTATTCACTATGCCACATGTTTTTTTTTTTTTTTTGCAGTAGAGCATTGTCGAGAGTCTCTTGTAGAGAGTAGAGTCAAAGTTTTCAATCAGAGACTAATGCAATAGTCCAAAGAAGGGATGATAAGTTTGGGAAATAGATATAGGAGTGCAATCAAAGAGGTGACAATGGAGGGATTGTGGGATAGACCTGATAGGTTGTAGGGTATGAGGTAGAGGGAAATGTGAGGGATGACTTCGAAGTGATAAGCCTGGATGGCTAGTGTCATCAAGGGAAATAAGGGATTTGGGAGGGAGGGAGCAATGGGGAAAGAAGCAAATTCCTGGAATAATAGAGAGGCAAAGCAATCAGAGTTGAGGAACTGGAGCCTAGGGATAGAAACTTAGATATGAGGAGCTACCAGTATAGAGCTATGATTATGGACATTATCACTGAGGAAGCCAATATAGAGAGAAAAGAGGAGGGATCAAGGTCAAAACTTTGGGGACATGATCCTGCTGAGTGGTAGGAAGAGAAGATAAATGTGTTGTAGACATGAAGAAATGGTGGTCTGACATATATCTAGGAGTGAAAAAGGAAAGACTAATATTATAGATATCAAGGTGGGGTGGGGAGAGTATTCAGGAGAGGGTGGTCAACTATTTTTCTTTAGTTTCTAATAATCTTTCTAATTTATAAACTTTTGCCTTAAATTCTTGAGGTCACCTAATGTATTGCTTTAGTCTGGGTTCTACCATTTGTTATCTGCATGACTTGGGGCAAATAACATCTGGATCTCAATTTGCTCATCTGTAAAATTAAATTTTAGACTAGATGATTTCTTAGGTCCCTTCCAACTTGCAGGCTATGATACTAGAAAGTATTTCCTTGATCAATTATTCTAGTGATAATGATAATAATGATATTAATAATAGCAGCAATTATAACAAGCATTTATATAGAGCTATAAAATTTACAAAATGTTTTGCATGTGTTAATTTCTTGGATTCTCATGACTCGATAAGGTAAGTACTATTATCTCCATTTTACAGATGTGGAAACTAAGAAATCCTTTCCAGAGAGAAAAGAGGTTAATTAAAGTGGAATTATTTTGGTGAAGTTTTTCTAAGTATAGTGACACCATTCCTTTTATCCTGTTATGGAAGAAAAACTCAGTACTTTGCTCTTTCAGAGCAAATTTATTACTTAAATTCTAAGCATCTCAGAGATGGGGAAAAGAGAGAATGAAAGAAAGGAAGGAAGAAAGAAAGCATTGCAAAGGGCAAGAATTCATTTTGCTTTTGAAAATCCTTCTGACTTAGTCTCTTTTTTACTTACAATTTATATAGTTCAAGAATAAAGACAAAATTCCATTGTCAAGATTAAGTAGGAATACAAAATTTAGGTAAAGATTGTTGAAGAAACATAATTTGCCTTTTGTCACACCCTGGAAAATCATTCACCTGAAACTATTCAATCTTTCTTTATTATGCCCTCCAAGGATTAGCCTTTCAACACGATCAAAGGTGAACTCGAGATACTTCTATTAATTGCATTAATTAAAAGATTTCCTTGTTCTTAGTTTGATCATTGCTCTAATCAATTTCAGGGAGGATTCCTTCTTGAGTTAAAAATATTTCTCTCTTTAGAAATTGGTTTTCTATAAAAATATAAAACAAAATTTCGTTGCTTCATAATTGATAGTTCAAGTAAGAATGATAAAAAATTTTCATTCAGATTAGATCAAAGTAGGGTCTTAATATAATTTTGCCATCTATAGCCTATAGAGGGAAAAGGGTCGGGCACCATAAAATTCTTACTCAATGTATTCTAGAATTATAGACTCAGGTATATAGAGCTAGAAAGGATGTCAGAGGCTAATACTGAGTCCTGTTCTTTTTTTTTTTTTTTTTTTTTTTTTTTAGTTTTTGCAAGGCAATGGGGTTAAGTGGCTTGCCCAAGGCCACACGGCTAGGTCATTATTAAGTGTCTGAGACCGGATTTGAACTCAGGTACACCTGACTCCAAGGCCGGTGCTCTATCCACTATGCCACCTTGCCGCCCCTTGTCCTGTTCTTTCAATGAACACATTAGGACATTTTTTTTTTCTTCCCGAGGTAGCAGAGGCACTCTGACCAGACTGAGATCTGAGAAATCCGTCCTCAGACACTTACCACTCATGGGCAAGTCACTTAACATTTGTTTGCCTCAACTTCCTCAAGTGTAAAATTGGAATCATAATAGCACCTACCTCTCAGGGTAATTTAAGAATTAAATGAGATATTTTTTTAAGTGCTTAGCACAGAGTAGGCACAAAAGAAATGATTATGCCCTTCCCACACCCCTTCCCCAGACTGGATGACTGAGATAGCTGTGAAAAATACTTGATTTAAAAATAACAGATTCAATAAAAGGACTGTAAGAATAGAACTATATTTGGGGCAGCTAGGTGGTGCAGTGGATAGAGCACCAACCCTGGAGTCAGGAGTACCTGAGTTCAAATCTGGCATCAGACACTTAATAATGACCTAGCCGTGTGGCCTTGGGCAAGCCACTTAACCCCATTTGCCTTGCAAAATCCTAAAAAAAAAAAAAAAGAATAGTTCTATATTTGAAAAAGTTATGTGCTGAGGGAGGAGATCCACAGAACAGGGTGAGGAAACCTGGTGGAGAGTTTTGGGATGGCTGGAGGGAGTAGTGTCAAGATGGTGTTGTGAGAGGATTCTAGCCACAAACAATCTAGCCAGAATGAGACAGTGGATGATGGGTTTCAGAAAAACAGAACAAAGTTGTGTGGAAGTAGGGTCCAGTGTTACACCTTTTTTTTTTTATAGGGGTTCTTGTCTCCTTAAGCAGAGAAGCTGCTGGATTCATATCTCACCTTGGTATCCATTTCATTCTGCACATTATGGCAGAAGCATCAAGGAAAATTCTTGATCTGGATCTCATTTAGACCAATAAGGATGGATGACTTGTTTTAGAAAAAAAAAATAAAAGGAAAAAGGAAGAAGTAATAGTATCATCTCAGAGTTTATATTGAATAAGGACTGGGGTTTCAGACAGAGTTGGTAAATACCATGATTTTCAAGAGAGTAACTTTTTATAGCTTCGGAGAATGGAAAAACCTCAGGATCCTATGGCTTGAAATCCTATAGGGAATGGCAGCCTAAGAGGAATGGAATATTCTCCTGAGTAAAATTCTTATGATATAAACACAGGTGACATTAATGATAGTCTTCATCTTATGTCGTACCTACATTTTTCCATTACATCTGACAGTTTGCATATGTGGATAGTTTTCTTCCTCTGTCTCTAAGTATGAGTTAAAGTTTCTTTGATGAGATTTAAAAATCTTCAGGTAATAAGATCCCTCCCAGCTTTTGTTCAATGCACTCCATCCCTGAACTGGTCCAGAAATCCAGATCCCAGTCACTCACATCATCTTCTTAAGAATGAAAGTTTACATTGATCGAGTCCTTCATGATTTATGAAGCACTTTTCCCTTCAAACTCCATGAAGAAGCTAGTGCAAACATTATTTCCCCATTAATATGAGTGAGGAAACTGAGTCCAGGGGGTCACATGATTAATGAGTTGTCAATCTTGAACTCCAACCCAAGTTTCTTAGTTCTAAATCTCAAACTCTCCATTATGCCAGGCTATCTCCTGGTTTCCTTCCTATACAACCATTTTCTGAAGACTTCTAGCTTCAATTAGCAACAATGGTAAAATATCACTTGTGATCTGAGGATCTTTGCTTCCTTGACAAGGATTTCTTTCCTAGAGGAATTTCTTGGGTTTCTTCTAAGGTGTTATTTTTAGCCATTGTTTGTTCTTACATTAAATGCCAAGTGTTAGTCATTAGGTATTTAACAAGTTTTAGGAAACACTATTTCATCTTCCATACTTGTTCTGGAAGAAGACACACTCTCTATTAGATGTAGTGAGATGGATGGCTTAAAAGACCTGAGTTTAAATGTGATTTCAGATGATTTCTGGTTTTGCGACTCTGGACAAATAATTTGACCTCTGTTTGCTTGTTTCTTCCACTGTAAAATGGAGATAATAATAGTACCTACCTGGCAGAGTTGTTCTGAGGATTAAGTGACATAATATTTGTAAAGTTTTTAGCACAGTGCTATCACATAGTAGGTCTTCTAGAAATGCTTATTCCATGTTGTTCATGTCAGAGCAACATATGGCACTCTGAAGCAGAGAATCAGGAATCACCCTGAATTGTCTATTCTTCCTATGACCAATACCAGATGTCTTCTCTCCCTTGGGCACCTATGATGCCTCATCATTATTCCACTGAGCATGGAAAGTCATTTTCTGCTCTAGCCAGTCCTTCTATGGGAAGAGCCTAGAACTGTTAATTAACTATGTTAATTATCCATGGGGGAGTCAACCCAATTTTCTAGGGACCTTCATGTAAATCTCTCAGCATACCATAGGGATACATAGACCTCTCAGTTAATCCTTATTTTTGCTATGTGACCAGCCTACTTCCTTTCCCTTTTAATAGTTTTTTTGATGATGGCTTTCACACCCTGTCTGCTGTGTAATTTTTCATTGTTAATATCTTGTCCCATATTTATAGCTGCCCCCCATTTCTCCTTTGACCTTTGAGTGATTTGCAGTTTTGATTCCTCAGCAATATGGATGCCTAATACTTTCCTATGTACCCATCTGCTTTGGTAAAATATTTAAGAAGTCAATAATTTATTATGGTTGTATTGTGTTTCCTTTTCAGTCTCCTTTTCTCATCCCCAACATGGCTTCTCCCTTGTTCTAAAGTAATGCCATTTTTCTTTCTCTGTTTGAGTCAGAACTGCCCTGAGGTCATGGTGATTTGGAGCAATTGCCACAGGCAGAAAAATTAGGGAGGCAGAGGTGATAGTGGTCATGCCAAGGAAAAGTGGACGAGTCATCTGGTACCTTCCTACTTCACCAGATCCTTCTTGCTGAGTAGGCACTAAGCTCAGCTGTTTCTTTCCTATTTCAGGATTGTAAATGTTGTCAGAGCCCTCACAGTTTTGGTGCCCTGAGGCAAAGCCTTAGTCCCCCACTGTAGTTACATCTCTTTCTCCTCGCCTTTTGTTTTTTCCATTTCCTTGCTTTGGTTTTATAAAAGTGCCTAATTTATCCACAGTAGCTCTCTGGAAACAGCAGCAGAGGCAATGGTCATCATCTGTGTGAATCCTTTACACGTAAACTATTCATGCCTCTGAGACTGCTCCCTTTATCTTTACCCAGATGATTCTAGGAGGGATGCATAAAACAAACTTAATATACATGCCTTTTAGTTTTACTCTAAAGGACAAAAGTTGAATAAAAGACATTGAAACAACCGAAAGATATGTTATTTTTAATTTTAAACTTGCAAATGGGGGAAGGAAACTGAGCCTCTGAAAGTTCTTTGAAAGCAATTTTGTTTTTCTGGGGCTGGCTTAATGAATTTGAGAAATTTAATCTTAGACATATTTTTCTCTAATATTTTTCACAGTAAAGAGCAAAACTAGTATTAAATGCATTTTTTTCAGAGGGATTTCTTAACTAACTTGATATCACTTGATATCCACATATATGTGTATACATTTTTGGCAGCATGTAAACCATCCTCATACCAATGCAGAACTGAGTTTTGGGGAAGAGGTCATTCATGAGCATGAAACATATTATGATTAGGACAATCAGGACCAGCTTGAACTGTTGAAATCTTTCAATGATTTCAGTTTTTCCCAGCTTAAAAAATATCCGGAAAACATCAACCCAGGTCTAGAAGTTAAAGCAAGGAAATTAATTTCAGTGACAGAAATAAAGTGAATCTAATTAGTAGTCCCTAGGCAGAGACTCATTAGTGTGGTTAGTTAGTAAATGAAATTTCAGCTGTATTGAATTAGACTATTTGTCTTCAGTTATTCTTTCTAAAAGGGATTACAGAATGACTACAACTGTTTTATGTTAACAGAACATTTTTCCACAATGAAAATGTTCAGTCTCTCTCTCTCTCTCTCTCTCTCTCTCTCTCTTTCTCTTTTCTTAAAAGTTTCTAGATGAAGCCAGAAAATGTGCAACAAAAGTCATTTTTCCTCAACTGGCAGAAGTTTCCATTTGTTCACCCAAATGACCCTGTTTTTGCTTTGTCTTTGCCCCTTTTGTCAAGTTCTATTAAAATTTGCTTTACCCTCTGGGAAACTAGAAAATTCTATTTCTGGGTCAGTCATTTAAAACCTAGGTAAGCTTAAACTAAACGAGATTCTATTGATAGACATATTGACTCTGTCACTCCGAAACTTTGGTTGAAATGTCTGTGGATGAAAAAGTGAGTTTTGACATGGTTGCAATTTTGATGGTCAAGATCCTGATTGACTTTTTCCTCTAATGCCCTTTTCAATCCTGGAAGTAACATTGAGTTCTTGGAAGCTTTGCAAAGGGGACACAAACTCTTGTGGGACCTACCTAGCTGGGAAGGCCCCCACTACAAACTGAATTTAAATTCTTAAATTATGTACTTTTAGGATCTACAAATGTCTCAATTGGCATTCTCCTTCAGGCCCCCCCCCAATAATTTCCCAGATTAATTTCAAAGACTCCCCCTCACACTGGCTATTCCCCCTCACACTGGCTATTCCCACCCAACTGATCTATCTGCCAATCCCTAGACACAATTTACCATCTTCCTAATTGCAATTCTATTCCCTTTGCCTGAAATATTCTCCTTCCTCTCTCCTGCCTTTTAGAATTTCTAGTTTCCTTCAAGGTTGAACTCAGACCACATATCCCATGGGATATTTTTCCTGCTCCCCAAAGTAGTTGGTACTTCTTCCTCCTCCTCTTTTCAAATTATCTATTTATCTATGTGTAAGCTATGTATAGTCTAATGATCCTTATCCCAACTCTCACTATGAGAGTCTCAAATGAGTCTCAGGTCCTGAATCAAGGCTATTTTTCCTCCATAGCAACTGAGGGCCCCCCAAGGTGTCAGGTGTGGCAATGTCATGCCATGGGTTCAAGCCTCCATAGAGAATCATGTAAAAAGGAATCAACAACTTGATAAAAGAAGGACCCCATGGGAAAAGATGTACAAACATTCAATGAAGAAAAGAACTCCTTAAAAAGCAGAGTCAACCCAATGGAAAAAGAGGAACATAAATTCACTGAGGAAAACAACTGTTGAAAAAGTAATTTTGGCTAAATGGAAAAGGGGGTGCAAAACTCACTGAAGAAAATAATTCCTTAAAAGTTCCACAAGAAATCAAGAAATAATAAAATAAAACAAAAATGTATAATAGAAGAATACGTGAAGTAGCTCATTAGAAAAGCAACTAACCTGGAAAATAGATCCAATAGAGAGAATTTAACAATTAATGAACCATTTGAAAGCCTTAATTTAAAAAAAGTTAGCACCTTTCAAAAATTATCAAGGAAAACTGGTCTGATATTCTTGACCTAGAACAGGAGGATAAAATAAAAATTGAAAGAATTTGCCATTCACTTCCTGAAAGATGTCTCAAAATGAAAGTTCAAAGGCATATTATAGCCTAATTCCAAAATTCTTAATCAAGGAGAAAATATTGCAAGCAGCCAGAAAGAAACAATTCCAATATAATGGAGCCACAGCCAGGATCACACAGTATTTAACAGCTTCTACTTTAAAGAATCAAAAAAGTTGGAATATGATATTCTGTAAGAGAGAGGAGTTAGCATTTTATTCAAGAACAATCTACCCAGCAAAACTGAGTATAACTCTTTAGGGGGAAATTGATATTTCATGAAATAGAGTATTTTTAAGCATTCCTGATGAAAAGACCAGAACTAAATAGAAAATCTGTCTTTCTTACCAATATAATACTCAAGAGAAACATAAATAGGTAAATAGGATAGAGAAAGCACAAGGGATTCAATGGTCAGATTGTTTACATTGCTATATGGGAAGATGCCACTTGTAACTTAAGAACTTTTACTTAAGAACTATTACAACAATTACAAGGAGTATACACAGGGTGTGTGTGTCTGTGTGTGTGTGTGTGTGTGTGTGTGTGTGAGCTGACTATGATGGAATGATATCCTTAAAAAAAACACAATACAAAAGGGGTGAAAAAAAAGATGAACTAAGGGAAAGGTAAATTATTTCATATTAAAAAAAAGTGTGAAAGAGTTATTACAATGGAGAAGGAGACAAGGAGAGTAGCAGGAAAATCTTGAACTCTCATTAGAAATGTCTCAAAGAGGGACATTCATTTGGGTATAGAAATTTATTTTACTCTACAGGGAATAAGGAGAAAGGGATAAGAAAGTAGGGGGGACTAATAGAAAGAAGAGTGGATTGGTGGGGAGTAATAGGGGAAAATGAGAAAGGGAGAAGAAGAAATGAGGAAAATAGGATGGAGGGAAGTATCCAGTAAACATAACTGTTAATGTAAATGGAATGAATTCACCCATAAAGTGGAAGCAGAGAGCAGAGTGGATTAAAAAAAATCAGAATCCTAATATGTTGTCTACAAGAAATACTTTTAAAGCAGACATACACACACACACACACACACACACACACACACACACACACACAAACATAGAGTAAAAGTAAGGGACTGGAGCAGAATCTATTATGCTTCAGCTGAAGTTAAAAAAAACACCAGAGTAAGCAATCTTGATCTCAGACAAAACAGAAGTAAAAATAGGCTTAATTCACATCTTGCTAAATGGTGCCATATACAACCAGGTAATATCAATTCTAAACATATACACCAAGAGGTAGAACATCCAGATTTTTAAAGGAAAAGTTATATGAGTTATATAAGGGGAGAGTAAAACAAAACACTAATGGGGGAACTCAACTTTCTACTTTCAGAACAAGATAACTCTAAAAAATAAATTAGAAAAAAGTTAGGGAAGTAAATGGAATTTTATAAAAGTTAAATGATAGTTCTCTGAAGAAAACTCAATGGAAATAGAAAGGAATACATCCTTTTCTTAATGTTATATGGAAATTACTAAAATAGAATGTGTTTTAGGGCATAAAAACCTCACAATCAAATGCAGAAAGACAAATATTAAATGCATCCTTTTCAGATTACATTCAACAAATTTAATTTTTACTGAACAAAAATTATATACACTAAACAATTATGGAAATATAGATTACAAGTTAATTGGAAGTTAAATAATCTAATTTCAATGACTGAGTAGGTCATACAATCATAAAAAGAATCAATAATTTCATTAAAGAGAATGACAACAATGAGATAACATCCCAAAATTTATGGAATACAGTCAAAGCAATATATAGGGAGAAATATCTCTAAACACTTATATCAATAAAGTAGAGAAAGAGCAGATCAGTGAATTAGGCATGCAACTTAAAAAAAAGCTAGAAAAAGAACAAATTGAAATCTCCCCAATTAGATACCAAATTGGAAATTCTGAAAAATCAAAAGAGAGATTAATAAAATTTAAAGTAAGAAGACCATTGAGCTAGTAAATAAAACTAGAAACTGATTTTATGTAAAATCCCATAAAATAGATAATCAGTTGAAAAATTTCATTTAAAAGAGAAAGAAAAACCAGTATCAAAACTGAAAAGGATGAATTCAACACCAATGAAGAGGAAATGAAAATAATTATTAGGAACTATTTTTCCCAATACCAATGTTTGACAATGGATAAATATTTATAAAATTGTAAATTGCCTAGATTAGCAGAAGAGGAAATAAAATATTTTAATAACCCCTTCATAGAAAAAGAAACTGAACAAGTCATCAGTGAACTCTCAAAAAATACCCAAGACAGGATGGGTTCATAAGTTAATTCTACCAAACATTTAAGATAATTAATTCCAATGCTATATAAATTATTTGGAAAAATGGGCAAAGGAGTCTTACCAAACTCTTTTTATGACACAAATATGATACTGAAACCTAAAATAGGAAGTGCTAAAGCAAAACAAGAGAACTATAGACCAATTTCCCTAGTGAATTTTGATGTAAAAATTTAAACAAAACACTACAAGGAGAATATCGAACTATGTCATAAGGATAGTACACTATGATTAGGTGGGACTTATATTAGTAATGTAGGACTGGTTCACTATTAGGAAAACCATGAACATAACTGACCATATCAACAACAAACCAACAAAAATCATATGATTATTTCATTGGCAGAAGTGACTTTTTGACAAAATACAGTAACCATTTTTAAAAAAAAATACTAGATATTTGAAAGGTGGTCGTGGGGAAGGGTAGATATTCTATTTGGTACCAGAGGATAGTACAAAGGGAGGAAGTAGTGGAGGATGAGATTTTGGATTAGTTATGAAAACTTGCCCAAATGAAAGCTGCCCCAAAGTGGAGCTGAACTGTTCTAGGGAGGGAGTGAATATTATCTAGCTAGATATTTTCAAACAGAGGATGAATCACTGTTTGGTATGTCATATTGGTCATTCTTATCTGTGTGTTGGTTTGGACTCATTGGCCACTAAAGGTCTCATTCAAACCTGAGATTCTTACTTATTTTCTTTTGATTTTTGGAAGGCAAATGGGGTTAAATGGTTTGCTCAAGCCACACAGCTAGGTAATTATTAAGTGTCTGAGGCTGGAAATGAACTCAGGTGCTCCTGACTCCAGGGCCCATGCTCTATCCACTGCGCCACCTAGCTGCCCCATCAGACCTGAGATTCTTCCATATCAATCTTAATGGTACAGGAAACATCTTGGTGCTCATTTTGGATGGTCTGGGGTGGAAAGAACTCCCACCAATGAATGTGTCTTCTTCCTTCCCTTTGGCATCTTGATTGCTCACAGGGCTTAGATGAAATGCAAATCAACAAGTCTACCTCTTCTGAAGAGATAAGGGACCACCTGGTCTTCCTCTGCTTTCTAGGAGCCTCAAGGCCTTTCCATCAATTCTAAAGTGTCCTGGCACTGTCATCATATCTACTTAGATAACATAAGGACATCTGGCCCTTGCTATCACCCCTACTATTGATCTCTTTGAATTTAAAGATGTTTTGTACAATTGAACTGTTTTAAAGGTTGTCCACAGCAATTAATATGTGAACTCTTTAGTAGTAGGAACCATCTTGTTTTTTCCTAGGTTGGTACAGTACTAAGTAAGCATTTACAATTATTTTTTTGTTTATTCACTAATTAATCAATTAATTAACTCTACCCCTTCAAAACTCTGGAGGCAGAGGGAATTTACTGATTAGTACATTCAAATGACTACTATTCCATATTCAAAGTATGTTTCTATCTATGACAGTTTCTGTGTAAAGAGAAAACTGACTTATTTTGTTTTACTTTTGCTTCCTAGTTTTTTTTAAGTTGTTTGATTATTATCATTTAGGTTGGTTTATTATTTCATTGATATTTTGGAGTTGTAGATTGAGAATTCTCTCTGTGTATCTCCAGTGTTATTTGAAAGTCACAGAAGATGCACAATGCAGATACTAAAGGTAGACTTTATTTAAGGTTTTAGAGGTATGGGAATGAGCAGGCCTAAAAGCCTCCTCTATGTTCAAGGAGAGAAAGTTTTGTCATAAAGGGTTGTGGAGAGATTTTTCCATGATACCATTTGCTAGTAGAGTTCTACACGACCCATGTGGAAGAGCAAATCTGTTGCATTTATTTCCATATTTAGTTGAATGTAAGTCTTTGGAAGGCAGGGATGTAAACAAATTTCTTCATCTTTCCATGTCTTTTTTTTGAATAGTAGAAAAAACAGATCAATGGCTTGATTCATGTAGGTAGTGCTAACCAATGTTGTTGAGATGTTTCAGTTGTGTCTGACTCTTTTTAAAACTCATTTGGAATTTTCTTGGCAAAAATACTAAAATGATTCACCATTTCCTTCTCCAGTTCATTTTAAAGATGAGTCAACTGAGGCAAACAGGGTGAAGTGACTTGCCTAGGGTCACATAGCTAGCAAGTATTTGGGATCATATTTGAACTTAGATCTTCCTGACTCTAGGATCCAGGGCTCATTCACTGTGCCACTCAGCAGCAACTGATGTAGTTCTATCAATGTAGACCAGCAATTTATTTATACTTTATACGCTTAGAGAATTTCTAGGCCTATGGAAGTTAAATGCTTTTTCAGGTGGTCAATGGCAAAATTTGAATCCAGATCTTAAGATAGGCTTAAAAAAATCTTTTATTGATGCTCTTTCATTTGAGAGGAACATTTAGTTCACCACGACCACTCAGCCTCTTCTTTCTTTTGCCCTCATTGATAGCAACAATGTAGAGTTGAGTAAAACATGCCATGTCAGGCCATGTCAGGAATTGGTATCTTATGCCTCCCCCCACACCTTGCTCTTACTAAAACTAAATACATACTGAATTGAATTGAATTGCACTCCTTTGGTCTAGTGATTAAAAAGTGCTGACTTACTAGAAACAAGATTGGAAAGGCAATGGGTAAGTCTGCCTTCACTTTGCATAGGGTGTAAAGATGCTCTCGTTGCCATCATCTCATTTAATCTCATTGCCATAATTTGGCATGGATTAAAAGTTGGTATAATTGATTGTGATTTCTATATGTAGATGTAACTTGAAATATCCAGATGTGTCCAGAAGGCTTTTTTTTTATGGTGAATTGGCTGCACATAAAGCCAGTTCTTTGATCTGAGGCCCTAGCTGCTATTTTCAGAACCTCTTGTTTTTTGACCTGGCCTTTTTGATTCATATCCTGCCCAAAACCTTAACTCAGAAAGAAATGTCTCATTTCTGATGGCTGGCCACTAGGTTGTTCTCTCTGCAGCTGTGATTTTTCCAGCAGTCCCCATCGAGGCCACATGTGGTCTGACCATTACATGCCTCTTTTAGGGGACTGTATTTCTATTAAGTCCTGCTGAGCTGACCTGTAATGCTCTGAAATGGCTACAGCAGGTTTTGTGAATTTCTCTCCTTCTTGGCTTTTGAGGTAGGGGTCTCAGCCTCACAGAACTGTAGAATGTTAAAGCTGAATGGGATGATTTAGCCCATCCCCTCATCTTAGAGGAAATGGAGATTCAGAAAAGTCAAGCAATTTGCCCTCTCTCCACACCTGGAAGGATATATAGAGATCATCTACTCTAGGAGCACCTCCCTCCTCCATATTACAGATGGGGAAACTGAGGGGCCTAGAAGATGAATGAGCTAGGATCACATGATCACAGATATAAAGTTAGAAGCCAATTAGACCAGCTCCCTCATTTTACATAGGAAGAAACAAAGATCCAGAAAGGATTAGCATTTGCCCAAGTCATACAGGTAGCAATTGTGGGATCTGGGATCTGACTCCAGAGGAGCTGGGTCCTCTGACTTCAATTCCTGTTCTTTAGCCCAAACCTCAATGCCTACCTTTAGTTCCCCCCATGTAGCAATTTCCTGGCACTTTGCTTCCCTTTATTTCTTTTTTTAAATCTGTGGGAGTAAGTTTGCACACTTTGGAAGCTCAATAGGTATTAACAGATCAGGGGAGAGTTCCAGAGTCCATTGAAAGAGCTGCAGTATTTTAATGATCAGAAGAAGACCAAGGGAGCTCATCTCTAAAGATGCCACTCTTTGGGCCCCAGGATGGCATTATTGCACTTCATCCTCAGAATGAATTTTTCACTCAATAGCTTGGAGCCAATTAAGAGAGCCCCATTCTATTCAGACCATTCGATTTCTTGCTTTTCTAAAAGTGCTTATAAAGGGAAACTAATATCTTACATTAGATTGCATTTTTGACTGTAGCCTGGCTGGCTTTTCTTTCCATCATGTGTTTCAGAATGAAAGCATTTTACAAGGAGATCAGGTGCTAAAAGTGAACAAAAAGAACCAGAGAAACAGCTTCCCTCCTAAGAAGAAATAAACATTGTTAATGAATCACAGCCTAGCAAATCAAATTATAAATGTGTCGACCACCGAAAACCCACATCCCCAGCATCTACTTCTAATCTCTCTTGTGAGCACAAGGCTTACAAAATTACAAAATGGGATAATCTAATTAACGAAGGCTAGGAATTCTGGTCATACTCCCCTTTATGATGGTTTTAACAAATCAGTTATCAATAAATCTGATTTTTTCAGAATAATATGCTTTTTCTTGATGCTTGGTTTTAAATTTTCGTAATGCAGTTAAACTTGCTCTTACTAGGTAAGAAGCCTGCATTATTTGAAAGTCTGTAATGCTTTGTTTTCCATCAGCACTCTGGGAAGGAAGAAAATACGAATAAGATAAAAATAATAGCTTATAATATAGAGTATTTCAAGCTTTGCAAAGTTCATGGCACACATATTCTCTTACTTAAAGCCAAGAGATAGATATTACTGTTATTCTTGTTCTCTTAGATGAGGTGACTGAGGATTTGCTCAGTGTTTTGCTGTCAGAACAAAAGTGTGAAGAGAAGCTTGAACCCAAGTCAGAAAGCAGTGGAGAGACCTTAAAAAGACCACAGGCGAGGGAGTCCCAATGCCCAGGTTCCATGCCTCACAACCTACCTGACTCTCAGTTTCTTCATCTGCAGTCTAGGTTTAGGTTTCTATGGTCTTCCTGATTTCAAGACCAGGACCTGAGCATTCTACCAGGATGTGGTCATCTGGTGGTGGACAGTCTGATGATGCTCTCCTGGCTGAAGGTTTGTATATGTCAAACAAGAAAGTTTTATATTTCCTACCTGCCCTGAAGGGCACATTTTTCTGAATGGAGGGGAGTCAACATTCCTGTTGGCTTAGGCCTGAGCTTGAATTTCCCCCAATGAGGTCCTCAGCTGCTTCCTTCTTGTGTTCTTTCATAAGATGGAGAAGAGAGAATTGAGCTTTGTATTAGCTTGTCTGCATCAGTCACTTTGTGATCTAGAGCAAGCCACATAACTTTTTGGGTCTAAGTGGACTCATCGGTAAGATAAGTCTGCTGGATATGATGACCTCTGGTGCTCTTCCAGTTCTGACCCTCTGATTCCATGATCCTATGATCTTGTGTATTCCAGTGAATGGTCTTAGAGAGTTATCTCAAAGCCTCCTTTACTTCCTTCCCTCCCTCCCTCCCTCTCTCCCTTCTTCCTTCCTTCTCTCCTCCCTCCCTCTCTCCCTTCCTCCCTCCCTCTCTTCCTTCTTCCTTCCTTCCTTCCTTCCTTGCTTGCTTCCTTCCTTCTTTTTTCTTTCCATCCATCTCCATTTTTTATTTCTCTTTGTCCTATCTTTTTTTCTTTATTCCATTTTCCCTCTCTTTTCCTTCTCCTTTTCCTTCACTCTTTTCCCCTTTGCTTCTCTTTAATTTCCTTTTCTCTCTTTTCTTTCTTTATTGACCATTTAAAATAAAAAAGAAAGGAAGGAAAATAATGAAATTTTTTCATTTTATTTCATTAATTTTCAAAGCTTTTTAATGGATCTCTATTTAAAATTCTTTGGTAAATGCCAGCTAGCCCTATTTTGTTCTGTCGGCCCCATTAATTGTTAGGGGATTTAAAAGAAGTGTCTTAAAGAAGTGTTATTAAAGAAAATGCTACACAGATTAAATTCAGGCCCTATGTATACAATATATTCTAAAGTATTACTGACCAGATTAGTTCAACAATTGGGCCACACAGGCTGTTTCATAAAGTTTAGACACTAGAATAACATCTTGAGGCAAGAGTAATTTGATTTTTCCCTAAATGTGTTGCCATAGATTTTCCTAAATGTTTTACAAACAGTTATTAAAAGCACATTGAGAATCTGAATTCCCTTGGGGCAAAACGTTTTTGTACTTAACTTTCATTTATTTCAAAATTACATATGGTTTGAGTTGCAGAAAAAACATCAGAAAATCATAAGCAGCGATCACTGCCCCAATTCTTCAAATCTCTACAGGAGAAAGGCCTCTCAAGGTACCTTGGGATGCCCTGAACTCAAGGTGTCTTGCAATAAAAATAAAAAACAAATAAATCAGTCTAACTCACCCTCAGGCTAGGATAAGAGGGAAAGGTCTCAATTTTGCTTCTAACAATTGCAAGGAGCCTTTCCTGAGATTCTAATGAGGACAATGCAAATGATGGTTATATTCATGAGAAGGCTCAGTGCCAAAGGACTGAAAAGTAGAGTTGGACAAAAGAATATCTGTGACTAAGGAAATGTTCAGGCCTAAATAGGGAGCGCATTGTGGGAGACTCCAAATGAAAAGAGTGGCTCAGATTCATGGACTGGCTTGGACCAATTGTGAATATTGAAAACGGCCATCCAAAGGAACCTTATGCAATTCAAAGTATGAACACATATGTGTCCATCTAACTAGAGGTAGACTGGGGAACTTGCTGAAGATGGTGTCTTGTGAAATGAGCCTGCTGGTGGATCAAAATCAGCCAATACGTATCAATCAGCTCTATTTTACCTTACCTTTTGTAGGATGGAAGGTTATTTCATGCTTCCAACTTCATGACATTCTTTTACAGTGATAACTCCAAAACTCTCTTTTAACTTTCTCAATAACCCTAAGGGAAGGGAAGGCAAGGGAATAAGCATAAACATATACATTTTATTTTTAACAAATATTTTTTCTATTAGTCAATAAGCATTGATTAAGTTCTAACACAATCAAGCCTGCTAGACAGGAGGAATGGAAATACAAAGGACAGATGAATCCCTGCTCTCAAGGAGCTCACATTCTGTTTTTAAAATTTATTTTTATTTTATGTTCTTTTTATTTATTTAATTTTTCTTCTTTTTTAATTTTATATTTAAATACATAACCAAATATTATTTTTTTTGATGTTCATAACAACCTTGTGATGTAGAGATGTAGAGATGTTGAAATTAACTGATTGACCAGGATCACACAGCTAGTGGATCTAAGATTGGGTTTGAACTCATATCTTTCTGACAGTAGGCTTAAGAACTTATCCACTGTCCCTCTAAGGACTATTATTCTAATTTTACATTTGAGGAAAACAGAACTCAGACATGGCCATCTATTTGATTAAGGGTTGAGAAATTCCTTGTAATATATATATATATATATATATGTATATATATATATACATATATATATATATATATGTATCCCTGACTTTTTTCATAAATGTCTTCAAAATCTATCTCCTAATCTCAAGTCATGCCAACACCCCATTCCCAACTTCTTCCTCCAGGAACTGTATGGACATCAAGACCATCAATATAATGTAAAAGTAAATAAAACTAAGCCAGAACAAAGTAACAGATGAGGAAGTAAAGGGGGGGGGCAGAGGGAGAGCAGGCAGGTTTTTTCCTTCTTGCTGTTTTTTTTGTGCATGTCTCTACATGCAGACTAGCTCTGGACCTTGGAAAATTTAATTTAATTTAATTTTGATATTTTTATTTATTATTGATTTAAAAAAATTTAAAAATATTTTTACAAAAGCTAAAATAATTTTAAATATTCTTCTAATAAATAATTTGCAGTCCCAGAAAATTCTATAGAGGTATATTTAAACACAAAAGGCAGAGTAGCTGGTACCTCATGATGCTAATACTAAAAGAGTTGAAATTTTCTATTAAGATAGTGAATGATGGGAGCAGCTAGGTGGCTCAGTGGATAAAGCACCAGCCCAGGAGTCAGGAGTACCTGAGTTCAAATCTGGTCTCAGACACTTAATAATTACCTAACTGTGTGGCCTTGGGCAAGTCACTTAACCCCATTGCCCTACAAAAACCAAAAAAAAGCATAGGGAGCTTCCACTGAGGAAACCCTTTTCGCAGAGCATCCTTCAACACACCTCTGGGTCTTAGGGAATTCTCCTGGGGTCTTTGAGGCTACTGGAATTGATTGAAGCTCACATGGTCATTATCAGAGGAGGTGCTTGGACATAAGTCTCCACAACTATGAGGTCAGCTCTCTAGCCCCTGTTTCACTCTACCTTTCATAAAACAGCCGAGAAGTGGAAATTTTTGTTTCTCTTTTTTCATAGATCTCAGGTGAACCAAATGCAATGCAAAGACACATGGCAGATGAAACCTCTTGCCAGAGGTGACTTTTACATGAGAATTGGCCAAAAATAAATGAAAGCATTTTATGAATAACAAGAAAATTGGGGATAATGTGATGCATATTTTCTTGGCTAATGGATATAAAGGAATTTCAGGGAGTTGGGTGCAGTCCTGAATAGAGAGCCAGTTTCAAAGTTGGGAGGCCTTGGCTTCATATCCCCCATGATTCACACTGGCTGCATGACTCTGGTCAAGTCAATGCCTCCAGGAAATGCTCTAACAGTTTCAGTTACAAGCAGAATATGATTGGCACTGCCAAATTCCTTAGTAGGATTTGATATACTCATGAAATTCCAGATCTGAACAAAATACTAAAAATTAACCAAAAACAACCGAGAAAGGAAATGGGATTCTAGTGTATTTGAAAGTAGGGTTAATGGAATGTTTCTATGAAGTCAAGTCCATGAATGGTCTTTACTAGTGGGAAGATTCAGAAGGGAGAGTTTAATGACAGAATGATAAGAATTGCATAGGATGAGAAAATATAGATGGATTCTGAAGAAATGCCTATAAAATTGCCTTAAAGACAGGTCTTTCCTCATCACCAGGGGATTGGATGACTACTTTTCAGCTCTTTTATAAAGGAAGGGTCCTTTTGAGAGTACATATTATACCAGATGGACACAGAGATCTCGCTTTACTCTAAAATTCTATAATGCTGAGTCAAATTAAGTAGAATTGCCCATTGGAGAGAAATTCCATATCAATGAAATCTTGCACCAATGGTATATCAGAGAATTAGTGGATAGAAAATAATTTTAGTAAATGTGCTGTTTAACTTTGGTCTATTGGTCTCCAGAGTCCATTTACCAATTCTACCTAATTGTTTGTCTCTCTCTCCCTCTGGTCCTCCTCAGAAAATATATTCTTAAGGTCTGTTCATTGTTTCCAAGTTCTCGGGATGCAGCCCTGGTACTCATCTACCTCTGACTTAGAGGTTCTTGTCCTGAAGTCTTGGGATCTCTGAGTGATCCTGTGTTATTTATTACAAAGAGCCACTAAATGCAAATTCATGAATAAGCGTATTCTGAATCAATGAAGTCTCCTGTTTTTATTTTTAAATGTAAATAGCTTCTATTCCAGTGAATTAAATAAAACTTCATTTAAAAGCAGAACTGAATTCTAATTAGGTCATCTGATCATGGATTTGAAGGGAAGGGACCTGAGAGGTCAATGAATCCAATTCTTACATTTATAGATGCTAAAATGGAGACACAGAGAGATAAAGTTATTTAATGAGCTAGTAAGTATCTGAAATAGGGATATGAAACTATGTATTTTTGATTCCAAGAGCAGTGAATCTTCTCTATGATTCAAAGAATTAAGCATATTTTTTGTCAGCATCATTTTTTCAATCAACAGGTAACTGTATAGTTATTATCATGGGGACATGGTGGTTAATAGATTTTTCACATTTAAAAAAAATCATCACACTCAAAAAGGTTGCTTCTGTAGTTTAATTCCTTTGGATTTTCATCCCTTATGAAATGGCATGAATTTTAAGAAAAAAAATTAAGAAAACAAATTCCTATTAGAGTAAATATAGACTGAATAGTTTTTGAGTTACAAAATCAAAACATTTTTTTCATTAATTAGTTTCATGAAGTATTTATGAGGTAAGTCAACTCTGTTCTTTCTGAGTACATTTAGAAATCTCCGTATTGGGGACAAAATGTAATTTCCTCAAGTTTCAGCAAGAGAGTTCTAAGATACTCTTGTTTCCTCAGATATTCACCTGGTGGAATAGGAAATGAAATCAAGTTGCTGAATAATGAGGACAAAGAATAATGTGCATTTTCAAAAACAGTGACAAGATGGCTACCTCGAGGACATTGAAGGATTTCAGGAGGGACCCAACTCCTAGCGATGTCGTATAATGAAGGGAGGAACTTGTAGAAAAATGACTACAGTCAAATGGGATTGATACTGAAGAAATACCACACATGTTGTAGGCTCTGTGGAAAAACTCAATTATTTGGTGGCAGAGGGATATGATTCCGCCCAAAGATAGCTGGTTGATGAAAGTTGTGGCAGAAAAGGTCCCCAATTGCAGCATAAGTGAAACCAGACCCTTGACTACGATGAAGAAGTATGGGAAAGAGAACCTGTTTTAGCTTGTTCAATTCAACAAATATTCATTTAGCATCCAGCAGAGCTATAACTAGGGAAGCATTATCAGAGCTTTGCTCCTGGGTGCAAATTTTTGTTTTAAAGAGTTCTAATAGCACTTTTAGTCCTACAGAGGCAAGATTTCTTTTTTTTTAAGAGGCTAAAATGAAATTTAATTCAAAATAAAACCAGATATATGAACCATCTAGAAGTCTAACTATTGAGATAAACTGGTTGGGTGATTGCTGTTCTTTATTTATTTTCTTTCTTTCTTCTCTTTGTTTAAAAAAAGGTGAATATTTTATTTATTTATTTATCCGACTACACACAATGATAGTTTTCATTAAGCATGTTTTGCAAGGTTTTGAGTTTTAGTTTTTCTCCCTCCCTCTCACCCTGACAGAAATCAATCTGACATAAGCTTTATATTTATAACCATACCAAACCACTGAACATGTAGAAACAACGTTTTTTAGCAATTGGTAAGTAGGAATAATTAGATAAAATAGGTAATGACTTGGTGGTTGGCTACCCAGAACTCTTCCCTACTTTATGCGATATTCTCTTCAATAATAGCTTTGCTTTGTTTCCTCATTAGGAGTGGGGTTCAACTTTCCCTTTTTCTTTTGAGTTACTCGCCCAATTCCATTTTTTTTCCAGTTGAGGGTCATGGTACTTATTCTAGATGCAACAATGACTTTTTATGACTCTGGTGAAAGGTTCTGCCTTCCCCCCCCGCCCAGGTTTTTGTGGATACCCAAATTGAGTAACACTAATTTGGATGTTAGTAATGAAGGGTTCCCTGTATGACTCTAGGATACTGGAGGACCAAAGTATTTAGGGTAGAGATTTAAGGTGTGCTTGGAGGTAGGGCTCTTAAATCTCCTGGAGATGCTGTCTTTGGCAATTTTTATAATTGCCCATTTCCTTCATGGTGCCAATGCTCTGGGCTTACATAATGATAAAGTCATACAAATAGGGTTGAATAAAGACAATTGTGGTAAAATATTGGCTATAATCCTTACAGTCATAGGCAAGTCATGTTCTCTCTGGGACATAGTTTCCTCCTTTGTAAAACAAAAGGTGGGATTAGTTGATCACTAAAGTCCCTTTTGAACTTAAATCTGATGAAAATAGGGAACCCCAATTAAAGCATCTAATGAGGTGAGGGCCTTCTTTTTGGAGGGGGAAGAGAGCAAGAGATAGAAAGACAAAGAGAAGAGAAGAGGAGAGAGAGAGAGAGAGAGAGAGAGAGAGAGAGAGAGAGAGAGAGAGAGAGAGAGAGAGAGAGAGAGAATGGGAAGGAGAGGAGAGGAAGAGAGAGGTAAGAAGGAGAATAGTATTACTATAGATTCAAAGCTTAGTTCATTCATTCTCTTGTACCATTCCCCAATTCTATAATCAACTCTTTTATAGTAAATATTTGTTCCAAATGAGATAAAACTCCAAAGACAAAATCCATGATAAAAGTGTGGACAGTGAATAAACAAGATTTAAAAAGAACAGCAAAATCTGTAGTGCTATTTCTCTAGGAAATATTGAGGCAGGGGAAAGAGAGGATGAGGAAAGGGAATAAATTCACCAGGTCCCAGGAGCAGTGAGAATCTGCAAAATTCTAAGTAGGTCATTTCTTAAGCACATAAGTGAACCATGTAAAATTACAAAACTGTTCATTAGTATGTTCAATTTAGGTGTAGTGGTGCTCTGAACTTGCAACAGGTTGACTGCTGGTGCTGGTGCACTCCCTTTCACAGAACTCCATAGTTCTTGGGTAGACCTTCCTTCTCCTCCTCCTGTCTCCAATGCCCACTCCCATTCTCCTTCCATCTAGGAAAGTCTGTATTCTTCCCAGCAGTTCCTTGGTGGGATAGAGCCTTCAGAATTATAAACAGAATTCTACTGAGAGTAGAAGAAACTGAAATTTTATCTGCTAAAATGTTAGTCTTTGCTTTGGATTTGAAAATTCAGAATGGTTATATTGAGAAAAGTGCTGTGTATGGAGTCAGGAGAGATCTTAGTTCAAATCTCAACTCTGTTGTTATCTGTGTGATCATGGCCAAACTTTATACATACATCTATAAAATTCTAGATTATATAATATAAAATATGGATTATACATTATAATACATAATTGCATATTATATGTAATGCATTATTTTATATTACATATATGCATAGAGGCAATTAGATGACTCAGTGGGTAGAGCACTGAGCTTGGAATCAAGAATATTTATCTTCATGAATTCAAATATGGGCTCAACCCCTTATTAGTTGTGTAACTTTAGATGAGTCACTTGACCCTGTTTGCCTCAGTTTCCTCTTCTGTAAAATAAGCTGGACAAGGAAATGGCAGATCCCTTCCAGGATCTTTGCAAAAAAAAAACCAGATGGGGTCACAACGAGTCAGACATGACTAACAACAGCAAGAATAATAATATATAGATATACATATCATCACACATATTTGATCCTCATGGATAGGTCCATTTTACAGAAATGAGGATAAGTGATTTGCCCTGTGTCACCCAGTTAGTAAATGGTTGAACCAGGATTTAAACTCATATCTTTCTGTCTATCTAACACATCATTGGACTGCCTATATTTGCTATAGAAACATCCCTCTGTTTGGGTAACCTGTCCATTTGGGGGCATTTCCTGTTGTCTGATATTGCAATTTGGTCTGTTTTTGTTTCCTTAAGTGGTCTACCACAGGGAGGTGCAAAGAGTGTTGATGGAGAAGGGTCCCTTCTATGCAAAATGACCTCTATTTCCTTTATCATCATGATATCCAGTATAGGGAACTGCTTTGAGAAAGAAGAAAAGGGCAGGTCATATTTACATAAGACAATTCAACAGGTTCTAAGGACTGATATTTTCCAAGGGATAATAGCTTAGGCACAGGAGAATGCCGTCAAGATACAACCAAGTACGATAAATGGCCCTCTAGCTGAGAAGCCAAATGAAAAAAATATGGAGAATGATTACTCTTTTTTGTAGACAAAATAAAATGAGGGGGGAAATAACACACAGTATTGTTTATAGTCTTCTTACCAATTGAAGTCAGCTTGTCAAGTCAAGTGGAAGAACCATTTGGCATGAGTAAATTAGGTGACTTCAGAAGTCAACCTACCAGAAAGCCCTGGAAGTCTCCAGCAGGGTTGGATCCATTAAGAGATGGAACAGATATCCACCCACAATGAAATCACATGGCAGAAAACTCAAAACATAGAGATTGGAGAAAGAGACAATTTCTTTCTGTTCTAAAGTCTTCTTCCTCCTGAGAGAACTGGATGCCCATTGCTGGTTTTCTCAGTGAGGGATACCCAAACTGAAAGCTTGCTGCTGTGAATATTCTCCCATCCTGGTCCCCCTGCACTGGGATTCCAAGGAAATCATTGAAACTTCCTGTTCATAGCACATTGGCAGACACTATATGTCTGAGCTCGTGTGTGTGTTTGACAATTTGATTTTACTTTACCCTCTGAAATACTTTCCCTTCTATTAGAGTATGCTGTCCCTAGGTAGAAACAACACAATCCAGTTTCTTGCTTTGCAAAAATGAAATAAAGCAGAGAGCTGCTGCAAAGAAAGGACATTTGAAAAGAACTTTGCACTGAAACAGTGCAGACCACCATTACTAGTTCTGTATGGGTGGAATCTAGTAAACGTTACCAGCAGCCTAGAGCACAAATTTGTTAAGTCACTTTTCTGTCATGTCCTACTCTTTGTGACCAATTTGGGGTTTTCTTGGTAAAAATATTGGAGAGGTTTACCATCTCCTTCTCCAGCTTCATTTACAGATGAGAAAACTGAGGCAAACAGGTTTAAGGGATTTGCCCAAGGTCATATAGCCAGTTAATGCCTGGGGCCAGATTTGAACAAATGAAAATAAATCTTCCTGATTCCCAAACTTTATCTAATAGATCATCTAACTGCCCCCAAAATATAAATAATATAGTTTAAAAATCAATAATGTCTAATCTTTACTACAGAACTTTATGAAGTATTGGTCAGTTGAAAGGATAATTCAGTTAGATTCTTAAATGGATTTGGGAGTTCATTAATGTATCTAATCCCTCTAACTGTGCAAATCACATCCATTTATTTTTATCCTATGTGACTCATTCATATCATCTCCATATTTGCCACTGGGGATTTAGAGCATTTGGAGTCTTCATCAATTTTCCTTTTTTACTTCATAAGAAAGCCAGAGGAGCAGATAAGCTGTACAGTGTTTATCCTTCATTTGACCAAGTGACTAGCTCAACTTTTTTGTTTTTCCAGTTCTTTGATGCTATCCATTGTCCTCCATAATTTCTTATTTCTCAGGTATTGCAATATCTACCATAAGATAACATATGCAAAGGATTTCGCAAACCTTAAAGAGGGATATCAATATTTACTATTGTTCTGGGTGTCTCCATTGCTTGCTAGGTGATTTCAATTTCAAATGTTTGGAGAAGATTGGAATCATTAAAGGAATCTGCAATTTTTCAAAGCACTGCAATCAGGGAGGGATCAAGTGAGATTATGTCCAGTCCTTCAGTCATGTCCTACTCTCCGTAACCTGGTGGATTCATCCTGGAGCACCCCAAGGTCCTTCAGTCTTAGACTATCTCCCAGTCTGTCCAAGCTCACCATTGTCTCCATGGCATCCATTTCATCCTCCACCATTCCCTTTTTCTTTCAGCTTCAATCTTTTCCAATATCAGAGTCTTTTCTGATAAGCCCCATCTTCTCATTTTTCAAGCTTCAGCTTCAGCATCTGACCTCATTAATTTTGTCTGAATTAATTTCTTTAAGTATTGACTGATTGATCTCCTTGGTGTCCAACAGACTCTCAAAAGTCTTCCCCATTCACACATCCATTCTGCAGTGCTCCACTTTCCTTATTATCCAACTGATGTCTCTGCTTTTTAGTATCTTGTCCAGATTTGCCATAGCTTTTCTTCTCAAGATCAAGTGTCTTAATTTCATGACTGCAGTGCCATCTGCAAGTATCTTTGAGTCCCAGAATATAAAGTCTGATACTGCTTCCCTTCCTTCTCCTTCAGTTTGCCAGAAAGTACTGGGACCAGTTGCCAAGATCTTAGTTTTAGGTTTTTTTAATGTTGTTTCAAGTCACTTTCTTCTTTCACCCTCATTAAGAGGCTTCTTAATTTCTCTTCACTTTCAGCCATCAGAGTGGTATCGTTTGCATATCTGAGATTATTGATATTTCTCCTGGCAATCTTAATTTTGGATTTTCATTCATCTAACATGGCATTTCACATGTTGTATTCTGCACACATACAATAAATAAGGTGATAATATATATCCTTGTCACACTCCTTTTCTAGTCTTAAATCAAACAGTTCCATGTTCAGCTGTGTCTGTTGTTTCTTGGCCTACACACAAGCCAAATAAGTTGATCTGGTCCTCTCATCATTTTCATTATCAGCCACATTTTCTTTGCGATCCACACAGTCAAATGAAGCAGAAATAGATTTTTTCCTACAACTCCTTTCTTCCTCTACAGTCCAATGAATGATGACAATTGGCTCCCTATTTCTTCTGACACCTTGAAAACTGGTCTGCTCTTCTGGTCATCCTCAGTTCCCAAACTGTTGAAGACTAGCTTGTAGAATCTTAAGCATAACCTTGTTAGCCTGTGAAATGAGTTCAGTTGTTGGTAAATCTGAACCTTCCTTGGCTTTGCTCTTTTTTTAGAATTAGGACATGAACTGAATTCTTCCAATTTAGTAGTCACTGTTGAGTTTTCCAAATGAGCTGGCATCATCGAGTGTGACACTTTAACAGCATCATCTTTCAGGATTTTAAATAGCTTAGTTGGAAATCCATTGGAAATCCATTTCGTTCACAATGCTTTCTAAATCCTGCTTGATTTCATTCTCCATGTCTGACTCCAAATCACCAATATGGTAACTGGGGATATACTCTTTCTTAGAGAATTCTTCTGTATATTTTTGTCACCTCTTTATCTCTTCTGCTTTTGTTAAATCCCTACCATTTCCTCTTTTACCATGGTCTTTTTTTGCATGAAGTCTTTCTTTAATAGCTCTAATTTTCTTGAAGTGATCTCTTGCCTTTCCCATTTTTTAGTTTTCTTCATTTCTTTTCTTTCCTCATTTAAGAAACTTTAGCTCTCTTTTGCTATTCTCTGAAATTTGACATTCAATTAGGAATAACTTTTCCTTTCTCCTTTCTCTTCCCTTTTTTTCTTTTTCCTCAGTTACTTGTAAAGTCTTATCAGATAGTCATTTTACTTTCTTGATCTTTTTCTTTGGGATGTTTTTTGGTGGCTAACTCCTGTACAGTAATTCTAACCCCTGCTTATAATTCTTCAGGTGCTCTATCTCCCAGATCTAATTCCTTAAATTTATTCATCACCTTTACTTCATCATATTCACCTTCTGTTAGAATTCTCAACTATGACCTATCCCTTTTGGGTGACCCTAAATGGCACAGCTCAAAGTTTCATTGTGCTACATAAGTCTTTTTTGTGACAAGGCAATGATAGGGGAAAGGGAGTGACATTACAGTTGACAACAATTGTTAGCATTCATAGGGTACTTTTATGTTTGCAAAGTGCCTTATTTAAGGAATTGCCTTTGAGTTTCTCACCAGCCCTTTAAAACTTGTACTATTATGATCCTACTCTTAATTCTGGGTCAGAAAATATGATGGAAATGTAAACCATTAAACATTTTAAAAATTCATCAAAGTTTCTTTTTTTAGCTGTTTTGAGTAGAGGAGAGAAATATGTTGTTATCATATGCAGGATGTTTGCTGCCTTAAGATACATGGAAACTGAGTTATAGGGCCAACAATGAATAAAATACATGAAGGAAGAAAGGAAAAACTCTCATGGTAATGACTCACTATGTCATGAGCATTGAGATAAGGGCTGGTGATGTAAATACAAAAGCAGGGCAGCCCTGCCCTCAAGGAACTTACAGTCTTTGATGGAGGCCATAGAGAGGAGAATGGTAGCCAAGGAGGAGTAGAAGTTCTGAGGATTGTACCAACCAATTCCCACACTAAAGAAATGAGAACATGAACTTTCTGGCTAGTATTTGTATCTCATCACATATAATTGTTTTTTCAGGGCTAGTTGTTGTGAAAGTGAGAGAGAAAAAGGGGACTTCTTGAGTGGAACCAACCAATCTCATTCCTAGATCACTTTGCCCTCAGAACTCTGGGTTCCCCTCTGTCTCGAGTGTGTTTTCTGGAGAAGTCCTGTGTTCTGGAAAGCTGCCTGAAGTCTTGGAGAACACATTGGATAATGATAAATTTGTACCACAAGATCAACAAAACTCTCCTTGATGATAACTTATGCCATTACTTTCTGTGTCAGAGATCATGGGGTCTTGGCAATGAAGGGTAATAGAATTCTGACCTCTGGGTGGATTGGAAGACTTAAGGTGGAGAAAGGAAACAATACATATTTGTTAAATGAATGAATGGGGCAAAGAAAATATGCAATGCAATGCATAGCTCACGTCCAAGGAAAAGAAGATTAACATTATAATGGGGAAAGATCAAGAATTTTTACTTCGACCACCCACCAAGTATGCCAGTTTGAAAATGCCCTTTTAAATAAGAAACAGAGAGAACTTTCTGTAATATGTATATTTTGTAGTTAGTAAGTGTGCCTCAAAGCACCTGGTGAATTGAAAAGAACAATTATAACTCATCTTTGGCTGATACTTGGTCCTATGCTTCTAATTCCACTTTCCTTTATATTTTATTTTATTTTTTTCCCCCAGAAAGTAGAAAGATTAACGCAAGACTCTAGAGGCAAATCCAGGGTTAAGGTCCTGCTAGTTATTTCTTATCTTTTATCATTTGAAACTACTCAAGTTTCTCTTTAAAGATGTATTTTTGGTAGTGGGAATAGTATTAGATTTGGAATAAGAGGACACACAATTTGTTGCCTGTGTGGTTTTGTATAAGTTCCTTTTTAGGCCCTATGATCTTTGCATGTATAAAATGAAATTCTGGAATTATATGATTCCATGCCTAGTGCTTAGTTATCTATTAATCAGAACCCCAGGATTTCAGTTGCAGGGGACCTGACAGGTCATGAAGCCCAACCCATACCTGTCATCCTCCTCCACAATAGTCCCCCCCCCCCAATAGTCACCAGTCTTTGCCTGATGACTTTTTAAGAGGGGAATCCATTCCCTCTCAAAGCAGATCATTCTACCAAGGGATGAATCTCATTATCAGGATATTTCCCTTTATATTGAACATAAATCTAATTTTTCATAATGGTAACTCACTGATTTTTTTCATCAGAGGAAAGGCCTTCTCATGTATTGAATACTCTAACATTTCAACGAATCTGGGATCTCACCAATGGAGATATTTCTTCTGATAATTCAGGTTGCATCCCATCTGTACCTACCTGCCCACCCTATTGTACTCTTTTCCATATTTACTCATAAATTCATCCATTGAGGAACTGGGAGACTTTCCAACTCCCTCTTTCCAATGGTCTCCTTACTGTCCCATGAATGAGATATTCCATTTCTTAGCTCTGGGAATTTTATCTATCTCCTATGTCTGCAATGCTCTCCCTCCTCATCTCTGCTTCCTCACTTCTCTGGTTTCCTTGGAGTCTCTGTCAAAGCCTCTCCCAGTCTTCTCAAGGTAGGATCTTTCCTTTGATAAATACCCCAATTAGAGTGTAAGCTCCTTGAAGTTGGGGGCTGTTTTTGCCTTTCTTTGCATTTCTGGTACTTAAAACAGTCCTGGGACACAGCAGGTGGGAAAAATTATTACTGGCTTGACATTACCCAGTGCTACTGCATGACCGGTCCATCTTTTATTGCTCATACATTCCTTTGTTGACATCCTTTGCTCCAGATCTCCATAATTCTGGGTTCATGCTGGGCTGTAGCTGACTCTCCCTGTACCCATCCACTGTCCCTCGGGGATAATCGATACCTGGGTTTTTGGTAAAATTCTCTTTTACTTGTGCACTGTAGCAATGGAAATACCTGTCACTTGTGGACTTCAGTTTTCCCAATTACAAGTTCATCTACATGTTCTGTTGAGAATTGTGCAAATCCAGTTTGAAGTGGGGAGTGCTCATGGTGGCAGCAGGAACCCCAGGGATCTGGGGACCAAGCTCAGCACACCTGTGGCTCCTCAAGGCAAGCTAGCTTCAGAGGGTCAACTTGGCACAGCTGATGCTTCCCTAGGGCAACATGGCTGGGCTGCTTTAGGGAAACCCTTTGATGGTAATTTTCTACCTGATTTCTGCCATTTCTACCTATTTCCCTTAGACTGAAAAAGCTCTGGAAAGCTCCCAAGATAGTCCTCTAGCCAAGGTTTCTGTGCCCTCCTTCTGGTGGTCCTGAAATCTTCTCTCAATCTTGAGAGAAAACTATTAAGAAAACAAGGCTTCAGTCAGAAAGACCTCATATCCCAGTGCAGTGGTGGCGGTTGGGATTCCAGGATCCCTGGTTCTCTTATTTGACAATAGTCAGTCAGTATCTACTTTTCCAGCCATGTTGTCTTCTTCATTTCTTGTCTTCTTTCTGTTTTTCTGTTCTCCTTCCTTTTTCTGTCCCTCCTTCCTCCCTCCTTTCCTTCTTTCCTTTCTTCCCTCCCTCTCTCCCTTCCTTCTTTCCCTCCCTTTCTTCCTTCCTCTTTTCCCTCTTTCCCTCCTTCCTTTTCTCTTCCTTCCCTCCTTCCTCCCCTCCCTCCCTTCCCTCCTTCTTTCTTTCCTCCTTCCTTCCTTCCTTCCTTCCTTCCTTCCTCTTCCTCCTTTTGTTTCTTTTTTTTGCTCAGAGGTTCACATCCTGGGTATATATGATCTTAAGGTTCCCTAGGTGTAGCTATCACAATTTGTTCCATGGTCTTTGATGTGACCACACTAACTCCAGATATGATGTTTACCTTCAGATCCCCATTTCCTATGGTATGCTGATTTACAGGCCTTGGAATCTTGGCCCATTACAAGTTTCCTGTCTTACCAGGAGGGCATTTTTTAGTTATTCCTTGAGTCCATGCCAATGAGACGACAGTTTTTAGCCATCAGCCTCTTTGGCTGAGGAGTTAACTAGGCCGAAGTCTGCTGGCTTCTTTTGTGATAAATGTTTTCCCCTCCTCTCCCTGAATTCACTGAGCAGGGTATAGAAAATGTAGTATGAAAGGACTGTTCAATTCATCCTGTAAGTGTTAAGTTTGATTTCACACTCTATTAATAGAGTTGTACTAGGCCTAAGGTATTTATTCTAGGCAATCTAATGAATACTTTCTATTTCTACTTTCTATATCCAGAACTTTCTTCTGGATGGAACTAGTAGCCTGGGGTCCTTTATGGCTCTACTCCCAATGGCTCTCCATTGGTTAAGAAATAGAGATGCCTTTTCTTGGATTGGCATTGAAGACCTCCCATGACTTCTCAGGATCATATATTAGAACTGGTCAAATTAATGAGTATTTTACACTTGAAAAAACTAAGGCACAAAGAGAGTTGACCAATAGAGTGAAATGTAGAGCTGAGATTAAAAATCAAATTAAAACTCCCAAATCAGGGTTCTTTCTACTGCCCCATGTGGTCTCTCACTTAGGTCTTACAAACCCCTAAAATATTTTATCTTTACTTTCTACCAATTCTACATTCCAAACAAATTGGTCAAATTTTGATTGGAAGAGTAGAAAGTAAGCTCTTTCAGGGCAGGAACAATCTCCTTTTTGATTTTATGTACCTTATTCCTAGCCCCAAATCTGACAATTGCAGGCACTCAGATGCTTATGAAATTGAATTGAGCACCCCATAAAGATTCTTATACTTCTGTCTTTGTCCTTGATGTTTCCCCTTGCCTGACAAATCTCCACACTCATTTCTGTTTTTCTAAACATGCTTCTTCCTTCAAAACCCACTTCTGTTGTCTTTCCTGATCTTTCAAGACCAATATGAAATTTCCTCTACTGTAGAGTTTGAAACTCCATACCATAATATCAGTATTAATATCGGTATCTAATGGGAAAATATTTGTATCTCTATGTTGATTCCAGCATAGGGGCTACCCTAGTAATGCAGGATGATGGGCAGACAGTTGCTCAGTGTGTGTATAGAGAAGTACATACATACATACATACATACATACATATATATATACATATATATATGTATAGTTGACCCTTCCATCATAAATGGCAAGGGTAGAATTTAGGTGTGGATTAGTATGTGAGAAAAGGAAGGAAACTGAATCACAGAACATCAATTGATTAATCAATAAACTTTTATTAGCTATCTATCATGTGATAAATACTAGACTGAGTATGGGAGACATAAAAAGAAGAAAAAGACAATCCCTGCCCTCAAGGAACTTACACTATAATAGGAGCAAAGAAATACAAAGATTTCAAAGCAAGCTACATAGGAGATAAATAGGCAATATAGAGGGAAGTCACTAGAATGAAGAGGGTTGGGAAAAGTTTCTTGTAAAAGGTGGGATTTTAGAGACATTAGGGATTTAAAGGACATTAAGGAGGTCAGTGGTTGGAATCAAGGAGGAGGGAGAATATTCTAAATTTGGAGACAAGTCAAACAATGCCAGGAACTGAAAGACAGACCCATGTCACGGGATTGAAGAGTCTCCAGGAGCAAATGTAGGAGGAGGGTGGGTTATAAAGGTTTTAGAATGCCAGTTGGAACATCTTATATATATTTGCTCCTGGAGATAATAGGAAGCCACTAGAGTTTATTGATTTGGGGGGGAGGTGATTTTATCAGACCCAGGCTTTAGGAAAATCATTTAAATAGCAGAATGGGGGATGGACCAGATAGGGAGGAAAGTGAGGTAAGCAAACCCACCAGGACTGAAGTGATGAGAGTCTATACCCAGCCAAGAGTAGTGCCAGAAGAGAAAAGGAGGCATATTTGGAAGACAGTGAAAACCTTGACAACAGCTTGGGTATGGGGTGTGGGTGTGAGATAGTGAGGAGTCCAGGATGACTGTTAGATTGGTAGCCTGAGAGACTACGAGGAGGCTTTGCTTTCTATAACATCATGGAAAGGGGGAAGTTAAAGGGGAAAGAGAATGAGTTTCGTTTTGGTCATAAAGAATCTAAGAAGTCTTCCAATCATTCATTTTGAGACATCTAAGAGACAGTTGGAGAGGGGAGACTGGAGATCAACAGAGAGAAGGGACAGATAGATTTGAGAATTATCAGGATTAAATCCTGGGGGGTTGATGAGATCACCAAATGAAATAATATAGAGGGAGAAGAGAAAAGGGTCCAGGACAGAAAGAACCATAGGGGACCCCACTGGTTAGAGGGTATAGTCTGATTGATGATCCTTCAAAGGAGACAGAGGGGAGCAAAGGAGACAGACAGGAGGAGGAGGACCAGGAGAGAGGGGCATCCTGAAAACCTAGGAGGAAGAGGGAATCAAGGAGAGAGAGATCAACAGTTCAAAGCCTCCAGAGAGGAGAAGACTGAGGATTGAGACAAGGTCACTGTATTTAGCAACTGAGAGTTTACCCATAACTTTGGAGGAAGGAGTTTCAGGGAAATGTTATGGCTGTGGAAAAGAATTGGTAATCAAGTAAATGTCCTTCAATTGGGGAATGGCTTAGCAAACTGTGGTATATGTATGTCATGGAACACTATTGTTCTATTAGAAACCAGGAGGGATGGGATTTCAAGGAAGCCTGGAGGGATTTGCATGAACTGATGCTGAGTGAGATGAGCAGAACCAGAGGAACATTGTATACCCTAATAGCAACATGGGGGCGATGATCAGCTTTAATGGACTTGCTCATTCCATCAGTGCAACAATCAGGGACAATTTGGGGCTGTCTGCACTGGAGAATACCATCTGTATCCAGAGAAAGAACTGTGGAGTTTGAACAAAGACTATTACTTTTAATTTAGGGAAAAAACCTGATATCTTGTTGTCTGATCTTGCTATCTCTTGTACTTTATGTTTCTTCCTTGGGGTTATGATTTCTCTCTCATCACATTCAATTTGGATCAATGTATACCATGGAAACAGTGTAAAGACTGACAAATTGCCTTCTGTGGGGGGTGGGGGGAGGAAAGGAAGATTGGGGGAAAATTGTAAAACTCAAAATACATAAAATATTTAAAAAAAAATTTTATGGCTGGAAGCCAGATTGAAAGAGGTTAAAACGAGAGTGAAAATGCCAATTGGAAAGATGGAAAGATTAAGAGAGTTTTTTCCGGAAGGGGACATGTGGATCTATTTGTAGGTAATGGGAAATGAATAAGTAGAGAAGGAGAGATTGAAAACAAGTGAAAGAGTGGGGATGGCCAAGGGGGCGAATCTGTTGGCAGAGATGGGATGAAGTGGGACGGTTTGTGCAGGTAGAGGGATTAACCTTGGAAAGGAGTAAGGCTGCTTCATGTGAGCTAGGAATGAACAAAAAACCTGGCAGAAGGCATCTGAGTGATAGGAAGTGAAGAAGTAAGGAGAAGAGGGAGTTCATAGCAAACAACCTGGATATTTTTTCTATAGAATATGAGGCCTGGTTTTTGGATGAGAGACTGAGGGTGTCAGGGAGAGTTATGAGAGGTTTGAGAGGAGATAAAAAGTTTTGGAAGAGCCATTGTGGAGAGTGGAATGGTGAATGAGAAGGGAAGTAGATGGGGTTGCCTACAAGCTATATACTCAGTTTGTAGTAGACTGCTCACAACAATTGTGTGAGTTTCTCTTCTGCCATTTAGCAGAATATGTAGCAAAAGCAACAAGTGGTGGGAATGATTCAATATGGAGCTTGTGATATGATGAAGGAGCTATCGGTTCAAGAGAGAACAGTATAGAGGTAAAAGAGTTGAGGATGGGGAAAAGAAGTGAGTGTGGCTAACATAAGGGAGATGGCCTGGGAGAGAATTGAGGGGTCAAGAGATTGGGAATGATGGTTTGGATTAAAAAGCAGGGTTATGTAAGGGAAGGAGAGGGAGAGATGGAAAGCCAATAGAGTATGGTCAGATAAGGGATTTCTGAATTCTTGAATATGAAAGTGCTTCATTCTTGAGTGATGGAAAGGTTAAGGGCATGAGCATCCTTGTAGGTGGCTGAGGTGATGTGAAAGAGTAGTTCATGGGAGGTAAGTAGGCTGAGAAACTGAGTGGTTAGGGTATTTGAGGGAAAATCAGTATAAATGCTGAAATTCCGTAGTATGAGGGTAGGAGATGGGGAGGACAGAAAAATGGTAAGCGATGTTTTGAACTCATTGAGGAAGAAAGGGGAATGATCTGGAGGTTGTAGCCCACAGTTACCAGTATTTAATTGGTGGTAGGCATGTATCACATGAACCTCAAAGGGAAAAAGTAGATTCATTCATTACTAAATGAAGTGAGAAGGGAAAAACCTGGAAATGACCTTGGGAAGCAGAGCATTCTAACTCTCCTGCCTCAAACAGTGAACAGAGGTGAGTGAGGGAAGGTTCAACCAGTACTGGAAAGATTGGGTTCCTGTGGGAAGTCAGATTTCACTAAAAGCTAGTGGACAGAAGGAGTGGATGAGAACAGATTCAGGATGAAAGGAAGAGATCAAAATATGTCCAAAAAACTTCTCCCCATTTTACAGAGCAAGAAATTAAGGTGCTGAATTGTCAAGCCACTTTCTCAAGGTCCAAAAATAAGCTTATGGCTGATCTGGGGCTAACATGCAGAGCTCTTGACTCCCAGCACAGAATGATATTTAGATCTGCCCTATTTAGTAAGAACACCAAATCTGGTGTCAGAAGGCATTGGTTCAAATCTTGGTTGTGGCTGTTTCCTCCTCTTTGTTTTTTGAGTTTCATTTGACATTTTCAAGGTCACCAAATTAGTGATTACAAACAAAGGCATTTTTTTGTCTCTGAGGCCAGCTCTTGTAACACAATGCCTCAGTTTCCTTCTATGTAAAATGAGGTTGGGAGAAAGGATCTTTAAGATCCATGATCTTGTAAGTGATGCTCAGAGGGGCAAGACAAAAGAGTGAAAGGCAGAAGTGTTCTGGACTCAGATCCAAATGGGCAATTGTTAAGTTCTAAATATGAGCATTTCTACCTCAGAAATCATCAGCAAATGCTACTAATCCATGCTGGGTGGATTTTTTGGTTAATTATTTGGATTTAAGAAAGTGATGAAGAAAGTGGTAACAATATAAATTTCACAATCTGTTATTCATATAGTTTTTTTCCTGTTTGTTTTTTTCTTGACTGCTTGTTGAACTCAGTCTCTAGTCAACATACCAAAGTACAGGCAAAAGTTAAATGTCATTTTGTTTGTTTGTTTTCCTGACAGCTTAGTCAACTCAGTCTCTAGCCGACACACCAACACACAGATAGAGGTTAAATGACTTATCCTGAGTCACACAGCTAGGAACCACCTGAGACTAGAATTGAACTCAGGTCTTCCTGACTCCTGGGCTTGCACTCTTTCTACAATGCCACCTAGCTATGAATAGACTACCTTGCATGTTTGCATTTCTATCTCCAGCAATTCTAAATCATTTTTGTCATTTATTCATTTATGAGTAGGCAAAAGCCACAGAGCAGAAAGGGAAGTGAATGGGGCATGAAGGTTCTACATCCCAGGGCTCTGGGAAAAAAACAAAACAAACAAACGAAGACAACTATATGCATTCAGATTTGTAAGTTTAACAAAATTATGGTCTTTCGTGAGATCCAGGTGTGGAAGGAATGTGCAAGCAAGACTGACAAGAGTCCGGATTCTGCCTTGTGAAGGACAGAGAACAGAGTTAGGCATGGGACCAGTTAAGTATTCCATTATAGTATTAATCAATCCCTAAATATTTCTTAAGTTCCTACTTCTTGCCAGTTGAGAAGCACTATGGTATGTTGACTAGAAACTGAGTCAAATTAGGAGTCAGGAAGACCTGTCTGGGATCATGGCTAGCCTTTGGCCCATATTACACATAGCATTTTATAGAACCTCACATTCCCCAGCAAATCTTCTAAAACTATAAATTGCAGGGGCAGCTGGGTGGCGCAGTGTATAAAGCACTGGCCCTGGAGTCAGGAGTACTTGGGTTCAGATCTGGTCTCAGAGACTTAATAATTACCTAGCTGTGTGGCCTTGGGTAAGTCACTTAACCCCATTTGCCTTGCAAAAACCTAAAAAAAGCCCCTATAAATTGCAGAATAGTTATTGAATTGCATTGGTAGATTGAAGTTTACCCCCCCGGAAGCTTCTTCTATTGAAGTCATAAATCCAGTGGAAAAAGAAAAAGAAATGATTCTTCAAGTTTCTGGAATTGGTATACAAGATACAAAGAAGAAGCCTAGAGCCCCTACTGGAACCTGGGCTCAAGGTGAGAGTGAGATTAATCTCAAAGGTGTCCATGGACACCTTTAAATTGAACTTTTTGACCAACAAAGGGCTGGTCTCAGTGTATGAGGAAGATTGCTCATGGGGTAGGCGTTAAGTGACCCCAAGACTGGAAGTTTGAAGTACAGAGGAATGGGTGACCAAGATGATTTGTGCAGGTGGTGGATTCCAAGTCTTGAATGGTCAGTTCCTTCCTTTAACCTGTGAGGTGCTTTGGATTCTTCCAAAGGAGAGGTTCTACATCAATGCAACACATGATTATTGAATCCAGATGTAGACAAAGCCTATTCCGGTTCGTTTGAAATACTGTTGACATTCATTGAATTGTCTTAATTGCCCCTTGCTTGTTGGAGAATAATAACACCAGACCTCCAAGCTTACACATTGTCTCTTCAATTACCGGGTTTTGTTCGGCTTAGGAAATCACACCAGTTTTTAAAAAAATTTCTTTTGTCCATTCTCTTTTTTCCTTATTAGACTTGTTAACACTGACATTCAAATGACTTATGTTCAAAAGAGCAATTAGTGAATGTTTTCCCAAAATTCCAACAGATGAAAACCAAGGATTCTGCCCAAGTTAGTTGAATGAAGAGATGCATCTATCTTAGCAGGATGCCCAGTAACAAGTAGTAGTCAAAATGGGTGATTGGCTGTTTGTGGGAAGGAAGGGCTGAGCAACCACATAAATTCAATGAGGGTAGGTGAAGGATTGCATGGTAATATAAATTTCTAATAAGGAAACTCATAACAAGGAGGGATCAAAGAAGCTGACTTCATTTGGATGAGCCTGTGGTGATCACTGGCAAATGCTCACCTGATCCTAGGGAGGGCATAGAGCTCTGGGAAATTTCAGTCAATCGTTTGTCCTTGAATATTTATTAAGCACCTACTATGTGTTAAACTCTGGATAAACAAAAATAAACACAATCCCTATTAGAGTTTGGTGGAAGAGACACCTATTCAGAGATAGTCTTTGTTTCCCATTTTACAGCTGCCTATAGAATCAATGGGAGCAACTAAGGGGCTGCCATAGTTGAGAGAGTGATAGACCTGGAGTTAGGAAGACTCATTGTCCTGAGTTTAAATCCAGGGCCCTACACATACTCGCTATGTGATACTGGAAAGTCACTTAACCCTACTTGCCTCAGTTTCTTCTTATGTAAAATGAACTGAAGAAGGAAATGGCAAACCACTCCAGTATCTCTGCCAAGAAAATCCCAAAAGGACTCACAAAGAGTTGAATATAAGTGAAAAAAACGAAACTAAACAATAATAGGATTAGTCAATCTATCAATAAATTATCCAACAAGCATTTCTTAAGGGATCACACCAGGCAATGTGCTGGGCTTGGGAATGCAAAAGCAAAAATACAACAATGCCCTTCATTCACAGAGTTTATACTCTATTGAGAGAAGACCATCATAGATTTAGAGACTGAAAGGACTTTCTAGTCCACTCTTACTGTGAACCTCTATTTTATAGAGACACTTAGGTCAAGGAAGATGGACCTTGAGATCAGAAAGGAAGTAAATTATAGAGTTCAAATTTGTTTAAGTATGTATTTCTGTATTTTGTTCTCATTAGAGCTTATCTGTAGTTTTATGTCACTTCTCAGAACATAGCTAAGTTGGAGAATGCCCAGAGAAGGACAAGCAGGACCTTTGAAGGCTCTTGAGGACATATTATAGGAAGTTCACCTCGAAGACCTGGGGGTGACTAAGCCTGGGGAAGAGAAGTCTTGACTGGGCAGGCTGGCTGTGGTCAAGTATTTGGAGGCCTATTCTGTGGAAGAAGGATTAGTCTTGTCCTGTTTGGACCAGAAGCAATGGGTGGAAGTTGCCAAGAGGTCAATTCAAACTCTAAGTCAGGGAAAACTTCCTAAGAATCAGAACTTTTTCAAAGTGAAATGGCACTGGGCTTCTTTTCTTTTCTTTGGAGGATTTCAGGCAGAAGCTGGGTGATCACGTGGCATCCCTGGCACCCTCCAAGACCTAGCTAATCCCCCCTTCTAAGCCTTCCCTGAACCGCTTTAATTCTAGAACTTCCTCTGTGTTGATTACCTTTCATTGATTCTTTTTTTTTTTTTAGGTTTTTGCAAGGCAATGGGGTTAAGTGGCTTGCCAAGGCCACACAGCTAAGTAATTATTAAGTGTCTGAGGCAGGATTTGAACTCAGGTACTCCTGACTCCAGGGTCGGTGCTCTATCCACTGTGCCACCTAGCTGCCCCTCATTTATTCTTTATATATTGTATTGCTTGTATATAGTTATTTTCATATTGTATCTTCCTATAGATTGTGAATCTTCAAAGGAAGGACAGTCATTTGCATCTTTCTATCCTCAGAATTTGGTACCCTGAGACAGAGGAGATGCTTAATTCATTGACTGACCAGGTGATATTTGGTTCTTTACCTCCCCGTGCCTCAGTTTCCTTAGCTCTAAAATGAGGCAGTTGAAAGAAAGGATCTCTGAGGTCCCTTCTAGCTCTAAATCTATTATCTTGTGGTCCATGCTGCCTCCCCATCTTATGGTGAAGAGCCTCAAGGTGCAGTTTTTGGAGTATTGCGATAATCATTCAGCAAATTAATAAGTCTTGATCAAACATCTTTTGTATTTCAAACTTTGGATTAAGTTCTGAGGATACAGACAGAAATGAAATAGTTTCTGCCCTCAAGGAGCTTATAGGAGAAACAACCTGTACACAAATAAGAAAATTATATATATGTGCATAAAAATATAATCACACATATGTATGTGTGTGTTAATTAGGAAGTGATTTCAGGGGCAGAGAAAGCCCCCAAAATTGGAGGTAAAGTAACAGCCTCTAGAAGGCATCTGAACTCTGAATGAAGCTGGGGATTCGATTAGTCACAGATCTAGGCTGTGATCAGCTCTTTAGCAGCCCATGTGGTAATTACTGAGCTGTTTCAGGATGACAAGGACATTGGACAGCCTCTGTAAACCAAACCACATTCCCCCGGCCCCAGTCCTCTCCTTGGAACACCGAGTACTTCACCATAGCTGGGGTGGGGGGGGTGACTCCCTGGCATGGTGACAATGACGTGGAAGTTTCTTTTATTCTATTTTTGTATACTTGAAGGAGCAAAAATAAATTTAGCTTGAAAAGATCAATGGAAACCAAGCTGAGAGTTAAAAAATGCTTGAGAATGTGTCTGCCACCCAATGGAAACACAGGGCCTTATGCTCTGGGTTAACACCCTCATTTCACAGATAAATAAATTGAGGCTTGGAAAGATGAAATGACTTCTTTAATCGGGGTTAAAAACAAACAAACAAACCTAACTACCTCAACTTTTTAGCTTTCAAAGCAAGGTCTGTTGCTAAAGCAAATCTCATTTCTTGGTATCATTGAACTCCTTGGGTTGCATTATTTTATTTTATTTTATTTATATTTTCTGCTGCTTGCTCTGCAAACCCTTATGACCTGCAGATTTTTTGTTGTCCCAGAGACAGGCTGTCATTTTCTTCCAAGCCAAATCACAGTACAATTGTCAATCACACAGGGAGCAAGATGACCTGAGTGGCATCTCTCCTTCAAATTGAAAAGAATAAGGTCCTTGGAATTTCCCCACTGGCTCCTTTCTGGTTCAGGTGGCCAAGCCAAGGGCCAAGAACTGAGACACTGCCTTCTTGAACCTTCTGGTATTTGATTCTGGAAAATGATGGGGATCTGTAGAGTGATGGGCTGCCCTCAGTTTGCTATTAAAGGATGTGTCTGTTTGTGGCTTGGAAGCCTTCTAGGATGATGGGATCAAGTGACCAGGTAATCATTTTTACTCTAGGCAGGAAGTAGCCATAAATCATTGGCGGTGGGTCTAGCAATGATTTTTACAAGTAGGCATTTTACCTTAATTGGGTTTTTTGTGGGACTGGTTTACAGAAATTTTTGCAACAACCTGTGAAGCCTTATAGAGCCTTGTCAGAGAGCAAAGGGGTGGGTGGGGTGGGAGTGGTGGTGGGTGATGGAAAGGATCTACCTGCAGAGTCAGAACACCTGGACTTTCATTTCTGATGGAATAAGTTTTTGTGAGTCCATTTGAAGCTCTCCAGGTCTCTGTTTCCTCCTGTGTAAAATGAAGACATTTGGACCAGCCACTCTCTTTGTTTCAACATTTTATTGCCAGTCCTCATTTTCTTGATTTTTAAAAACCCCACTGTCTTTGCAGCCTCCAATTCCAGAGCCCTCCCTTCCCACAAGTCAGTAGAGGCACAGAGGATCAACCTGCCTGCATATATCTGCAGGCTTCCACACCTCTCCCCCACCTCTCTGCTAAGAGGTGAGAGGCTCCTTCATGCTTCAGTCTTCTAAAGTCTTGATTTGAACCAGATGATCTCCAAGGCTCTTCCTGTCTCCAGAATACCCCAGAACTAACATGGACCCATAGAGTAGCCAGCTTTAGCTGCGGGAATGGCTGGTTCACTAATGGAAAACAGCATTTCCTGTACAAAGTCAATTATGGAAACACAGATGAGATATCCAGAGAGAAAGCATGACAGAGTGGTTCAGAGGAGGGACTTGGAAGCAGGAAGGTATGGGTTCAAATCTAACCTCAGACACTTGCAAGCTGTGGGACCTAGAGCAAATCATTTAACCTTTCAATCCATCAATCAGTGAAAAAAACATTTAATAAGTCCCTACTATGTGATAGCCCAAATACAAAGGGCTCTCAGAAACTCATTTTCCTCATTTGTTCAATGGGAAGAATAATGTTGGCATTGTATAAATTGCAAGGTTTGGTGAGGAAAGCACTTTGCAAACTTAAAATAAATATTTAATAATATTTAATATTATTTATATATAAATTATAGCAACTTTATACAGCAATATATAGCAAATCACAGCAATACTAATATTAATAATTATTAATAAATAGAAATAATTAACAACAATATTAATTGATGAGAGATATTGATAATATTTAATAAATATATTAAATATTACTATTTAACCTTTCAATCAATCAATTAATGAAATAATCTTTTAATAAGTGCCTACTATGTGACAGATGCACAGAACAGAGTGTTTTCAAAGACTCATTTTTCTCATTTGTACAATGGTAGAATAGTACTGGCATTGCCTAAATTGCAAGGTTGTTGTGAAGAAGGCACTTTGCTTTTTATATAAGTATTTATTTTATTCGATAAATACAATATTCATATTATTATTATTATTATTTCATCAAGGATGATATGTGTCCTTCACTGATCTATAGCAACAACCAATCTGTACTTTGGCAATCAATGAACATTTCTTAGTTTATTTCCAGCTAATAGTCATCCATTGATTATCCCTCACTCTTACTATATAACTGGTTCTTCTTTTCTTTTGCTGATTTTATTTATTCAATTTCATTCAACTTGTATTTGTTAAATACCACCTCCCCGAGGCTGTGGACTTCTTTGAAAATGAAGGACAAACATTAATATTCTGTATCAGGAGATACCCTGGCAAAAATAAATCTGTCCTTGTGCGTGTTCTAATCTTGTGGGGTGTGGGAGGGAGATAGCCCATGTTCACAAGGCCTATGTGAAATAAATGCCAAGGGATTTGGGGGGGACAGTGTGTCTACATTTGAGGAAATTCTGAAATGACTCTTGTAGACTTGAATTGAGCCTAGTCTTCCACAGCTGGCTAGCTATAGCTTCAGTGACTTGCCCACTATTCTGCCAGTCAGATGTGTTGGAGAGATGGTTTAAACCAGTCTTCCCGTATCCAGGCCATGCTGTATTGCCTCTCCCACTTACCTTTAAACAGGCTATCCTTTTATATCATACCCATTCCTTTTCTTGCATTGTAGCATGGTGGTTGCCTTCCAGGGTGGGCTTCCCATTTAAAGTGACAGGAGGAAATGTGAGGGTTCCTCCCCCTCTCTCCCCCTCCAAATCTAACATAGCGATGGTTCTAATTGTTTCCTCTGCTAAGGCCCCTGTAAATTTCAATGTCATATTCTGGGACAGTCCTGGCCTTAATCTGACAGTGTCAGAGAAATCCATCTTCATTTTCTCACTCTTTTCATAATCTAATCCTCAGCTCTAACATGCAATTAGTGCCCCTTCGCCCCCTGCATACCAAATAGGCCCCTGGCTACAGTTCCCTCTGTGCAGTCTGGTTAGAGGTGCCTCCTCTAATGAATATGTACATTCCGGGGACCTCAGCCAGGAAGGTCACAGGCAATCAACCTTGAATTCAATTATGTGAGTCAAGGTTAATGACTCGTCGCAGTGGTCAGAGACATTCAGAATCCTGCAGATTAAATCAACCTGTCACAACTGACAATGTAGAAAGGACTGAATTACTTGGGGAAGAAACAGGGGATCCGGGGAAGATAAAATGGTGTCAGTCTTCAACGAAGATTACATGGAATTCTCAGTGGCAAATCAGATTGTAAATCTCTCCTAGACCCATAATATGATTAGTCTACATAAAGACATGTCGAGATTGGAATATGGAGTCTGCTAATAAGACTCCCTGAACTCCACTCAGCTGGGCAACTTGCCGGTTACCTCATCATTTCCATCGTCCTCGGGGGGCTTCAGCAGAAAATGGGGACTTGGTTTTCCCTGTGGGCTTTTATCTTGAGTATGCATTAAAGTGATGTTTTTAATACCCTTCTAAGCTGACTAAAAGTAGAAATATTTTAAATGAATGTTTCCAGAAATTTGATACCCACTTTCATTTGATTTTCTTTTAACATCTTCTTTCAATAATGTGAAGCTTTAGGAGTTGATGAATGGAGGTGACTTGTGAAGCTATGGGAGTGCTGATGTTTGGAGGGGACTTGTTGGGAAGCTTTAGGAGTTGATGAATGGAGGTGACTTGTTTTCTAATATTTGAATGGATTTAGAAACCTATTTAGAGCAGGAAGGGATTATTGAAAAATCATATAGTCCAATTTGTTACTTTTTATAATGAGGAAATTAGGTCCAATGCTTCTCTTGAGGTTCCAGAGATAGCAAATGCTATCTAAAATTGGGAATGGAAGGTCTCTGACTCCAAAGCTTGCAGTCCTTTTCATTGTACAGCATTGATCTCATTGAACCAGGCTTTTCTTTCAGTGATGTAGATTGTAAACTACCTTTTTTCTATGTTGTGTGATTCTTGTCTACCTAAGTTAGAGGTGACCACCGAAGCTATTGGCCAATGGTGTTTAAGATCTAGGATCAATCAATGAGAGCTACAATATAGTGGTAAAAATGATTTTTTTTGGATTGTGATTGAAAAGATAAATGAATTCTAAGAATAAGGAGAGATCTGATAGCATCTTTGGAGAGAAGGTCAGCTAGATGGAACATTCCCAGCATTACATATTTGATCTGTGCAGAAACCTAACTGATCTAGGTCAGAGCAGTCCTTTTGATATGAAATTGGGATTTTTTTTTGTGGGGGCATTGGGGGAACCGATATCAAAGCTAGATTTTGGACATCAGGCATCATACTATGGGGCAAATCATAGTATTCCAATGATTAGGTAGAGATCATCACATGCCCTGAACCTAAACATCTTTGGTTCAGCTTCCTCTTTACACAAATATATTTTTCAGTTGAATTTTATGTCTGCTATAGGGGTTCCACCCAACATGTTGGAGATCTAGCATCTATTCTCTTGACATCTTAAGGATTGCCCATTCACTCTTTTTTTTGGATCTGAACCATCTTTTTTCTGTTTTTCTTTGACAACATGCTTCATGTTGCACTTTAATCAATCTATTACTTTGACAAGGAGAAAAACAATCACTAAGGGAATCATTCCTCTGCTCTCTTGCCTCTGTATTTTGTGGTTGAAAATGACATATTAAAGCTACATGAGTAATATAAACGAACATGTAATTTATTTACGATGACATTTCCTTGGGTCATTTTGGTCCTGCAGCATCATCATTTTTTTCTCTAAAGTCTAGTGAATTGGTAAACATTCAAGTGTTGGGATCTTGTGCATTGTGTGTTGATTAACACAACTTTTTTTTTGTTTGGTGAACTCACTCAAATATTTATGTGATAGGAACTTTCCATTTCCCTTATGGTAATATTATTCTTTCCTGGAGTTGAGTCTATGGTTTTTCATGGACCAATGTTTCATTCATGTTTAGTAAATGGAATTGAACTGAATTGAATTGAACAAAAGTTTGATGGAATATTCCATTCTAGGGGTCATCTATCCTGGATCACTGACTTTAATATTTTTTGTATATCTCAAAAATGCTCAGGTCATTTAAAGAGCAGATATACTATTGAAAATCAGTCTTTTTTGGGGGGAGAGCGATTTCAATATTTTGAAATTATTACCGTCTCACAGGGTCATAGATTTAAAGAAATCTGAGCCTTAGCAAGCTTTAAAAGATTTCTCCAGTGTTACTCAGAGAACAAGTGGCTTATTCCTGATAATGAAAAATTTTTGTTCAATGGAATCACACTCCTCTCATCCCTTTAGCTCCGAGTCTTGGTTTTCGCATCTCATATGGAAGTGTTGGGCTAAACCAGTTCTTTTTCCTTTTCTATCTCTGACCTTCTGCAATACCATTACTCTAAATCTGAATTTTCTGATCTTGGTTGGGGATAAGGGAAGGTACACCAGTTGAGGAAACTGAGGGCCACAGATAAATTCCCTGATATTGTGGCAGGAGTACCAGATTGTAAGCTTCTTCTGGAGTTGGGAAAATCTAATTTTCATTTTATTCTCTTCTTGTATTTTCTGGTCCTTTTCCTCCTCCCAACTCTTTCCTCTCCCTGTCAACTCCCATAAGTCAGATGAATAGACTGAATAGAGGGCTTGGAATCAGGAAGACCCAAGTTAAAATCTAGCCTCAGACATTTCCCAGCTGTGTAATCTTGGTCAAGTCATTTAACCTCTGCCTACTTAAGATTTCTCAATTATAGGGGTGGCTAGGTGGTACAGTGGATAGAGCACTGACCCTGGAGTCAGGAGTACCTGAGTTCAAATCTGGCTTCAGACACTTAATAATTACCTAGCTGTGTGGCCTTGGGCAAGCTACTTAACCCCATTTGCCGCTCAAAAACCTAAAAAAAGATTTCTCAATTATAAAATGGAGATTTAAAAAAATCCCCATCTTTGTAAAGTTGTTATGAGCTCTAAAAATGAGTTAATATTTGCAAAGTGCTTAGCATTGGGCTGAGTATAGTACAAACATTAATAAAAACTCATTTTCATTTCCTTCTTTCTATGTTTTTTAGTCAAAGGATTCAGTTTCAAGTGTAAACTTATTGAGCTCAGAAACTTTTTTTCTTTTGCTTTCATAACTCTGAAAGTTAGCTCAGGACCTGGCACAGAAGAAATGTTTCATTCATGTTTAGTAAATGGAATTGAGCTGAAATGAATTGAACAAAAGTTTAATGGAATATTCCATTCTTATTGTTTGGCTCATGGCATTCTCTGTGACTGAAATTCTTTCCTTAGACAAATTTTAAACTGAAGATCATGGAATTTTTGAGATGTAAAGAATGATGGAGTTCATTTAGATTTGTCCACGTCACAAGAGTAAAGATTTGAACACAGGCACTTCTACCTCTTTGCTATGATGTCCTTCCAAGCCTAGTTTGGATTTTCTTTTTTTTTTTGCGTTATTTTTACACATCCTAGATATAGAGGGGACCTGAGAGTTTCCTTCATATTGGACCTTGAGTTTCTCTGGGGCAAGAGTCATAGCTTATTGCTTCACTGAGTATATTATCTCTGGAGTTCCATATATAGTAGTATCTTGATTAATGCTTACCAATGGGATCTACAACAACCTTTCCTTGCTCTGAACTTACAGATTTCATCACCTACAATAACACTTGTTAGCTGGAAAGATCTATAGAGATTATAATCAATCTTCTCATTTTACAGACAAGGAAACTGAGATCCAAGGACAGGAAATACCTAAAGACAAATTGATAGTAAATAGTAAAGCTGAGATTGGTCACACAGGCATAGATTTTTAACTGGGAAAGAACTATAGCTGGAAAAGATTAAAAAAATTCCTCTGATTCACATACTAGTCCACATTTTACAAATAAGGAAAGCAAGACTTAGGAATGTAAGTGATTTGCCCATGATTATGGAAAGCCTAAGTTTCTGGAGTAAGATTTGAATCCAGGTCTTCTGACTCTAGAATCAGTGTTCTTTGCACTGTTTTCCTCTCATACATTCGCTAGTGAAATTCTTGTATTATCTTCCTTGTTGCTAATGAGTTGTTGAGCCATTCTTAACTCATGTTAATAAATGTTCTACCTATGTTGGAATGTCAGTCTATCTATCCATCTGTTGATCTATCTATGGATCTACTGATTTATCTATCTATCCATCTATCTTCCTCTCTCTATATAATTTAATTATTTATACCTACTTTGCATATCTATCACTTCTCCTTCTACGAATACATGTATCATTTAATTATTTATACTCATCTACCTCTTTACATGTATGTGTTATCTAATTGTTTGTATCTATCTTGTATCTCTCTCTTTCTCTCTCTGATTTTGTCTCTCTCTTTCTCCCTCATCAATCAACCTAATAAATGATATGGGAGGAGGGACTTGGAATTATCTTTCCTTGTTTCTCCCTTAGCTTAGCTTTTGGTGGATACTCAATAAATATTTACCCATTTGATTTGCCTGGAAACACTGTCTGTATTCAGCTCTTTGGGGCTTAGAGCATGATGTTCATGATAATGCTGGTTGAATTCCTGGATAAAGTCCCCCAGCAATGGGTACCACTGTGTTTCTCCATGATGGCCAGGGCAGTGACAATTTGTGCCAGATATAGCCTAGATTTCTGTGGTTTACATCAGACTCTGGGAGCTGCTTTCACTAAATCCCTCCTAAGCATGTGCTCGGCTATCAGCAAGTAGCTATTGTCTGGGCAGGGCCTCAGCTGGGTTCTGGGCAGCTCCACCATTTGCATTTTGACTGCTAAGTAAAAACAAAACAAAACCCCCAAAACAGCAACAATAAAAAAAAATCTCCTTATTTTAGCTCTGGTTTGAAATGGACCTCATTTAAATAGTGAGTTTATGTTTAACATGCAGTTTCATGAACTGCTCTGCAAAACCATTCTGGACTTTTTGTTTGTTTATTTTTAAAGAAAATGTCACCTTGAAAGAATCCAGTGGGATAAATAAGTTAAGCATCCTCTTAGTCATGAGAATGGGCTTGGGGTTATTCTGTGGCATTTAATCCTAAAGGAAAGCTCTCACATATTTGGGTTAATGGCAAACTGATGGACCATGGGGCTCTAAGTCCAGTAGGGGAAGTGGCTAACATCATCCACTCTGCTCTCAGAGTACTACTATTTTCTTTGTTTGGTATTGTTTGCCCATTGTCTCTCCTATGAGGAGGTGAACTCTTGAGGGTAGGGAATATTTTTACTTTGTAAATCTCAGTACTTTGTAACCCCATCACTTAGCAGAATGTCTGTCTCACAGTAAATTCATAACAAATACTTGGTGACTGGTTGATTGACTGGGAGTATAGGGTTAGTTTGCTAAACCAACCAGGGCAGATCAAAAGTTCTGCTACCTGAAACCCAACAGCACCATTGTTATTGTGCTGCTAAGAGTGCTCATCACTTCTTTTTCTTTTTTCTGCTAAGAAATCTAGGAACATGACCCCAGTCTCAGAATCAACATTCTATACCAGTAGTAACAAACTCACATAGAAATAGGACCACTAATTTGTTCATAATAATCCTTGTTCATATTGTCTTAGATTTAAAAAATATGTAATGTTATTTTATTGCATTTTTATTTTTTTGTTCAATATTTGTCAATTATATTTTAATCTGGTTCTGACTATACTTGTTAGAATGTTGCATTTATTTTAACAAGATTTTGAGTTTCAAATTTTTCTTCCTCCTTCCCCCTCCCATCTTCCTAAAATGGTAGGCAATTTGATAGAGGTTGTACATGTGCTATCATGTAAAACACATTTCTATATTAGTCAAGGTTATGGAAGAAGAAACAGATCAGAAGGAGAAAAGCAAAAAAAAAAGAATAAAATAAGTGAAAAAAGTGTGCTTTTATCTGCCTTCAGAGTTCATCAATCCTTTATATGGATATGGAGATCATTTTTTTTTGTGAGTTCTTTGTATTTGTCAGACATCATTGTATTGCTGAGAAGAGTTGAGTCTATCATAACTGATTATCATGCAAAGTTGCTACTACTGTGTACAATGTTTTCCTGGTTCATCTTGTTTTACTTTTTAGCAGTTCATACAAGTCTTTCTAGGTTTTTCTGAAATCTGCCTGATTGTTATTTCTTATTGCACAGTTGTATTCCATTACATTCATATACCATAGCTTGTTCAGCTATTTTCCACTTAATGAGCATTCCCTTACTTTTCAAAATTTTGCCAACATGAAATGGGCTGTTATAAACATTTTGTACATGTGGATATTTTTCATTTTTATGATCTCTTTTGGATACAGAACTAGTTATGGTATTGTTGGATCAAAGATTATAACACAGCTTTGGCTGTAGCTATAAATTGTTCTCTAGAATGGTTGGATCAGCTTACAACTCCACCAACAATGCATTAGTGTCCCAATATTCCCACATATCCTCCAAGATTTCCTTTTTTGTCATATTAACCAATTTGATAGATATAAGGTGGAACCTCAGAGTTGTTTTAATTTGCATTTCTCTAATCTTAAGTGTACTAGAATGCTTCATAAATCTAAAAATAGCTTTGAATTCTTCAACTGAAAACTGCCTGTTCATTTCCTTTGACCCTTAATCAAATGGGGAATAGCTTTTATTCTTATGTATTTGACTCAGTTCTCTATAAATTTCAGAAATGAGGCATTTATAAGAGACACTTGCTGTAAAGATTGTTTCCTAGCATTCTACTTTCTTTCTAATCCTGGGTTTATTAGGTTTGCTTGTGCAAAAATTGTTTAATGAAGTATAATCAAAATGATCTATTTTCTATTTAATAATACTCTCTGTGTCTTGTTAAGTCATGAAGTTTTCCCTTCTTTACTGATCTGACAAGTAAATTATTCCTTGCTCTAATTTGTTTATAGTGTCACACTTATGTCTAAATCATTGTGTGAGATGTTGGTCTTTACCTAATTTGTACTTTATTGTTTTCCTATTTTCCCAGTAGTTTTTGTCAAATAGTGAATTCTATCCCAAAAGCTGAGGTCTTTGGGTTTATCAAACACCTTATACCTATACCCTCTTTCTATGTGATATGATTTTTAAGAATTTCAAGTATCATCTTTCCATATAGAAATGTAAAAAGTTCATCTCTATGAGTTCCTTAGGTCCCCTGTCCTTTCCCTTTTTATACTTCTTCTCTTCATTCTTGATACTGAGAACAATTTTTTTGTTTCAATTTTGGTATTCTCCTTTTTTTTAAAAAAATGATATTTTACTTTATTTTTTTAGTTACATGTTATGAAATTTTTTCAACAGTCACCCATATGCTTATGTATATTTTTAAGTTACCTAGTTTCTTCCATCCTCGCTTCCCACCCCCTACCCCTCAGCGATGAACAGTCTGGTGAATATTGAACATATACATTTGAGTTTAACAAGTTTACGAATTTGTCATTTTTTTGTATGAGATATTGGGATTAATGGAAAAGAAAGAAAACCATGAGATAGGAAAAAATGTAAGAGAAATTTTTAAAAAATGAATGTAGGGTTTTTTAGCTTTTGTTTTGGTTTGTTTTTCTTCATCTAGATGTGGATACCATTATTTATAGCAGGTCTCCCAGGACTTGTCCTAGTTCTTTGAACTGCTGAGAGGAGTTGCATTCATCAAGGCTGATTTACTCACAATGTTGTTGTCAATGTGTACAGTGTTCTCTTGGTTCTGCTCCCTTGATTCAGCATCAGATCTTGTAATTCATTCTATGCTTCTCTAGAGTCTGATCTGATTTTCTCCTTACTAGAAGTTTGAAATCCTTCAATTTCATTGAATTACCATTTTTTTTCTATTCAAGTATTATGCTTGATTTCAATGGATCAATGATTCTTGGTGTGGTCCTAGCTCCTTTGCCTTCTGGAATATCATGTTCCATGGTCCTTTAGTGTTGCAGCTGCTAAGATCTGTATAATCCTGACTGTGGCTTCCTGGTATTTTAATTATTTCTTTATGACCACTTGCAGTACTTTTTCCTTGACATGATGGTTCTGAAATTTGGCTATGATGTTTTTTGGAGTTTTTATTTTGGGATCGCTTTTTGAGATAATTGGTATGTTCTTTCAATATCTACTTTGCCTTCTGCTTCCAGGATATCAGTTTCCCTTGATAATTGCCTGAAAGATGCTGTCCAGGCCCTCCTTTTGATTATGACTTTCAGGTGGTCCAGTAATTCTGACATTTTCTCTCCTGGATCTATTTTCCACCTCAGCTATATTTTTCCATGAGATATTGTACATTTTCTTTCATTTTTTTCATTCTTTCAAATTTGCTTGCTTGCTTGATTCTTGATGTCTCCTGGAGTCATTAGCTTTTACTTGCCCAATTTTAACTTTTAAGGAGTTGTTTTCCTCATTTAGCTTTGGACCTTCTTTTCCTTTTGGCCAACTGCACTTTTGAAGGAATTGGTTTTTTCAGTGGATTTTTGCTTCTCCTTTTCCATTTAGTCAATTCTACTTTTTCAGCAGTCATTTTCTTTTTCCAAGCTGTTGACTCTTTTTCATAATTCTCTTGCATCACTCTCATGTTGTATCACTTTCATTTCTTTTCCTAATCTATTTCTCATATGATTTTTATGCTCTTGTTTGAGCTCTTCCATGAGTTCTTTCTGGGATGGAGGTTACTTCATGTTTTTCTTTGGGGTTTTGCCTATAGATGGTTTAACATTGTTGTCCTCTTCTAAGTTTCTGTCTTGGGGCGGCTAGGTGGTGCAGTGGATAAAGCACCGGCCCTGGAGTCAGGAGTACCTTGGGTTCAAATTTGGTCTCAGACACTTAATAATTACTTAGCTGTGTGGCCTTGGGCAAGCCACTTAAGCCCATTTGCCTTGCAAAAAACCTAAAGAAAAAAAGTTTCTGTGTTGATCTTCCCTGTCACCATAATAACTTTCGATGGTCAGATTCTTTGTTTTTTTTTTTTCCATCTTTTTTTTAACCTTTTTTTATTTTTTTTAAATATTGGAGCTCTGCTCCTGGGGTAGAAATAATACTATTACAGACTTCTTGTGTCAGTGGCTGCAGACCCTGGCTGTTCACTTGGTGCTGAACTGATGTTGCCCCGAGACCCTCATGAATCATGCTTAGCGACTGGTAGAAGTTCTGGCAGCTTATCTAGTGCTGGTGTTTGGAGTATGCTGAGGCCAATGGGTTATTTCTGTGGTTTGTCAGGGATAAAAGTACATTGGAGTCTGGTCACTGGCAGCAACCTGTTTGTTTAGGCACCTGTAGAGTTGGCATCTACCTGCTTGCACCAAGCTATGCTGAAGCATGGGAAGGTCTGGATCCTAGAAGTTTTCTGTTTGCTGATGAAGGTTATCAGTTTGCTTAGGGCTATGCTGAAGCATATCTTGGAGTCTGACCATTCCCCTGGCTGTGCTGGTGCTACTACTTCTGCTGCTGCTGCCACTGCCACCACAATCACCATCATGTTATAGTTGAAGAAATGAGGCAGATAGATATTGAAGGAATTTTTGAGGGTGATACACTTATTAAGTGTTTTCAACTCAAATCTTATTGAGTCTCTTGTCCAATGCTCTAGCTCTTTGCCATGTTTTATCCACAAGCAGAAACTGATTCTTATACAAATTAGGTGATTTGCCCAAGGTCACACAGGAAGTAAAGGAAGAGTTGGGATTCAAAACCAGGTCTCTCTATCCCCACAATCCAGCACTCTTTCCACTGAATCAAACTAGACAGGAGAAAATGAAAAACAAGAAAGAACATTGGTAAGTTGAGCCAATGGACTAAAACTGATATAAGGGTTGCACATCTTTTTGCTCCTGTTAAGGAAAGTTTCAGCAATTTGCTGCTGTTGGGCAGCAAATTGTTCTGCAGCATTTAAAGTTAAAGCTGTCTATGATTAGATATTCTTTACAAAAGTGTGCATCTAGATCTGATTCCCCTTGGCAGCAAGGTAGAAGACCTCAGGGAAAGACTATAGCATACACTCTTGGATGTAGTTACTCTATCAGCCTTTTTTGCTTAATGGCTTTTCCATTTTTTTAAGTTTTTTTTTTTTTTTTGCAAAGCAACTGGGGTTAAGTGGCTTGCCCAAGGTCACACAGCTAGGTCATTATTAAGTGTCTGAGGCCGAATTTGAACTCAGGTCCTCCTGATTCTAGGGCTGGTGCTTTATCCACTGTGCCAGATAGCCAGCTCCTTTTCCTTGTTTTTAAGGGAGGTTTTTGATATGATTGTGATAGAAAAACAGAAAGCATGATTGAAACAGTTTTTTTTAAAAAAATATATTCTAGTCTTTGAGGGAAAATATGACTGTGTTTTAGGTTGTTCATCATTCCAAAGAATACTTGATATTCCAACAATATGTTTGATTATCCTTTTTGGTGTATATATATATATATATATATATGTATATATATATATATATATACATATACATGTACATATATATATATATATTTCTAAGTTTTTGTGTATAAAAGAAGGGGAACTTTTTTGGAGATCTGTTCATATATTAAACACAGACAAAAATGAAACATCTTCTCTCAAGGACTTTATTTTCTAGGGAGAAATAAGAAAATAATCCCTTGTGGATTACCCACTGGCTTCTCTAAATTGTCTGCTTTATAAATGCGTATTTGGAGGATAATAAGGGATAGGAAGTGGGAGATGGTCCTCTTTCCTGCTTTATCTTATTTAAAAAAATTGGACTCTTCCTCAATTTCCCCTTTAATGCAAATAATTTGATTCCATTTCAAACAATAAGAGCAACAACAAAAATGTCTTTTTCCTCATTATTCTCATGGAGCTAGGAATCATAACTTGCTAAACCCTGGAAATATAATTCAATCTTTAGTTTCTAAGGATAGTTGGGTTTGGACTGAGGGATCTGTCATATAGAACTGAGGTGAAGAAATAAGGAAGGAGTTTAAAAATCAATTGGAAAATTTGGGAGAGAAAATTAACACCTTGAAACAAGAAAACAAATCATTGGAAAATACAACTGGATGAATATAACATGAGAATAATTCTCTCAGATCCTCAGTTGGGCAAATGCAAAAAGAAAATAATTCTCTCAAAACCTGAAATGGTCAAATGGAAAACTCATATAGAACTGAGGCCACCAACCCAACTTTGTTGGATAGATTAGATACACTTTCACATTCTATATTCAGAATCCTATTTACTACTGAACTAGATAATTTAAAATTCTCTGATAAATTCTTGCATATTCCCAAGTAAGAATAAAATATTTGGTGTGAGCAATGAATTTATTGGCTCATTCAGTGATGGGCTCATGCAAGGTTGTATCAACAGAGCCCCCATTGGTAAATCTTGAGAATGCACCTACATATTGGCCCTTGACAGAAGAAAGGAAGGAATGGAATTTTTCAGGATCCATTACTATATGAATTATGGATTATAGCTGGAAAGGTTCTGAGCTATAGATTGACATGATGTATCCTGTCAAAGGACCACTTACAAACTTGGAAGGTTCATTTATGATGTAACATGTCAAAAGTCCACTTATTAGGTTCTCTGTGCTCTGGATTGATGAGACTGTCTTTTCCTAAAATATATTTTAGACTTAAGTGAAGTGAAGAAGGAAGAAAACACAATCCTCTTTTAAAAGTAATGTCAAAGGAAATAAGAGACTGGGAAAATCTTAGTCTATTGATGAATCCTGGGGAATTCGTTGCTACAGCTTTATCACTCAGAAGGCAAAGTAATGCAATAGATTTCCAGAACTCTAAGTCTTAGTCTGCTATCTTTACTGTCTTTCTTTCTTTCTCAGGCGAGTGAATTAGTATTATACCTCAGCTTCTCAATCTGTACTTTTAGGGATAATTGCCCAATTTACAGTGACTTTTGTAATCAGTGAACCCTCAGTATTCTAATGATTCTTGTAAGTAGGTAGTATGACAAAGAATGGTGATTTCTTACAGACTTGCCTAAGGCTCATGGTGCCCATGGTGCCCATGGTCACCCAGGTATGTTAGAAGTGGGATTAGACCTCAAGCCTTCCTGATTCCAAATCAAATTCTTCATCCACTATGAAAGTCCACCACTCCAAAGAAATAAAGAATCATTACTTAAATGCTAATCTATGCACTTAAAAGCCTCAATGACAAGGTTATGTATTGAACACACAAACTTAAGCCAGATAACATTTAAATAACAATATAACTAAGGGAATTCTGTGTGGGAATTCATTACATTAATATGATTTGCAACCTTTTTTGGACTTAATAGAAAGAATGCCAGAACTTTGGTTACTACCCCCCAATTCAAACCAATCCAACAGGAGTTTACTAAGCACCGACTAAGTATAAGGTGCTAGAGAAACAGAAATTAAGAGAATCTCTTTTCTCAAGGAACTATGGTGGCAAATCATTTAAATAAATGCATGCATGTAAACATATACACATTCATAATTACACAGTATGCATCACATGCAGTGTACTTTTATAAACATATATGTGCCTGTATACATGTAAATACATAAATGCATGTGATGTGTGCATATTTATAAATGTGTATGATAATTTAAGAAGGGGGGGTGAACTCTGATAAATGAGAGATTCAGGAAAAGCTTTCTACAGGTGATAGTACCCAAGCAGAGCCTTGTTGGTAGTTGGAGGGTCCAAGAGAGATGGCAAGATGGGCACAGACTTGATGAAAAGGCATAGAAGTGGGAACTGAAGGACCCAGTTTGCAGTGAGAAGTACATAGGTCAAACTGGTTGAAACACAGAATACATGAAATATATTTTCAGAGCTGAAATGATAGATAAGAATCACACGACTTTTGTTTCAAATACAAGTCAGACACTTCAAAGACGTGCTGGCATGGTTAATTAAGTGTAATGGGGTGGATTGACAATATTCCAAGTTCCATATTTGTTTGACAAAAGTGGTAAATAAAAATATGTAAGAAGCAGTTGGGCTCAACATGTATTTAATCAAGCCATTCCTATGTTAGATGTGGGTTATGATTTTATGGATCAGGAAGAAAAGGGGAGAGTGATCACCAGTACTGAGTTCCTGATGGGAATGGGGAAACACACCCACAAATACACACACATTCAGAATTTATGTACATAGACTAAATATACAGACATACAAAACACATCCACATTCCATCCATATGCATGCATGATACACATGTGTATACTATGAACAAACATATTAGTCAATATTCCTACATACATACACACACATGTGTGTGTGTGTGTGTGTGTGTGTGTGTGTGTGTGTGTGTATTCTGATATTCTGATATGTGGAAGAAAGAGCAGCCTTGGAGAATAAATCCTACTTGTTGAACAGAATAGTTGTATGACTCAAGGCAAGTCCCAGGAAACTTTCCCAGACTATAAATTTCAGAACAGATGGTCCAGTAGCTAGAGAGTTAGTCCCGAGTTCAAATCCAGTCTCAGATACATTCTAGCTGTATGACTTGGGGCAGGGCACTTACTCTCTGTCTTTCTCAGTTACCTTATCCATAAAAGGGAGATAATAATACCACTTGCCTCAGGGGGATCCCTGAGGATCCAATGAGATGATATTTGTAAAACCATTTGCAAATCTTAAATTGTTGTATAAATAGTAATGATTATTAGCCAAAAGAGTTTCCTTCTCAGGAATTCCCCCACATAAATGAAGCCATAGGCCACTATCAAATAAACAAAAGATACATCTTTCTTGTTATTGCTGTCTGAAGAAGCCTAGGTTTTGATCCATACAGGCAAATGTAGAGTAGCTTTGATGAGAAGTTATGTGACTTGTTCAGAGTAACACAACCAATGTATGCCAAAGCAGGATTCAAAAACCTGGGATTTCTGACTCCATGGTCACTCCATGATCCACTAGATAATGCTGTCCTCATATAATGGAGTGAAAGAATGAATAAGTAAAAATGATTTTTTTTGTTAGGGTTGTTTCAGCCTTTGCTGGGAAGCCACCTGCTAAGTGGGATATTATTTACTGGTGCAGACAAATTAAAACCATAAATATTGTCCAACTGTCTAAATCTTTTCAATAAAAAGAAATGATGAGTTTTGTATATGTAAAATAGTATCAGTTGGTATGGGAAATATTATATTTGTGATTTATGCAGGAGGCTCCCAGTGGTTCCTTGACTAAAACCAAAGATGTTTTCTAATCCTTTAGTCTTTTCAAATATATTCTGAGAATGATTTGTGGATTAAAATTGTGGCCTCTAAGAAGACCCATTTGGTCAACTTATTGGTGTTGCTGTTTTTTTAAATGAGCATCTGAAAAAAGTAAAATAAATGGGATTTAAATCTATCCTATAGAGCAGAGATGCCAAACACAAAGCCATGGGCTCCGTGCAACCCATTTTGCTACTGTTTGTGACCAAAGCTAGATTAAAATGCAATTGAGAACGAGTTAACAAAATAACTAAAAATCAATAAAGCATAGATATCATTCCATTTAAAACCCAAGTCAGTACTTAGTCTGGAGGGGTCCTTGGTTGCCCCACATCTATATGATCTTGGTATTAGTACATTAGATTACACCAGGGAGAGATGTTGATGGACTTCTCGGGATAGAAGACCTGCCTATGATCACATCTTCTGTTCTCTATTGGAGCCATATTTATGGTTGTACTGTACCATGAAATAGGGCTGAAAAACATAAGGGAATCTTTTAAAAAGTGAAAGAATGTTCTTTCAGAGAGAATCCTTTTGTTGATTTCTTCTATTTGCATCCCAGTTGCTTTGATCTTGATACAAAAAATTTGATGTCATGTAATATAATGATTTAAATAACTTATATTTTTATATAATAATGATTTAATACAATAGATTTATTATAATATTTGCAGTAGGACTACTGAGATGTTGGGCAAAGTTGTTCATGCTATTTGTTTGAAAAAAGTTGGGGAACTATAGGCTAAGAAGGAGTAGAGTTAGATGGATTTGGAACTGGTTGAGTAGCTGAATCCCAAGAATAGTCAACCATTAATAGTTTGAAGTCATCTCAGAAGGAGATCTCTCCTGGAACCTGTGTTTAGCCCCATATTTCTTTTTTTTAAATTTATTTATTTATTTTGAATTTTATAATTTTCCCCTAATCTCACTTGCCTCCCCCCCCCTCTTCCCGGAAGGCAGTCTTTTAGTCTTTACATTGCTTCCATGATATACATTGATCTAAGTTGAGTGTGATGAGAAAGAATTCATATCCTTAAGGAAAAAAAAATTACATAACAAGACAAAAGTGTTCTTTTTAAATTAGAGGTAATAGCCTTTGGTCTTTGTTCAAACTCCACAGTTCTTTCTCTGGATACAGATGGTATTCTCCATCTCAGATACCCCAGAATTGTGCCTGATTGTTGCACTGATGGAACGAGCAAGTCCATCAAGGTTGATCATCGCTCCCATGTTGCTGTTAGGGCATACAATGTTTTACTGATTCTGCTCATCTCACTCAGCATCAGTTCATGCAAATCCCTCCAGGCTTCCCTGAATTCCCATCCCTCCTGGTTTCTAATAGAACAATAGTGTTCCATGACATACATATACCACAGTTTGCTAAGCCATTCCCCAATTGAAGGACATTTACTTGATTTCCAATTCTTTGCCACCACAAACAGGGCTGCTATGAATATTTTTGTACAAGTGATGTTTTTACCCTTTTTCATAATCTCCTCAGGATATAGACCCAGTAGTGGTATTGCTGGATCAAAGGGTATGCATATTTTTGTTGCCCTTTGAATGTAATTCCAAATTGCTCTCCAGAAAGGTTGGATGAGTTCACAGCTCCACCAACAATGTATTAGTGTCCCAGATTTCCCACATCCCTTCCAACATTGCTCATTGTCCTTTCTGGTGAAATTTAGCTCCATATTTCTTAATATTTTTATCAATGATTTTGTTAAAGGCATAGCTGGTGGGCTGCTACCACTTGTAGATGGACATAAAATAGGGAGGGAGATATAGAAAATGGATAATACAGGCAGGATCCATGTAAATTCCTAGCAGACTATAATATGGATCTAAGTCTAATAAATTAATATGGTCCCAATGGGAACCCTCAGAGCAGCTCCATGGACCTCTCCTGACTCTGAGGGCTATAGATCTCTGCTCTGTTATCAACTTTTTGATTCCAGTATCTGATCCTATTTTATAGACTTCTTGGATATTACCTTAAAACTAAAAGACTAGAGTTCTTCATTTTTTCTTTGTGATTTGCTTTTCTAGTGACTGATCCCAGCTTCTCTGATGATGTTCTTTCCTTGAACACACTGCAAAATGCAGGGATGCCTTTAGGAGTTCTTAGTCATTCCCTCACATTGAACAGCAAACCAGACTTCCTTAAAAGCAGTCAATGAGGGGCAGCTAGGTGGTGAGGTAGATAGATCATCGGCTCTGGAGTCAGGAGTACCTAAGTTCAAATCTGGCCTCAGACACTTAATAATTGCCTAGTTGTGTGACCTTGGGCAAATCACTTAACCCCATTGCTTTAAACAAATAAATAAATAAATACATCAAAAAAGCAGACAATGAGATGATGAGGGTAAGGAAGGTGATCTGAAGAGCTGAGAGGTGTCATTTCGAAAGTTCTTTAATGATAATAGGTCTTATTATTGCAAAAGTTGAGGAATTATGGACTGAGGGCCAGCACCAAACTGGTTGTTGTGTCAGTTAAAAGATGTTATAAAGAGAGAAATGACAGGACTTGGTAATTGATTGGGTCTGGTGGGTGAGTGAGAAAGTGGGGAGTTGAATCCCAGATATATTTGAATCTCCTTTTTTCCAAGATCCTGATTTCTGAACACCCCCTTTGACCAGTCTTATCCTCCTGAACTTGTTCATATTTGTCCCAGTGACCTCCGTTTCCTTCAATTCTCCTCTGTTTTTCTAGTTCATCATTTCTGTGCTTGGTATCCTTTATAGTCTTGACCATTTCAGCAATATATTCTCCTTTAGAATTTCCTACCTTTTTGACCTTCCATTGTTCCCCTTCACTAATCCCTAACCTTGGATGACCAGTATCTTAACCTTCTCTGTTCCTTTTCCTTAACAGTACAGTACTTTTTAAGGAGATCATCAAATCATGCTGGCTGAATCAGTATTGCTAGCCAACTTCAATTAGATCATCATTGTTGCACAGGAATTCTTTCATCAATTCATTTCTATTACATTTCTGACAGCAGCTCCTCTAATCTTCTCTTTCCTCTAACTTTCTATCTCCCTCTTTTCCCCCCTATAGATAATTTTACTTTTTATTTAATTTAGATTAAGGCCATTCAAAGTGGATGTACCAATGCCCACCCTTCCCCCTTCCCTTTTTTCCCCTCTGCCTGCTTTCTTAATGCCATCATCTATGTTCTTTGAGAATGCATTACCATATTTCCCCATGTATAAGATGCACATTAATTTGGGGCCTGCAATTTGAAAGAAATGTATTACATAAAGTTATTGAACTCAAGTTTTATTCATCATAAAATTCCTACAACTCCTTATCACTTTCAAAACTCCCATCCATTAGCTTGTCCTCATCTATTTTGGATGATGATTCTGTCTTAGGAGAGGCTCTGCCTACTGTCTGGTTGGTGCTCTGGTCTTCCCTCCTTGGGCAAGTCTGGGGCATGGATGCATGCTTAGTCCATTCCATTTCATGAACCTGAAGCACCAATTGTCTCCTCCTTTGAATCAGTCACTTATTTTTCATCAATAATTCTTCTGGCCTCCTGCTGAACCATCTTGGTGGACACAAGAATTCCAGGAATTCACCTCTTCAAACTCGGGCTATTTGACTGCCTTGCATTTCATGGTGTTCTTCTGCCTGGGAATTTTCAGTTGGATTTCTCTGTAGCCAGGTTCGAATTGTTTCCTCAGGTGGAGGAGGACCAAACTGACATTCGGGGCGCCATTTCTATTCACTTTTTGCAAACTGGATCTCTTTTAACTTGAATTCAGCACTGGATGAAAACCTTTTCTGAGCCATTTCTGGGCAGAACATGGCAAAACATTATCTAATATATTGGTAACAAATGTGAAATAATGAGCACAAAGACAACAAATGCAAAAAAAATAGGAAATACAAGTAAAAAATCTACAACCATTGTAGAAGACATTTCCAGTTTTTAGACCCAAAATTTTTAGAAAAAGGGTGCATCTTATACATGGGTAAATATGGTATGCTTATACCCTTCTACTTTCTTCCTCTGTATCTATAAATCTGGTCAGGTCTCCTTATTCTAAAAACAAATAGAAAAGAAAACCCCTCAGATTTCCTTTGACCTCATGTTATTCATTTGTGCCATCTCCATTTTTCTTCATTTCTTTTTTGTTTGTTTTTTGTAAGACAATGGGTTTAAGTGACTGGCCCAAAGTCACTTTAGACTAGCTAATAATTAAGTGTCTGAGGTCAGATTTGAACTCAGTCCTCCTTACTCCAGGACCAGTGCTTTATCCACTATGCCCCTTCCTCATTTCTTAGTAAGTCAGACTCATACTTTCACTTGTCACTTCTCACCAACTTCCTCCTTACTCCCCCTTCCCTGATGCTTCTACTTTTTTTGAATTTCTCATGTTTTTCTTTTTGAATTCACTTCTTTGATTATTCATTTTCTAATTTGTGTTAATGTTATTGTGCAATGTTTGTATCCCCCCGGATAAGTATATAATTTTAAATTCTTGTGTCCGTATCACCATGTCTTTTTTAAAACAATTTTTTTCTATTTTCCACAATTACCCATAAAGACAGTTTTTAACTTACATTTTTAATAAAATTTTGATTTCTACACTTTTGTACCTCTTTCCCTTCTTTCCCCTTCCCCTTGATAATGAGAAATCTGAAATAGATTAGATATATACAATTACGTTAAACATATTTCCTTATTAGTCATGTTATGAAAGAAGAATCAGAACAAAAGGGAAAAGCCATGAGAAGGAAAAAAAATAAAACAAATTTGTGCCACCATGTCTTCTTGCACAGAGGTAATTTATAAGTATTTATTTACTTCATTGAGTTGAGTTGAATAGGAGAGCATAGTTTGTTCTGGATAGTCGAGGCCCCAAGACTGGAAAGTTTTCCCCTAGGTCAGGATCACAAAGTTAGCCAATAACTAACTTCCCCAAAAAGGGCCTCAATCATTGGGAACTCTCCTTGGTACTGCCATAGAATCTTATGTCATAGCTTGAAGCCTTGCTAAGGCTGGCCTGTTGAGCTTCATCTCATGACCCTGCCTAGTGTGGATTACCAAATTCCATCCTGAATGGATTGACAGCAGACCTTTTATGCTAGGCTGATCTGTATCAGTCAATAAATCAATTAAAAAGCATTTAATAAGAACCTACTGTATTCAAAGCCCTACTCTACGTTTTGGGGTTATAACAATAGAAATGGAACAATTCCTGCCTTCAAGGAGATTACATCACATATGTGTGTATATGTGTATAAGATATATATATATATATTATATATGACACATGTGTGTATATAAATTGAAGATTTAGTATAAATAAAAGGTGATTTTTTTGTATAAATAAATAAAATAAAAGTTTTGTATAAATAAAAGGTGTATAAATAAAGGTGATTTTTTTTAAGGAAGGGCCTGGCAAGTAGAGATGCATGATAGGCAAAGGATCAGGAAAAGTCTCTGAAGAAGCTGGTGAGAGAGCTGAGGATTGAGAAAAAAAATTAGGGCTTCTGAGAGGTGAGGAGGGATTGCTTGGAAAAAACAAGGAGCAGTTTTTGAAAGGGCACAGAGATGAGAGATGAAATACTAGTTTTGAAAAACAGAATAAAATTGAATTTGGTAGGACCATAGAATATGTGAAAGAAAGATGTACAAAATAAGTCTGCAGAGATAAGATGGGGACCAGTTTAAAAAGAAAGGATTTTAAATGGCAAATAAAGGAGTTTATATTTTATTCTAGAGGTTACAAGAACCATTGGAAATTTGAGTTTGGAAGTGATACCACCAGTCCTGTAGTGTAGGAAAATCACATTGGCAGCTGTGTGGAAGTTGAAGCAGAGAGGGGAGATTTGTGGAGCAGGGAAATCAATTAAAAGCTTAATGTAATAATCAAAGTAAGAGGTAGAGTAGTGACCTTGTGGGTAGTGAGATGAGGACAAATGTGAAAGATGAGGGGTAAAAATTGATGAGATTTGGAATTGATTAGACATGTGAAGCGAGGGAGAGGAGAAGTTGAGGACATCCCTGTGTTTGAACAGTTGGGTTATTGGAAGTATGGTAGTACCTTTAATAGAAATAAGGGAGTTTGGAAGAGGCTGAGTTCAGGAAGGGGCACACAAGTTGATGATGAGTTCTGTTTTGGATAGTTTGATTTGCTCTTGGGACACCAAGTTTGAAATATTCACTAGGCATTTGGTGATGTGGACTCAGGAAAGAGATTGGAAATGGATATATAGATCTGAGAGTCTATGACAAGATGATAATTAAACCCATGGGACTTGTCTTTCTCAACTTGTTTCCCTGCATCTACATTGTAACTGTGAAGTGTCCCATTTGGGGCTTGTGCTCAGTTTACATCTCATTTCTCCATTTACTTCAATGCCTATTATACTACATGGTATGACATAACATTAAGACACATTTTAAAACAAAATATTTTAGTTTCTTTTCATTTTCAAAGACATGGAAGGTACTTCATAAATTGCATCTCATTCTAGTGATGAGGAAATAAAGAAATAAAATACCTTAGTTCCTTGATGATTTATTGGCTGAAAATCTCAACAGAAAGCAATTTTCTTTCTGACTCTGACTTGGATCATGATTATTTGGCAAAATATGAGTTTTCTTTGTTTCCCAAAGAACACTCGATTTACTTTTCACGAGGTAGCTGAAGCAATGCCCCCAAAGATTTTATTGTGAATAGCTGTGGCCTTGCTAAACATTGTGTGAGCAGGTACTTTGGTGAAAGAAACCTTGACTGTTGATACCTTTAGTAAAAACAGATCACAATATAACTCTTCTATGAAGAATTAGATCCCAGCAAATATTTTGTTTCAATGCTTTTTAAGGTTTTTAAAAAATCACAAAGTATAAATACCTATGGTTGACATAAATTTTGGATTAAAGAAGAATGTTCCATTGAATTATCTATATTACTCAGCTTTCTTTTATATTAATTGAAGCTTTGAGTGAGCATGTTTACATCTGGTAGTTCAGTGGATTAGGTGCTGGGTCTAAGAATCAGGAAGAACTGAGTTCAAATCTAACTTCAGACACTTAATGGCTGGTTGTATGACCTTGGACAAATCACTTAACCTATGTTAGCCCTAGTTTCATCAACTGTTGAATGAGACTAATAATATTACCTATCTCAGAGGATTCTTATGAGGATCACACAAAATAACATTCTTTAAAAATAACAAATAATATAAAAAATTTAAATAAATCAAAATAATAAAAACATAAAAATATTTGTAATATGCCTTCTATTTATATATAAATATGGGTCATATATTGTATATATCATATATGAACACATATCTATATCTCTATCTCTATCTAATCTATATCTCTATCTACGTCTAGGTCTACATCTACATCTATGTCTACGTCTACGTCTACGTCTCCTCTACCTCTCTCTCTCTCTCCCCCCCCACCTCTCTCTCTATATATATATCTATATATCTATCTCTATATATTCTCTATATAATGTGGTTGGCTCTATATAAAATATAGGTGACTCTCCATAAATGCTTAGTTCATTTTCTTTTAGATCATTTCATCTTCAAAAGACTGGAGATGTGTTCCTTACCTCCTACCAAAAAAAGACTATCACTTAAACTACCCTTTGTTTGTTTGTTACTATGCAATATTTCAAGGATTTATGATTTGGTTGTAGGAAAGCACTCCTCTGGTATAGCTCCCATATCCTTTCAGATAGAGCACATTGCCTGATGCATAGTAATCATTTTTCATTCATTTATTCATTCATCCACTCATCCACCCACCCATCCATCCACCATCCATCTAGTCAACCATTCATTTATTCATTCACGACCTCTAGAGGGGTTGGGCTGAAAAATTCATGACCTTGTAGACAAACTGGTAATGAGTCTTTCTAAACTTAGCTAGACTAGTTATGACAGACATTCCTCTTGTTTCTAGACCCACATTCAAAGTCTTTTCAGCATTGTGGAACCTGCCAGAGACTGCATTACACTACTATAGCTTTGCCCCAAGGGACTTTATGGAAGAAACTTTTCTTATACCTATTTATAGTTTCTGTTTAGATCATGTCTCAGTGACAAATAATTCTTTGTGCTTAACTTTTGTATTGTAAAGTAATATTTTATTTCATTTGCATTCAGATTCCATCTTCAGAACTTTTGTTTGCTCTCTCTGAGAATTTGCTGCTGGGTAACCAGACATGTTGACAATTTTAGGTGATTCTAGATATGTACTTGAGAGAAAGTCCTGGAGGCTGAGTCCTGGCTCAAAACTTTAGTAATTCAGAAGAAAATGTATAGAAAATGCTTTAAATCCACTTGGGATTCTCCAAGTTTGGATTAAGGGACTCTCCATCACTTGGGCTGCAGCTAATTGCTTCTCATTTGGAGGAGATGACTCTAAGAGCTTTTGATTAGAGCAATTAAATTATTGAATGTCACAGCACAATCAAACTTTGTTAGAATGAATTAATCTAAATGATGCACTGATCAATCAGTGTAGACTGGCTGATTGGTTTGATTCTTCATTAGAGTAATACTACCTGATCTTTACAAAACATCTTTACATTCAGGTTTAGTTTATAAAGTCATGCAATCTTGACTAATTTCCCTTATAGAGATTTCTTTCAACCACTCCCCTTCCCCCTACCTCATTTTACAGTCAGTTGCCAATTCCTGTGATTTCTATTTCCAATAATATCTCCCCACTCACACTGGCCCTTTTTAATCTCTTCTATTTCCCAATGTAGTAGTGTCTTGATTAGTCTCATTTCCTTTGGGTTCTCCTATGCTTCCCCCCAAAAATAATTTTCCCTTTGCTGGGATTTGAGCTCTAGTTTCCAAACTCATATCATTGTTTCCAGTCCCGTTTTATCTCTAAGCTGTTTCATACAGCTGTAGAAGTAATATACAGTTTGGAACATGTTACTCCCCTATTTTCCCACAAAAGACTCCCCATTTTTTCCCCAAAATTCAATGACTCCTATTATCAAATCAGGTTTACTCCTTCCCCTCCCCCAATGGAATCTGTGTAAGAAAAAAATCTTTCTAAGAATTAGAACCTTTCAAAAGTACAAAGGACTGTTTTGGGAGGGTGGGGGAGGGGAATTCCCTACACTTAGTACATAAGCTCTCACCATTGTACTGCTCATTACTAACCATCCAGTAGACACAGATGCCACAAGAATGGTAACTACAAAATATCCTTTCTACAAACTTGTCTCTCACATATATGCACAACATTTTGGGCAGAAACCTATATTATGATCATGGAGAGGTACATATGTAAGGAGTAAATGTGGGAAATATAACTCACAACTCAATAACTTTAGAAGTCCTTTATAAAACAGTTCTTTCAGTAGTAGGACTAGAAATAGAAATAGGAGGAGGAGAAGTAGATAGTAGAGGTAATAACAGGAGAGTAGTAGGAATAGCAGAGAAATCGTAGTGATAGCAGCAGTAGTAGAATAGTAGTACTAACCCTAGTAGTAGTAATAAAACAGTACTAGTGCTACCAGGGAGAAGTAGCAGTAGCAGTAATAGTAGTAGTGATAGTAAGAGTAAAGTAGTAGTAATAGTAATAACAGAGTAGTAAGGAATAAACATGGCACAAACAACTCCCAAATCAGTAACTGCAGGGTCTAGAAGACTACTATCAAACAGTCCTCTGAGTAGTAAGAGTAGGAGTAGAATAGCAGTAGTAATAGTAGAGTAATAGTGGGTAATAACAATAGTAGTAGGAGCAGTCATAGTAGAATAGTAGTACTAACAGCAGCAGCAGTAGTAATAATCATAAAGTATTAGTAATAATAGTAATGGTGCAATAGTAGCAGTAGCTAGTAGAGTAATATTAGTTTTAGTAGAATAGTAGTAGTAGCGGTAGTAGTAATGTAGAATAGTAGTACTAGTGGTAGTAGTAATAGTAGTGATAAAGTAGTACTAATACCACCGGGGCGTGATAGCAGTAAGAATAGCAGTAATAAAGTAGTAGTGGTAGCAGTAGTAGTAATAGAAATAATATATAATAATAGTAGTAATAATAAAGCAGTAGTACTAATAGTAGTAGTCTTAAAAGTCATAATACTGGGAAGTAGTAGTAGTAGTAGTAGTAGTAGTAGTAGTAGTAGTAGTAGTAGAGTATTATTATTAACAGTAATGGTAACAGTAGCCATAGAGTAGTAGTGACAATATTGGAGAGAAGTGGTAGTAGTAATAGTAGTAGCAGTAATAGTGGAATACTAATAAGAGTAATTGTATAGGAGGAGGAGGAGGAGGAGGAGGAGTAGAGCACTAAAATTACTAGTAGGACAAAAAGGAGTGATAGTGGTGGTAATAGAATACTCGAAGTAGTGGTAATAATAGTAGTGCGGAAGTCATGGCAAAAATAGTAGTTGTTAGTATTTAGAGTTCTTTAAGGTTTTACATAAATTATATTATTTGATCTTCCCTACAACTCTAGGAGGTAGATCCATAAAAACAGAATCACAGCAGGCTATCTGACCTATCCAGTATCACATGGATAGTAAGTTTCTAAGACGGTATTTGAACCCAGGTCTTCCTAACTCCAGGCCCAGTGCTTTTGCCTCTCCTTGTGGCTTACAACTACATAAAATTTCTCATTCAAGATTTCCCACCTGTGTGCCCTTGCTTGGGTTGCTCCCTATTCTTGAATATACTGTCCTTGTCCACCTCCCACTGTTTCAGACTGTTGAAATTCTATTTAGATTTCAAGAATTGGATCAAATGCTGCCTCCTCCATATGGAAGCCTCTGGTCTTCCCAATCAGAAGTAATATTTCATATTTCATAAGACTTCATATCTTTTTTTCTAAACTTATCTTGAGATCATACTTGCAAAACTCTTTACATATCATGAAGACATTATAAATAAATGCTTAAATAGACAGCTATTACCAGTTTTGTTTTTTTTCTTATGGTTATTTGTGTCAGTCAATAAACCTTTAAGAACCTACTACGTGTATATCTTTGTTTCCTTTCTGATGTTATGAAATCATGAAACCATGAAATCAAGACTGCCTTACTTTTGTATCTGTCCAAATATATATCACATATTTTTGTTGGGGAGTAAGGTTCCCCAAACATTGAAATGAATTTGTTGAATTGGCTTTCCCAGTCACCCACTATATTTAATGCACACTTATATCAAATTGTATCCTATAGTTACTAAACTGTAAATACTTTGAAAATTCAATTCAGTTTGGATTTCTGGCCAAGATGGTGGAGAGAAGACAGGCATTGTGCTAAGTGCTCTTGGTTTTCCCTAAAAAATAACATGAAAGAAACCTCTTAGAAATTTGATTGACAAAACCCAGAAAAATAAGCTAGGAGAAGAACACCTTCCAACACCTTCTGTCTCAGGGAACTGTGGGTGAACCAAGAGTGGAGAGCAGAGGGCAAGTGCAGGGACAGCTTCAGGGTGAAGCCAGAGGACTGGCCTTAGCCACAGAGACTTTGGTGAGTGGTGGTCCGAGGACCACCTTTAGCTGCAGAATCTTTGGCTGGGGGGAGAGGAGCTCTGGTGAGCCCCAATTAACAGGAAGGTGAGTTCCAGCACAGAGAGTTGCAGAGCATGCTTGGAAACCAACCAGCTGGCCATGGGACCTGAACTCCATACTTTTTGTGGAGCATTCTTTTCAGAACAAATAGCAACCGACCCCCACCCCCTCAGGCTCAGGTATGGGCAACAGAATTCATTCAGCTGAAAGGGGGATGACCTCCCTCCCCCAGGGTCCAGCCCATTGTTCAAGGTCAACTCAGACCCTGCTGCCCCTTCTCACTCCCTCCAGGATTAGGGAGAGGGCTTCAAAAACTCCAGAGAAAACAACCAGCACCTCCTACTGGCTGAACCACTTGGAGGTTCAAGCCAAATGAACAAACCTTCAAGCATTTTCAAAAGTAAACCTCTGAGAGCCAGCCCCTCCCTCAACACAAGATCCTAGGAAAACAAAGAAAGGCCAGCAAAAAGGGAGGCCCATGGAGAAATACTTAAAAGTAACAGATTCTAACCCAGAGAGATCTAGCACTTCTGAGGAGAATATGAATTGGTCTGCATCCCAGAAAGACTTCCTTGAAGAAATCAGGAAGGAGTTTAAAAATCAATTGGAAAATTTGGGTAAAGAAACCCAAGAGAAGTGGGGCAGCTAGGTGGTGCAGTGGATAAAGCACCAGCCCTGGAGTCAGGAGTACCTGGGTTCAAATCCAGTCTCAGACACTTAATAATTACCTAGCTGTGTGGCCTTGGGCAAGCCACTTAACCCCATTTGCCTGGCAAAAACCTAAAAAATAACAACAACAGCAACAAAAAGAAACCCAAGAGAAGATTAACACCTTGCAACAAGAAAACAAATCCTTGGAAAATGCAATTGGACAGATAGAAAAGTAACAATTCTCTCAGATCCTCAATTGGGCAAATGCAAAAAAGAAAATAATTTTCTTAAAACTACACTTGGATTACCTAGCTGTGTGGTCTTGGGCAAGCCACTTAACCCCATTTGCATTGCAAAAACCTAAAAATAAACAAGAAAGAAGTTAAGGAGGTAAATAGACTTCAGAAAACCTAGACATGATAGACTTATGGAGGAAATTGAATGGGGATAGAAAGGAATATACTTTTTCTTTCCTGCAGTACATGTCACTTACACAAAAATTGACCATGTACTAGGGCATAAAAAACCTAATGGTCAATTGCAGAAAGGCAGAAATAGTGAATACATTTTTCTCAGATCATAATGCAATTAAAATCATATGTATTACTGGAACAGGGAGATATACACTCACAACTAATTGGAAATAAAATAACCTCATTTTAAAGAATTAGTGGATCAAACAACAAGTTATAGAAATTGATTACTTCATTCCAGATAATGACAATAATGAAACAACAAACCAAAACCTATGGCATTCACTCAAAGCAGCTGTCAGGGGGTTATATTATATCTTTAAATGCTTACATGAATAAATTAGAGAAAGAGAAAATCAATGAAGTAAATATGCAGCTAAAAAAATTAGAGAAAGAACAAATTAAAACCCCCCAATTAAAGACCAAATTAGAAATTCTAACAATTAAAGAAAAAATGAATGAAATTGAAAGCAAGAAAACTATTGAACTAATAAATAAAACCAAGAGTTGTTTTCATGAAAAAAACACCAATAAAATTGATCAACCTTTGGTCAATTTGATTAAAAAAAAGAAAGAAGAAAACCAAATTGCTGGCATCATAAATGAAAAAAAGTGAACTCATCACCAATGAGGAGGAAATTAAAGTAATAGTTTGGAATGATTTTGCCCAATTCTATGCCAATAAATTTGACAATCTAAGTGAAATGGACAAATATTTACAAAAATATAAGTTGCCCAGGCTAAATGAAGAGGAAATTAAATACCTAAATAATCCTATCTCAGAAAAAGAAATTCAACAAGCCATTATTTAACTCCCTAAGAAAAAATCTCCAGGGTCTGATGGATTCACAAGTGAATTCTATCAAACATTTAAGGAACAGTTTGTTCCCATTCTATATAATCTCTTTGGAAAATAGGTGAAGATAGAACTCTGCCTAATTCTATGACATGGTGTTGATAACTAAAACAGGGAGAGTTCAAACAGAGAAAAAAAATTACAGACCTATCTCCCCGATGAATACAGAAGCAAAAATTTTAAATACAATCTTAGCAAAATGATTACAACAAGTTATCACTAGGATAATACATTATGACCAAGTAGGATTTATCCCAGGAATGCAGGGTTGCTTCAATATCAGGAAAAATGTTAGTATAATTAATTTTATCACTTAAAAAGTCTATCAGAAATCATATAATTATATCAATAAATGTTGAAAAAGTTTTTGACAAAATACAGTACCCATTCCTACTAAAAAACACTGTGTAGGAATAAGTGAATTGTTCCTTAGAATCATAAGCAGTATCTATCTGAAACCATCAACAAGCATCATATGCAATGGGGCTTGGGCTAGAGGCATTCCCAATAAGATCAGGGATGAAACAAGGGTTCCCTTTACCACCACTACTATTCAGTATTGTATTAGAAATGTTAGCTTCAGCAATAAGAGAAGAAAAGGAAGCCGAAGGAATTAGGATTTGAAAGGAAGAGACAAAACTTTCACTCTTTGCAGATGACATGATGGTATACCTAGAGGATCCCAAAAAATCATCTAAAAACTAGTAGAAATAATTAGCAACTTTAGCAAAGTCAGAGGATATAAAATAAACCCTCATAAATTCTCAACATTTCTACATATGACTAGCAAGACATAGCAGGAAGAGTTAGAGAAATCCCATTCAAAGTAATCTCAGACAAAATAAAATACCTGGGAGTTTACATGCCAAGGCAGACTCAAAAACTGTTTGAAAACAATTACAGAACACTTCTCACACAGATAAAACCAGATTTAAATACCTGGGCAGACATCAACCATTCATGGAAAGGTTGAACTAATATAATAAAAATGACAATTCTACCAAAACTAAACTATTTGTTTAGTGCCCTACCAATCAAAATTCCAAAAAATTACTTTAATGAGTTAGAAAAAGTTGTAACTAAATTTATATGGAGAAATAAAAAGTCAAGAATTTCCAGGGATTCAATGAAAAAAAGGACAAAAGATGGTGGCTTAGCCTTACCAGATCTAAAATGATATTATAAAGTATCAGTTATCAAAACTATCTGGTATTGGCTAAGAAACAGAGTGGTGGATCAGTGAATCAGTAGATGCAATAACAGGAAATGATTATAGTAATCTGCTGTTTGATAAATCCAAAGAGTCCAGCTATTGGGATAAAAAGTCTCTCTGCAATAAAACTATTGGGAAAACTGGAAGTTAGTATGACAGAAACTTGGATTAGACCAACACCTCATACCCTATACCAAGATAAGATAAAAATGGACACAGGATGTAGACATAAAAACAATATTATAAGCAAATTAGAAGATCAAGGACTAGTTTACCTGGCAGATCTATGGAAAAGGAAGCAGTTTATGACCAAGGAAGAGATGGAGAACATCACCAAAAACAAACTAGATAATTTTGATTACATTAAATTAAAAAGTTTTACACAGACAAAACCACTGTAACCAAGATCAAAAGAAATGTAGAAAATTGGCAAACAATTTTTACAACTAGTATTTCTGACAAAGGATTCATTTCTAAAAATATTCAGAGAACTGAGTCAAATTTTCAAAAAAAAAACAAGCCATTTCCCAATTGACAAATGGTCAAAGGATATGCAAAGGCAATTTACAGATGAGGAAATCAAAATGATCCATAGTCATATCAAAAATTGCTCTAAATAATTACTTATTAGAGAAATGCAAACTAAAGTATCTCGGAGGTACCACCTCACACCTCTCAGACTGGCCATTATGACCAGAAAGGACAATGATGAATGTTGGAAGGGATGTGGGAAATCTGGGACACTAATATATTGTTGGTGGAGTTGTGAACTCATCCAACCTTTCTGGAGATCAATTTGGAATTATGCCCAAAGGGCAGCAAAAATGTGCATACCCTTTGATCCAGCAATACCACTACTGGGTCTATATCCTGAAGAGATTATGAAGAAGGGCAAAAACATCACTTGTACAAAAATATTCATAGCAGCCCTGTTTGTGGTGGCAAAGAGTTGAAAATTAAGTGAATGTCCTTCAGTTGAGGAATGGCTTAACAAGCTGTGGTATATGTATGTGATGGAACACTATTGTCCTATTAGAAACCAGGAGGGACGGGAATTCAGGGAAGCTTGGAGGGATTTGCATGAACTGATGCTGAGTGAGATGAGCAGAACCAGAAGAACATTGTGTATCCTAACAGCAACATGGGGCTGATGATCAACCTTGATGGACTTGCTCATTCCTTCAGTGCAACAATCAGGGACAATTTTGGGCTATCTGAGATGGAGATAACCATCTATATTAGAGAAAGAACTGTGGAGTTTGAACAAAGACCAAAAACTATTACTTTCAATTTAGGGGGGTGGGAACTGTTATCTTATGTAATTTTGCGATCTCTTATACTTTGTTTTCCTTCCTTAAGGATATAATTTCTCTCTCATCACATTCAACTTAGATCAATGTATACTATGGAAACAATGTAAAGACTAACAAAATGCCTTCTGTGGGAGGTGGTGGGAGGGAAGCAAGATTAGGGGAAAAATTGTAAAACTCAAAATAATTAAAATCTTTCTTAAAAAAATTCAATTTAATTTCCTAAGTATTTTTTAAGCTTACTTCCCATAGGCATTTCATGGTATTAGGTCCTGGGGATACTAAAACAAAAGATAAGTAGCCCCTGCCCTCCAGAAGCTTCCAGTAACTGAGAACAAGGACTATATATTTGCTTAACGATTTACTTACCTTAGCATCCAGTCAAGTAGTCTGAATGGGGCATATACTTAGGAAATGTTGCTTGTATTGTTCCGGGTTTCTTAGAGATGTATTGTAATATGATTTAAGTCTGGAAAACTAGAGGTCTAGTGGAAAGCCAGGTTAAGTGACTTGAACTTTGTTCAGATAGGCAAAAAATAGGAGGAAGCTTGGCATTGGAGGTAATAGGAATAAGTGTTCATTTCAGTTTATGTAAGCAAATGCAATTTAGGGAAAAAAAATGTTGTGGAGGAGAGCCAATGTTCCCCATCCTGACTTCCCAATACAGTTACTGACACAGTCTTCCAAGCTGATTCTAACTTGCTTTAAGATACTTGCTCAGAGTCCTAGCCCCCCTACAGCTTAAGAAATTTGATAAATTTGGAACAAATCATTTGCTTTAACCCTGCATTTCAACCAGATTAGTATTTTAATTTTGCCTCAATTGGTTCACTCTTTCCTTCTGGAATCTTTTTCCTAAGAATCAAGTGAGAAGGTTATTTAATACCATGAAACAACCTCTACCCTTCTGCTGGCCATCATTTCTCTTTTTCTCTTTCACTCAAAGTAGTAGGTACATAGTATACTTCTTCTGGGATAGCTTCTGTTTCTTAGAATAACTCATTTTCCCAATCCCTTAGGTGAATTATTTATGTAGGACTTATGGGAAAATAGAGACATAAATCACACAGCATAGGAAATCATGGAAGGTCAGTGATTTGCATCAATGAGAGGAAAATGCCTTCAGAGGAGTTCACAAATCTATCCTGAGCCTCTTCATCTACTATCATAATTGACAGTCATAATGTCAGTGGGGGAAAAAAGAGAGAGAGAGAGACAGAGAGAGACAGAGAGAGACAGAGAGAGACAGAGACAGAGAGACAGAGAGACAGAGAGACAGAGACAGTGAGCAAGAAAGTGAGAGAGACAGTGAGAGACAGAGACAGAGACAGTGAGAGAGAGAGAGAAAGAGGGAGAGAGAGAGAGAGAGAGAGAGGAGAGAGAACTCTGTATTCACTCAAAATTATTAAATTGATGGGAGTAAGCTATTGAACCAACAAAAAAAGACTTGAATAGTTTTCAGTTATAAGTATTGAAATAAAGAAATAAGCCAAGCTTTGCTTCCATATAGACACACATTCATATGTGTACTTATATTTCTCCATTATATTTTATGTATTTGTTCAGATTCCTTCTTTTCCAGAAAAGATTTACTTCATTATCCATGAAAGTCTTTAAAATTCATTTCTATAATGCTTGTGCTATTTTGATGATGTCAAAAGTTACCTTTTCCCATTATTTGAAATCCACCCCCTCTCCACTTCTCTGTGTATAATTCAGATTTGCAATGAGGTCAACCAGTGCATTTGGATCCCCCCAACCAGTTCTGGCTTCGTAACTGCAGTCAGTCTAAAAGACAATCCAATTCACCATATGATTAATAGTCATGGAAGCAGTTGCAGAATGTCTTTACCTACACACTCCAAAGGCCAAGCTCTCTCAACACATTTGTATTGGGATAATTTGCTACTCTTCCATGATATTTGTCAAGCGATTTTTGCTTCTTGCCAGTTTAGAGGGAGAAGGGGACCAGGTCTCCATTGTAAATCTATCTCCCTATCTACACCAGTGACATCACATTTCCCAATTCAAAATAGTAAGTTACATATTCATATTCCATTTTGATGGAGTAATACCCAAGTATGGATAGAGTAGTTTGAAGATAATTTCTTTGGTTTTAGTCTTGAATAGATGAGGCCTTCATTTCCTTATTTTGATGCTATCACTTTTATTTTGCTTTTAGTGATACCTATGGCAAGATAATAAATAGTAATAGTAATAGATAATGAAAATAACCAGAACTAACATTTATATGGGACTTACCATGGACAGGTCCATTTTGCCAAGTGTCTTAAAAGTAAACTTTTGCAGCATATAATGTATCCCTAATTCTAGCTTTCTAATTCTTGCTTCCTTGTTGTTCATCCAGGCATCTGCCCAGGTCCCTTCTCTCCCTCCCATTTGAATATGCTTTGTACTGACCTGAAGGAGAGCAGCTACTGGCATTGGCTGACTGAACAGAAACTTTAAATGATGGTGAATTTGCAATAGTTGTAATCTGAATTCCAGAGCTTTGAACAGGACTACATTTTCTTATCAGCCTTATGAAGAGAATCATATGATCAGACTGTTAGGAAACACTCTGTAAATAATCCATGAGCCTAGAGACTGACAGGGCAAAAATAATTGTTAAACATGACCTATGCAGTGTAGTCGATCATTCTCCACTATCCTTCAAGACTTCAGCTCCTCTGCTTCCAAAGGGGAGGCTGCTGTTGGCAGCGATCATCTTCACCCCCCAGAATGAGGAAAGAGGCATTACTCGCTCCTTGGCTGACCCATCCAAAGAGTTTCTGAAGTCTCCATCAGAATGGACAGTGTATAGCAGAGAGCCAATGAGACTCATTTTTTTCTGTTTAATGGGTACTTTTGTTTTTACATCAGAGTCATTCCAAAAGGCATTTCCAGGATTAAGGAGGTGATGGTTCTATATAGTTCCTCTTATAGGGCAGGTGTTTAATAAATGTTTATTGACCAACTGACCTGGTCAGAATAGATCTGGAGGGGGGGGGCAGCTAGGTGACTCAGTGAATAGAGCACCAGTCCTGTAGTCCAGAGGACCTGAGTTCAAATCCAGTCTCAAACACTTAATGCTTATTAACTATTTGACTTTGGGCAAGTCACCACTGCCTTGAAAAAATACCCCCCCCTTACCAGATCTAGGTATCATAATTTAGAAAGGATTATTGTTAAGGAACATCCAATGGAAGGCAGAAAGTAGGATGCAAAAGGGCTAGAATTCATGCCAAAGATTTCTTGATAGAATTGAAGGTGCTTAGAGAAGATGGCAGGGTGAGATGTTTGTGTTTAAGTATTTGGAGGTTGTCATATGAAACAGGAATCTGATTTATTCTGTTTGCTCACAGAGAGAAGAACTGGCAGCAAAGATGAGGGTTGATTAGGAAAAAAATTTCCTAACAATCCCCACTGTTTGTCAAGGATTGTGGGGAGCAGGAAGGGGAAGACCAAATACTTATTTAACACCTGTGTGTTAGGCACTTTACAAGTATCATCATTTGATCTCCACAGCAAGCCTATGAGGGAGATGATAGTATGATTCCCATTTTACAGTTGAGGAAACTGAGGCAGAGGATCAGTGACTTGTGCAGGGTCACACAACTGTCAAGTAGGGTTTTCCTTACTCCAAGCCTAGAAGCTTTAGTCATCCATGACCTATAAACCAGAGGACATGGTAGATTCCTCTTTGAATGTCCTATAGCTGGATCGATTGTATTAGGGATGCCCTGTTGGGTATGAGTTGGATCTAGTTATTCCTTCCAACTTTAAAATTCTAAGATTTGAAAAGTAATTTCTGGATCTCCCCACCCCCATCCCAGAGCTCTTGCCACAAAGAAAAACAATTAAACAAAAATCTCAGCCCGAAAGAGTCACCTTTGATAGTGTGTTATTCTACTCCCCACTAAAGGGAATGAGTTTCAGTTTGGAAGAGATGTTCGGAAAAGAAGAACCTGAGTATTGAGGAAAAAAGAGTACTTTTAAAAATAAATTTGGTATTGAATCAAATAATCTATGTAATTTAAGAATTTTGTTAGACAGCTCGATCCTTATAGATATAAGGAGGAACATGGAACTAGCCAAGGTCCATGTCTTCGTTCCTGTGATCCCTCACTAGTCCTCATGGGGTACTGTGCAGTTCTGACTCAGACTTGCAGAAGCCTCCTCTTTCCTCATTTCCTTCACCTTTCTTTTTCATTTCAATTGGAAAGATCTTGTCTTTATATTCATGGGGTAACTGGCTCAAAGGAGCAACTAGGTGATAGCACAGTGAATAGAACACTTGGCCTGGAGTCAAGGAGACTCATTTTCCTGAGTTTAGATCTGGCCTCAGACACTTACTAGCTTGAGAACCTGGGTAAATCACTTATCCTATTTGCCTCAGTTTCCTCATCTATAAAATGAGCTGGAGGACGAAACAGCAAACCACTTCAGTATCTCTGCTAACAGAAGCCCAATGAAGTCATGAAGACTTGGACATGACTTATCAACAACAGTTAACTGGCTTGAATGCAGCCCAAGATTCAACTCATATTTTTTATTCTGTGAAAATCCACTTTGGGTATCGAAAAGAAGAGTTTGCTTTGGAACTGGGAAAGGACAAGATAGGAATTCCATTTCCATTTCTGATACTTAGAACGTATGTGATGTTGTGCAAATTCTACCACCCCTCTGGGTTCTCAGTGTTTCGATCTGTAAAATAGTTGGGTTGTATTTAATAATTCTTAAAGCACCTAATTAGCTCTGAACTGATGAATGTATGGTCCCAATTCCCTTAAACTTTCTAAATCTCAGTAGCCCTACCTGTAAAACGAGTATAATAATACTCATAATGCCTTTCTTGTAGACCTGTTGCTAGAATTAATTGGATAAGATAATGTAGGGTCAGGATTTTGTACCTTTCAAGGGCTGGGGGTTCACAATTTAATGGTTATCACCAAGCACTTTACTTACATCCTACTTTTCGAACAAATGTCAGCTATTATGATTCCATTTACTCTCAAATCTCAGAGTCAGAAAAAGGAAATGTCACCTGGAGATTTCCCCATTTGTTTTATTTATGCTCCTGTCATGGCCCGGGCATCATTTTAATGCAGTTCTCAGCAGGTAAAACACATTTTCTCTAACTCATACCACAACTTCATCACTTCTGTTTTGGCTCTTGGAAGCAATTGGAAAACCTCTAACTTTGGATCCCTTTTCCAGCCTGGAATGAGATGTATTTTTTACTAGAGGACCTGACCAGAGGGAGTGAGCAACTCCTTCTTTGTCTGAGCTGAGGACCAAGCCACAGGAAATGGGACTGAATTGGAGCTGGAGGGACTTAGGTTGGAGACCCTCAGCTTCCTGCCTGTTAAGTGCTTGGAGCTGTCTAAGCGGGCCTCAAGGGAGTATAGGAAATCTCCTCCAGATATTTAAAAATAGAGCCAACTATTCTCTGACTGAAAGGCCTAAGTGTCCCCTTGTCTGGGCTAGATTTGAGGCTAGTCTTTGGATTTGGTTTCTTGTGGGAGGAAGGTCAAGATCATATGCAAAGAACAAGGGACCAGGTGATAAATAGACCACAGATTTCAAACTGGGCTCCTTTTGTAAATGAGGAAACTGAGGTCCAGGGAAGTTCTCTGTGGTTTTGGGAAAAGAAAACAGACATTTTAGTCAGGGGAACTGGGCTCAAATTCCTCTAGCCTCTAGCCTCTAACTAAAGCAAGTCAGTTAACTTTCCTGTGCCTCAGTTTCCTCATCTGTAAAATAAAAGCATTAGACTAAATGGCCCTTTTTGTATTACTATGCTGAATACTGGGGCTAAAAATTTAAAAAATAAAACTTTGAGACAGTCCTTGTGTGAAAAAGTAAATACTTTGTGCGCTATCCTCTTCCCCCCATCATCATGTGAGATGAGGCAGGTGGTGATGGCCAGTTGGAGTATCATCAAGGCCCTTCTTCATAAGGATAAACCATGTTAGAATAATTTTTTCCCCTTTCCTCAAAGGTTGTGTGCTTTGAAACATGAGAGTGAATTCAAGGTTGGAGAGGGAGGGGGAGCCCAGAATGTTGAAAGTTAACTACAGTTCTCACAAGGATTTATCAGGTAAATGTTATGGATTGTTGTGATTTAATTTATGGGATTAGTTTGACTTTCAATGACCAAGTTTCACATTGAATCACCTTCTATCTCTGGCTTTGTAACTAGCACTCCTTACACTTGATCTTTCATTTAGAGAGGGATTATCAATAATTACACACTGTGGCCTTATTGATCAGCCAATCAATAGCCACATTAATCATCAGTGGTCTAGAAACAATTCAGTCTTTGCACGGGAAGGAGTATGTGCAATCAAATTAGCATCTTTTGCTACCAGCCGGGTAGAGTTGCTGTTTGCCAACTCATAATTCTAGGCCAGGAATATGAAATGGTTCAACTTTTGCTACATTAGGCAATATAATGAATAATCAGTTTGTGATTTGGGCAGGGAGGATGAGGGAGGAAGGTTGGGGGCTTTCTGACTAAGACCTGAAATTTCCTTTCTAAATGTGTAATTTAATACTTTAAAAGAACAACCTGCCTCAGTTTCCTTATCTGGAAAATGGGATATAATGATATCTGCTTCATAGGCATATTGTGAAGATTAAATTTGATAGCATGCAAAGCTTTTGCTGATTAATATTACTTTCAACATCATCATCATCATCATTTTTAAAGGATTGCCAAATGATCATACTTATCTTCTACAATCTCTTCTACACTATCATGCATGTTAATATGTGTCATTTGTTACATAATAAATAATAACTTATTAAAATAAAATAAATGTAATAATAAAAACGTAAAATTATCCAATGTTAGGGTACACTGTAAAGGAACCTTGGAGGTTACCTTATCTGAGCCTAGGTAGCTGGTGGCCAAGTGGACCTGGAGTCAGGAAAATCCAAATTCAAATTCATTCTCAAAATCTTACTAGGCAGATTAATCATTTAACTTCTGTTTGTTTCAGTTTCCCTAACTGTAATACAGCACCTATCTTGAGATAACATTTGTAAAATAACATAGCATGGTTTCTGGCACATAGTAGGCACTTATTCTTTCTCTCCCTCCCTTTCCACTCTTTATTTTATGGAGGAGAAAATGGAAATTCCAAGAAATGAGTCTTGCCTAAGATGAACCAGGGAACCAGTGCAACTTGAGTTTGGATTGATTTGGATTTTGTTGTCTTTATTATTCTTTTGGCTTAATAAAAAGAATGCATTATCTGTGGCAGAGAACTTAAAAAATCTAAGTGTGCCTTTTCCTGGGGATCTGGAGACAGTTAATCTTGCCCTTTGTGGGGTGTGGGGCATGACCCATTTCCTCAATTGACTTTAGGCCATACTGCCTCCCCTGACCCCATCGAATCATCACTCCCCATTGGAATTGCTTATTTTCTTCTCCAAATGTTATGGCAGTATAGACTATATTTTGGGGAACAGCTGTTCCCTCTCTTGGCTGTGGTATGGAGATATGGATTATCTGACCACTGTACAATTACTATTGCTGCTTTTGCCCCTGTGAAAGGATTCCTAGTGATGACTCTGGTTTAAGATTAAATTAAAGCTTGTACGAAGAACAAACCAAGACTGATACCATATAATTACAGTCTGAATGTATGAATCCAGAATTATGTTAAGTTGATGCATCCTTTTTAATAAATTCATTTTTGGGTGTGGCTAGGTGGTGCAGTGGATAGAGCACCGGACCTGGAGTCAGGAGTACCTGGGTTCAAATCTGACCTTGCCTTGGGCAAGTCACTTAACCCCATTGCCTTGCAAAAAATCTAAAAAAAAATTCATTTTTGAAATGTGAATATGAACCAGATTTCAACAGAATCACCTCTTCATTTGATGCATTTCATAGAATCACAGAACTGCATGATTTCAGAACTGAGAGGGACCTCAGCAATCATAAGCAGCTCAACAAGATCCCCAGTCTCTCCTTGAAAATCTCCAGTGACTGAGAGCTCACAGACACCTTGATCAGCTCCTGAACAGTATTCCTTAGTAGGAAGTCACTCTCCAAAGCAAGTCAATTTGGGCCTTCTTCATCATTTTCCTTCAAATAAATAGTCCTATTTCCTCCAATCATGCTTCATGTGGCTCGCAAGACTTGACCCAACTTGGCCTTTATCCTTTCTATTACCTTCTTATGCCTTTCTATTTGTTTAAGGGACATTTTCTTTTTCATTTACAAGTGTTTTATTAGTCTTATTATTTTGTCATTTTCATTTCCCAATATCTTCCTCCTCTCCACATTGGGAACCATCTCTTAGAACAAAGGAGAGATTAAGACAATGTAAATCAGCAACACCAACAGACACATTAAACAAGTTCAATGATATAAACAGTGCTCCAACTCCACAACCACTCCCCTACCTTTGCAAAGAAGGGAGGCGAGTACATACTTACATTATTTTTCCATGTCAAATTTGGTCGTTATAATGCTAATTATTAGGATGAACATTTGCATAGACTTTTGAGATTTAAAAGTCATTTAATTATATTATATCATTCAAGACTTACAATAGTCCTGTGAACCAGGTACTATTATAATCTTTATTCTCCAGATGAGTAAACTGAGTCTAAGAGTGGTTGGGTGACATAGTTAGGAAGATTCACATTGCTTCTGAGGTGGGATCTGCACCCAAATCCTCCTGATTCAAAGTCTAGCAATGTATTCACTATGTTAATACAGCACTCATTTCAAATTTTGTTGTTGTTTCCATTGACATTGCTGTTATTATATAGATTACTCCCTGATTCTCTTTATTTCACTGTGCTTCTGTCCATATATGTCTTCCCAGGATCTGTGTCTTTTCCCATTCATTGTTTCTTACAGTGCAGTTATATTATGTCCCTTTCAGGTTCCACAGTTAGTTGAGCCATTCCTCAATGGATGGCCAAATACTGGACCCAAGTGAGTAAATAGATGTTCACAGATTCACTGCCATAGATCAGTTTGTTCATTACTAAAGCTGGGGAATAGTATGTGTCCTTTGGACATGCTCCATTTTTGTCAATATACTTCATAAAATATGATACCATCTCAGAGAGGGAGGGAAAGGAGAGAGTGATAGAATTTGAAACTCAAAACTTTTTAAAAAATGTTAAAAATTGTTCTAGCATATAATTGGGGAAAATAAAATATTAAATATATATGTATAATATATATATATGTAAAATGCTACCTATAAATTAATTTTCATTTCCAGCAACTGAACAATTTTCTTTTGTATCACTAAAAAATGCAGAACTTAGCATTCATCTTTTTTAGGATTTGAGTTGTTTATAAGCTTTTTAAGGAAAGGGGCTATTTCTATTTTACTTATTTCTTTGGAGAGCCTGTGACATAATTTGTAACTGAATTGAACTGAATTGAACTGAATAGAGTGTAATTGATTCTGTACCAATTGAACATCTGTTGTGAACTGGAATCACTGTGGACCTTCCATATGTAGCTTGAATACATGATAATCAGAAGGTACAATGATGATACGCTACACAGTCTCAAGTAAATTCCTCACTTTATTTCTTCCTAATTGGAACTCTTCTCCGCCTCCCAAATTATAGTGTTCAAAACCAGAATGCTCTAAACAAGGGGGGCTCATTAAAAAGGTATCAGCGATGATGGTGATAGAATTGGAGGTTATCCAGTAAAGAGAACTTAAGAAGTAAATACTGTCTCTCCAGGAAAGAGGCAAATTTGGTTGACTTACTGGTATGCTCTTTGCATACCTGTGTATATTTAGCATGTGGAACATGCTCCGGATGCTTTGAAAACATCCATTGGATCTCTGTCTATTAGTGTTTAAATCATGGTGGACAAATAGTCGAGGCCTCACCAGTGTTTGTCTTTACAATTTGCCTGGCGGAGGTTACTAGCAGCACAATGCGACAGACAGCAACTTTGACATGTAGAGCTTGTACATCTCATCTTTCAGAGCCCCCCGTGGAGGAGATCCGAGCATGGCTCCCCTTTGAAGCCGGGGACGCTCCCATACACTCTTTGGATCAACTTGGCAGGCCACTCAGTGTGATCAAGAAAGAGACCCAGGAGAAGAGATGATGATAAATAGAAGGTGGGGTTGTGCTGAAATCAAGACCTCACAGCTTTAGAATTTTCTTGCTTCTCTCTATTAGGTAGTAGGCTGGAAAAAAATCCAAAAATACAGAGGGAAGGAGAGACAGGGGGGAAAAAAGCGAATCATTATTAGCTGTCCTCCCAAGGCTTCGACTTTCAAACAGACTGTGGACCTTCAGGGAGAGAGTGACGAGTTTACAATCCTGCTTGATGCCTGTGGTGGTTGGCTGAGATCCCATATTGCTTCCGAACCCAGAGCATGTTTCTAGTTTGTTTGGCTCAGCGGAAGGTCACAACATAGCAGTGCCTCAGGTTTTATAGGAGGGAGTGGGCAGCAAAAGTGAGGATGAATGAAGAACAACCCCTGAAATGGGACTTTGGTTTTCAGATTGTAATAAGTTTTCTTTGGAGGCTCTTTTTTTAATCATTCTTGACCTTTACCATTGGAGATCCTTAATAGCTATGAGTTGATTTATTGAATGAGATCTAATGCCTAAGAGCATGGCACTATGGACAGAAGCTTGACCTTGGAGTGGAGAGGACGTGGTTCTGCCTCTGACAGTTCACCCCTCAGGCCTCCTAAACACCTCTGTAAGCTATAATTGCTTACAGATACTGTTGGGCTATAAGAAAAGATAGATGCAAGGGACAGTTCCAGAAAAAGCTGAGTAGACTTGTACAAATGGATACAGAGTGAATTGAGCAGAACCAAGAGAAAAATTCATACAGTAATAACACTATAAAGATAAACAACTTTGGAGGACTTTAGAACTCTGGTCCTTCAGTGAGCAATTCCAATTCCAGAGCACCAAAGACAAAGAATGCTGTCCACTTGTTGAGAGTGAGATGACCTTCGATAGAGTCACCTTGTTTCCATGAATGGAAAATGCAGGAATGTGTTTTGCTTGTATTTGTTATGAGTTTATTCTTGTTTTTCAGGTGGTGAGGAGAGGTGGGAGGGAGAATTACTTTGAAGGTTTGTTATTGAATCGTGTCCTATTCTTCATGATCTCATTTGGGATTTTCTTGGTAAAGATCCAGGGGCTTATTTACAGATGAGGAAACTGAGACAAACAGCATTAAGTGACTTGCCCAAGGTCACACAACTAGACTTTGAGGCCAGATTTGAACTCAGGAAGATGAATCTTCCTAACTTCAGACCTGGTATGTTGTGCACAATGGAGTCCCTAAGAACCTGGATTATCTCCTATACTACATGTAAAAATCATATAATGTTCTCTGAAATGTTTTGTTCAAACATTGTTTGAGAGACCTTCTAGCATAAAACAGGAAGATGTGTGCTTGCCAATGATAGTTACCTCTGTCACAGAGGATGTTTAGAGTCCCAATGGAAGAGGAATTTATAAATCAAGAGGTTTCCAAACTGATGATATTTTGTTCATTGTGTTTAGGTCTAGAACAGTGTGGAATCTCCTGGAGAAATCCACAGTTTTTATAACCATTCACAGAGGAAAAAACAAGTGGATAAACGTGTCCATTTTCCAGATTATGATATATATTCAGATGGACAACATATACAATTAATCCACACAAATATATGTACATATATGTGTGTCTGTCTATGCATACACACATTTAGGTAGATGGATGATAGATAGATAGATAGATAGATAGATAGATGCATGGATGGATGAATGGATAGATGGATGGATGATGGATAGACAGATAGATACATAGATGGATAGATGGATGGATGGTTAGATAGATATACATAGATAGATAGATGGGTAGATAGATGATAGATGTATGGATGGATGGATGGATGGATGGATGGATGGATGGGTGGATCAATAGACAGATATACAGACAGACAGAAAAACTAACACCTTGGACAGACATTACCACCGAACAAGTTGGACCCAGAATTAAAGGAGACACCAAGAGAAGGTGCCAAAGGTTCCCTGCATACTGAGTGAACCCACTGGTGAACTTCTTGGATAATATAGATAAGAGCATCTCTGAATGAGTAGACATGAATTAGTTGAGATCTGCACCACACACCCATTACAATATCAGCATATAATATTAACAATTAGACAGGGGGTAGCTATGTAAACTAGAGTTGTATTAATTGGTGAATGATTTAATTTTAGATGAATTTTAGATCACAAGAGATGTTCTCATACAGTCTTAAGAAATATTTACCTTAGAAATGTTTAACTAAATGGTAAGTATTCTTATTTGTTCTTACTTTGTATGACTAGAGAATGATTTGATTCTATTATTTATGTTAGGGTTATCACTGGATATACAGGTAGATGGTAGAGTAGAATAAAGACTGCAAAGGGGAATTTAAAAAAAATCATTCTGATGGTTGGTAGATGTTTTGCCTTGATCTAAAAAATATTATTTTAGAAGAGAATATGGACTAAGTCAATGGCTTCAACAAAAGGCCAGATCCTCTGGATCTTGAAAGAAAAGTTTTTGGTCATCTTGTCCAATCCCTTTTTTCTGCAAACAAAGAAAATGAATTCCATGGAGACCAGAAACAAGTAATTCATCTCCACAGGGAAGTAGTTCTTGTGGATTCAGGGGAAGCCCTTGGTCTTATTCAGATCTGTTTGGTCCACATTTTACTTCTCACTAGTCAAATGTCAAGTCAATCCTGTACTTATCAAATAACTCTGCATATGCATCACTCAGCATTTAATAATTCTTTATTACTTTTACATGAATAATTGATTATATCAAAAATATATGATTACCCTTTACAGTTAGTAGTTGCAAAGTATAAGAACACAGAGTTTTAAAGCTGTTTTATTACCAGGTGGTGTCTACACAGTAGTAGAGAGTTAAATTAAAGGAATGTGAGAATAGGCCTGTTCTTTTTTCCTTTTATAAGAGCTTTTCAGGGGGCAGAAATGGTATATCATAGATAAGAATAATATTAGCTGTCTCTTCACATTTGTCCATTACAAACACTGTACTGCTTCTTTAAATGAGAATGAACAGCAATGTTCTGTCATTTTATCCAGTCAGAAATCCTTTCCTATTGCTAAGGACCTAAGAAATTGAGGTGATGGGCATCCTTCCCTTTCCTTGATCCCACCCAGATGCTTAGGGTCTTGCCAGCTTGTTTTGATGCTTGCCAATGAGGCATTGCTCTTAGGAACCATCTGGGAATGATGTATATATTTTTTAGGGGAGAAATGAAGAAAAATAATGGACAGAAGATATACTCAAGGGAAGAATGTAAGATCCCTAATCCTTCTATTTGATAGGAATTGAAGAATGCTATTAGTGGAATGATCAATATGAAACAGCATGTCAAAGTGGAAATCAGGAAAACTTTTGTTTGAACCTTGCCTTTGACCCATGCTGTGTCACACACATTCACTATCTCGCACAACTCTTTAATAATCTAAATTGTAGAGCAGGTGCTAATTCATATGGGTAGAGGAAGCTGAAATCTCATGTATAGGTTGAATGCAATGATTCTCCAACATAGCCTGGGAATTCTTGGAAGCCAGACCTTTTTAGATGGTTTTTGAGGCCTAAAATACTTTTACAATAATTTTAATATGTCTTAATTTCAAATGTAGTAAATCTTAATTGGTTTAATCCACACAAATAAAAACTCTTGTGGGGATCCTCAATAATTTTTTTTTGTTTTTGCAAGGCAAATGGGGTTAAGTGACTTTCCCAAGGCCACACAGCTAGGTAATTATTAAATGTCTGAGGCCAGATTTGAACTCAGGTACTCCTGATTCCAGGGCTGGTGCTCTATCCACTGTGCCACCTAGCTGCCCCGGCCTAAAATATTTTTACAATAATTTTAATATGTTTTAATTTTGAATTGGTAAATCTTAATTGGTTTAACCCACACTCTTGTGGGGATCCTCAATAATTTTTAAGGATGTAGACAGAGATTTCCTGAGACCAAAAACTTTGTGAAGAGCTAGTCTCAAGATTACCCACTTATAGAGTGCTTAGTTGGGCAGGTGGATATTTGTCTGAGGCCATCATAGGAAAATCAAAATTCACCATCTTGATGTTCTGAAGACCTTCAGAGACTCAAACAACTTTTCTCTTTTGTTCTAATTCTGGAGTCTGTTTCTTTTTTCTTTTTTTTCCACTTAATTCAATGGATGTCTATCTTGTTGGTGCATTTTGTCAGACAGTTGTGATACAAACACATGGTAGAAGGAGTCTCTATCCTCAGATTCTTTATGGTTTATTGTCCATGTGATCAGGGTGGACTAGAAGAATCTTTGATTCTTTTGGAGAATCCTTGAGTCAATTTAAAGAGATTCCAAAATGCAAGTATTTTGCATGGAGCAGGATAAATACCATAACCCTTTTCTGAGAGGATACAAGAACCTGCTTTGCTTAGCTCCCAGTTAATGGGACTGCCTTTGAATGATTGATTAGATGGAGATCTGAAAGGTAGATTATTCTGGTGAACCCCATTTTGTATAAAGATTACTCTATGCAGATTATATAGAGAATAATCTTTTTTTGGAGGGGTGTAGGACTTAGGCAAAGTTTGCTGTAGAATTGTACTTCAAAGGAAGCTAGGGATTCTGAAAAGTGGAAAGGAGAAGAAAACGCATCCTTAGTATGGTTGATAGTCTGCACCAAGGCATAGAAGAGGGCAATGGAATGGAATGTTGGAGAAGAAACACTGATAACTATTCTGGATGAAATGTGGCATGTGATCACATTGGCTCAAGAGAAGGAATCAATATGGAAAGACATATGGGAGTCAAATTGTAAAGTAACTGAAGTGCCAAGCTGAGAAGTTTGTATTGTATTGTGGAGCTCATACAAATCCACTGAAACTTCTTGAGCTGTTTGGATATGGGCAAATCTATGCATCCACTTGGTGGTGGGATGGGATCTGAGAGAAGAGAGAAGAGAGACAGGAGGCCAGGAGACATAGGTTTGTCTCATCACAAACACAGGTGGAACAAAATGCTTTGGTTTCAGTGTCATTTCCAGGTGTTTGTCACTCCCATTACTCATGTAATATGCTAGAAAAACTCCAGGTTTGTAATTCTGCAGAACTAACTTAATTTCATCAGGAAAGCAACAAGTCAAACTAGACTTCTCCCAAGAGTACCAGTGGAAGTGAATTATGAAACAGAGTAAAGGAGAATATGTATGAACTAATATCATTGTAGGTCTTGCCCTTTCACTCTCTTCTCTGCCTCAGGGAGCACCACCTAGCTCCTTTGGAGGCTCATCTTCAGCGTCACCTCATTTCTTGTGCCTTACCACCTATCACCATGTATTTATTTATTTATTTATTTATTTGTTTATATTTCATTCAACAATACCTCTTTCAATATATATATATATATATAAATTTATTCATTCATATTTATATATGTATATTCAGAAATATAGTGCCTTTTGTGGCATACATACATATTTATGGCATTTCAGAAGATACTGCTGCCACAAAAATTAGCCTATACTTCAGAATATAGTCCTAAATTAACAAAGAAAGTTAAGCATAAAATAGTCAAGAAGATTACTTCAAGGTCCATAGAATCCCTTTGAGAAAAAAAAAATCCACCGAAATAAAAAAAATCCACCAAGCACAAACAAACAAATTAAAAAAAAGAAAACCATCCCACAGAGATTTCATTTAAATTAATGAATCAGATGTATAACCTCTGTGATCCTGTGGTAGCTTCCAAGTAGGCTATAAACTTCTTGAGGGCAAACATCATCTTGCTTTTTCTTTGCATCTTCAATACCTAACAAAGTCCCTGATATGTATCAGCTGTTGAATAAATATCTCTTGAATGATTGATTCAAAGAGTGACAAATCCTCCTTTCTTAAGTCTCCCCTTGTTGATTTCCTGTAACTTTTTGTTTATATAGACTTTTAGAGATTCCTCATATGCTCCGCTTAGGTACCATTTCATCTAGATCACTCCCTTTCCTTGAGTGCCAGTGTCAACAGTCATCGAACCCAAGCCTAATTGATCTGGATGGCAATTTGTAAAAATGGAGAAAAACATTCCAGTGGAAACATTGACTATGGCATCTTTTTATGCAGCAATGCAATGATCAAAATGTGGAATGCTCACTTTGAAGAGGAGACTTTTCCTCTTTAAAAGCAAAGTCATATTATAGAGAAGCTTGAAAATGGCAGCACGTTCTATGCTTCCTCAGTCTAACGACCTTTAGCAAAATGTCTTTTCAAATTAAAAAAACATAACAACACTCACAACTTTATGATTTGTAGCCACAGCACACTTCCCACCTAGAGTTCCACGGGAGAGCAATTAGCCTAATTAAAAGGGTTGTATACTCAAAAGATGTCTGAAAATGTTTTCAAGCACGGGATGCAAAACGAGTTGAACTTTGATGAAGCCTCCCAGCGTTGTTTGCTGAACAGGCTGTCTAAATGATTTGAATTCATGTGATAAGTATTTCCTAAAGACCTAATATGTGCCAGACACTGTGCTAGATTCTAGGTCTACAAAGACAAAACTAAGACAGTTCCTTTCCTTAAGGAGTCTGTTCTACTGGGGAGTCAGTCAGTCAATAAACAATTATTTACCTACTGTGTGCTAACAATGTTAAATGTTAATGGAAAGTGGGGAATGCAACATGGTCACAGATAAGTCAATTTAAGATAAATTCAAAGGGATTTCTGTTGGGGTTGGGGGTGCCATTAACAGTTTCTTGTTTTTTTCAGTTGTGTTCAGCTCTCTGTGACCCCATTTGGGACTTTGTTAGAAAATATATTGGGGGTGATTCTCCAATTCCTTTTCCAGTTCGTTTTACAGATGAAGAATCTGGGACAAACAAGGTTAGGTGGTTTACCCAGGGTCACATAGCTAATAAGTATCTAAGGTCAGATTTGAACTCATGAAGTCTTCCTGATTCCAAGTTCAGTCTTCTGTCCATTGCACCACCTAGTTACTCTACTGACAACTTAGGGAACCAGTTAAGACTTCTTGAAGGTAGGGGCAGCTAGGTGGCACCAACCCTGGAGTCAGGAGGACCTAAGTTCAAATTCAGCTTAATAATTATCTAGTTGTGTGACCTTGGGCAAGTCACTTAATTCCATTGCCTTGCAAAAAGCCAGAACAAAACAAAACAAAACAAAAGACCTCTTGAGAGAGAGGGCTCTTGAACTAATCCTTAAAAAGAAGGAGGGTTTCTAAGAAGCAGGTGTGGTAGAGGGGGAGAGCATTTGTAGCATAAAGGAGAGGCTGCTGCTCTTAAAATGTGAGAATGGAATGAAGAATTTATTTTCTAATTCTTAAAATTACCAGTTTCTACGTTGGCATTTTAAAAGACTAAAAATAGCCAAATCATATTCTTTTGGCTCTCTCTACAACTACCCACAAGGTCTCTTCTTCTATCCTATCCTCACTTGGCAATCTCACAGCTCCCGTGGGTTCAACGATCATTTCTGTGCAAGTGACGGCCACTTTTATATATTAACCCTAATCTCTTCTGATCTCCAGTTTGCTATCATTTGTCGGACCTCTTTTGGACAGCTTGAATTTGATGTCTCATTAGTGTTGTTCAGTCATTTCAGTCATGGTCAACTCTTTGTAACTCCATTTGGGGTCTTCCTGACAAAGATATTGAAGTAGTTTGCCATTCCCTTCTCTTGATCATTTGACAGATGAGAAAATGGAAGCAAAAAGGGATATTCCATAAACATCTTAAATTTAACACACCCACAAATGAATTATCTTTTCCTCTTCTTATCTTTCCTATAACTGACAAAGGTCCTTGTTACTACAACCTTGATATCATTTTTGACTTTTGAATTACATTAACTTTACAAATCAAATTGTTGTTTATACCCTTACAACATAGCTTTTATATTTTTTCTGTATTCATTTACATGACTGCTTTGCTGGTGGAGACTATCACCCCATGCTTGGATTAATGAAGAGATCTGTTGGTTGGTCCTTTTGCCTCAAGTCTCACCCCATTCCAATCTATCATCCACTCAACTGCCAGTTATTTTCTGAAAGCATTTATCTGACTACGTCACTCCCCACTCATCAAACTTTAGTAGTTCCATGTCAACTCCAGGGTCAAATATCAAATTCCAGTTTCATATGTAAAACTCTTTCCAAGTTGGAGTGCTGTTAAATGACCTGATTTTTATTTTTTGAACCAGTCTCCTGTCTCTAGGATTTTCCATTAGCCATTTCTCATCCCTGGAATACTTTTCCCTCACTCCCTCCTCTTGGTTCACTAACTTTTTTTCAAGTTTTTTTTTTTTTTTGCAAGGCAAATGGGATTAAGTGGCTTGCCCAAGGCCACACAGCTAGGTAATTATTAAGTGTCTGAGAGCAGATTTGAACCCAGGTACTCCTGACTCCAACACTGGTGCTCTATCCACTCCGCCACCTAGCCACCCCCAGTTCACTAACTTCTTTCAAGACTCAGCTCAGAACCTATCTTCTGGAGCAAACCTCTTCCAGTCCCAGAAAGTGTCTTCCATCTGAGATGACCCTGCATTTATGAATTATTTATAACTTGTATGTATAGATATTTGTGTGGTATCCTAAATTATTTTGCAAACCTTAAAGTTTTTTTTTTATAAATTCTTGCTATGGTTATACTTATTTTTATCAGCACCATCATCATTTCTCTTTTCATTATCACCCCCATTAGAATATAAGCTTTTTGAGGACAGAGGTGGACTTTGTCTTTCTTGTGTCTCAACTTAGCATGGGGCTGGCCCATTGTTGAAAACACAGACCAAACAAGAGATCTGAGAAGACACCTCCTTCAGTCCTTTGCAGATGTGGGAGGTCCAGGAATGTAAAAGATTGCATCAATTTTCAGAATTTTTTCAGTTCAGAGTTGTTCCTCTTTTATTTTTTCTATGAAAACGTTCTTTGTTTATTTTGGATAGCTCTCTGTGAGGGTAAGAGGAAGGATTCTGGGAGAAGCTATCAACAGCATTTTATTTTCAAAATATAAATGCTTGGGGGTGGCTAGGTGGCACAGTGGATAAAGCACCAGCCCTGGAGGCAGGAGTACCTGAGTTCAAATCTGACCCCAGACACTTAATAATTAGCTAGCTGTGTAGCCTTGGGCAAGCCACTTAACCCCATTTGCCTTGCAAAAAGTAAATATATATATATATATTTATATTTATGTATATTATTTACATATATATGTGTGTATGCTTGTTGATTGTTGAATAAGCAACCATTTGGTCTCTTTGGCAATTTTCTTTTTGCATTTCAAATTGTGCTAAATATCCTGAAAATCAGAAACTGGTCTTTTCTTTCCCTAGCACTTTGTTAAAATATTAGGGGCTTTGATGCATCACTCTTACAGAAAACTATTTTCAGCTATAAGCAAAGTATGAGGACAGGTTATAATTACTTTCATGACAATTATTTTCTCTCTCATTAGCTGCTTCTACCTTTGTGCATGTAAATGTGTGTGTGTGTGTGTTTTGTGTGTGTGTGTGTGTGTGTGTGTGTGTGTGTGTGTGTGTTTGTATGTATGGAGGGTAGCCACACAGCTTCCTTGACAACTGAGGTTGACGTTGCCTTTTGGCTAACTGATGGGAACTGCTGATGAAAGGGAGAATTCCACCTTCTGGAAAATGAGCGCATAACCTCTCTTTGATTGTTTATTCTACAGCTGCTTTAAAAAAAAGAAGAAAATCTATCTCTTTGTCTGCTAGCACCACTGTCTGTGACAGGCCACAGCTGCTTATCCCTGGGTTTGGTGGAAAAATCACAAAACAAAAATCAAAATCAAGTTCTTAAATTTCAAGCATTTAAAATGTCCAAGAGAGGCTATTTTGCTTTTATAAAAAAATTAGGATTACTTCTCAAATCCACTGTGCAGTTGACAGATGTAATTCTCAGGTAAGAGAGCACCTGTCCCTCATCCTCATTTTTTTTCACCTGGACTTGGCTCCATCCCACACTTGATCTGGGAGGGAAAATGCTTTCCCAAGCAGGAAAACCACCTGGAACCAAATATCCCAATATCCCCTTCAAGAAGAGCTCCTTCTAAAGAGAATTAGAAATTGTTTTTGAATTTTTATTTTATTTTAAAGTTTCCAATTTCATTTGAACATTTCTTGGTTAAAGAGCTGAGATATTTTATAATAGGCGACATAGTTGGGCATATCTTCAAACTTCTGAAACTATGAAAATAGCTTTGTTCCATTACAGGGAAAACTGGTTCACAAATTTCCTCTTCCTGTATAAAGAATTACAGGTTTGGATTGTACCATGAATCCATAGTGATTACTAAGAAGCAACATTTCTCCATCTAGTACAGTTCTCACATGTCTGACTGCCATCACATTTTTGTCTTTAAATAATAGTAAAATCTTTTATTCATTGACTTTTTGGTAAGGATATATCTACCTTGACTTGGTAGAATTGTTCAGTTTTAAGGCTATATATATATATATATATATATATATATATATATATATATATCTTCTGTCTCTTTGTTTGTGACTAAGAATATCAAATTAATAATTATTAATTGTTAATAATAATTTAACTATCTAAGACTTGAGGTCTTAGTAACTTGGAGTCTACAAAGGAAGTGCTGATGTTCATACAGACACACACACACATGCTATAGATAGATTCTTGATTTCATTTGGAACAATTTCTTTGTGTGTGTATTTATATACAACTCTATGTCTTAAATATATATGCATATTAGTGTATGAATATATAAATATATAATCCACATATACAATGGAATTATTATAAATGAAATCAAGAGGAACCTATCTGCTTTATCAGTTTAATATGAAAATAATAGAACCTATGATTTTCATGTGTCCATAACCATTTGTTTTCATGGTTCGGCAAAGCTTTAATTATGTCATAAATATGGCCTGAGTTACATGAAACATTCAATATGTCACTGAATCTGGGGCGGGAGAATCTCAGTAGGTTTGACTGCCCCAAAGAATCACTAATGGTTACACTTATCAATTAGATTAGACTATTAGGAAAAGAGTCAAGTCTGTCTAATCAACTGTTATAAAAAGTGAATTGGGTCATTGACTTAGTCAATCGCATTAATTAAACACTTGGACCTTAGCTGGAATCATTGGGGTGATGGGGGGGCTCTGGATGCTTAGTTGGGATGAAGCCATAAAATTTGCTTGGAGCATAGCAACAACCATGGCTTTCTCCCTGTCAGTTTTTACGGATCTCTTGCCCAGGGTAAGAGGAAATGTCTCAGCTGCACCTGTAAATCATTTTCCTATGAGCCTGGAAGTGATCAGAGTTAACTGCTAAAAAGAGATTAGTATGAGACTTAATCAGTTTGAGTTAATCTTAGCCCAATTTAATTAGGAGCCAGCCAGTCCCAATTTGGCTTCAAATCGGTGAGGTTTTTACTTTGTCATTAGCGCCGGAGTGATTGAAGAATGGGAAAATACTGTTGGTAGTTGAGACAATCCATTGCTCCAAGTAGTTTAATGCCAGAGTCATCCTGGAGGAGTTTACTGCCTAGAAAGCTGAGAGAAAATAAGTTTGGGGTGGCCCAAGGGCGCCCTTTGTTTGCCTTTTTGGAATTGATGCATGCATATATGTGTAAATTGACACAAAAGTGTACTTTAATAATAACCTATATTAATTGCATTATATATGTATAATAGAACATTTATATCATGCTTAATTATAAAAGCAAGAATTTGTATAACTTTAAAATTTGCAAAGCACATTACAGATTTTTTTTTTTTGGCAAGGCAATTTGGGTTAAATGACTTGGCCAGGATCACACAGCTGGTAAGCATCAAGTTGTCTGAGGCTGGATTTGTCTCAGGTCTTTCTTACTCCAGAGTCAGTGCTCTATCCATATAGCTGCCTCCCACCCCTCTACAGATATTATTGTATGTTATCCCTTCTCTGTGAAGTAGTGCCATTATTATGTCCATTTTGCAGTCATTGAAATTAAGATGGACAGAGGTAAAAAGACTTGCTAAGGGTCACACAGCTAGTAAGTATCAAGTGTCTGAGGCTGGTTTTGAACTCAGGACTTTCTTACCTCAGAGCCAGTGTTCTATCCATATAGCTCCCCCGCTCCCTTTACAAATATTATTGTATTTGATCCTCATAATAACTCTTCTCAGTGAAGTAGGTACTATTCTTATGCCCATTTTGCAGTCGTTGAAACTAAGATGGGCAAAGGTTAAAGTGACTTGCTCAAGGTCTCACAGCTAGTAAATGAGCCTGCATTTGAAGTCAAGTCTTTTCGATTCCAGGTTGATTCCACTCTATTCATTAGCTGCTTCTTAGTATACATAACATTTTGAACAACTGACTTACTATAATAAAAGACATTTTAAAGGTGCTGTATTATTTGGAATCATGTGCAAACAGAATTCTAAAAACATAGGTCTCCTTGTTACTACATCACTTCAATTACTGTAGTTTCTGAATATAGAAATATATGGGTAAAAAGATCATCACAGAATTCAAAGCTGGAAAGAGATCTTGGGGGATATTTATTTCCTCCAACTTCCTTATTTGCTAGAAGAAGAAATGGAAGTTCCCAGAAAATGACTTGTCCAAGGTCACGCAGCTATACGTAGCACAGGTAGCTTATAAACCCAGATCAGGCCTTTTTTTACTGTCATTTCTAAAGGCTGGACCTTTTCTGCCTTAAATCTGACACACTCTGATAGGGCAGCCATAGCTATAGTTTAAAAAGGGATCATTCAACTGATACACACATGTACACATATTTATCTAAATATGTTTGTGTGCACATGTGTGTGTCCACCCTCACCCACACACATGCACACATATTTATCTAAATATGTTTGTGTGCACATGTGTGTGTCTGCCCTCACCCATACACATATGTACACATATTTATCTAAATATATTTGTGTGCACATGTGTGTGTCCACCCTCACCCATACGCTCCATGGAGGTATTTGTTTAGGGAGGCGAGGGTAAGGAAGTTTCCTCACCAGCAGGGAATAATAACTCATAGAGCTGAAACTTTTCCTCAGGGTGCAGCCAGCAGTGTGGAATTATTATTTCCATTTTACAGATGAAGAAAATAAGTCTCTGTGGTTGAGGCCACAAGGACAAAAAAGCAATTTATTCCCTTACCTTCTGTTGAATGTAAGTGATGTTGCTAAATATGAAACCCTAGGATTCTCAGCTAGGGATATTCCTTTATAATGGAAACACTCCCTCTCAATACTAAGAACCTAAGAAGGAGCTTTGGATGGAGCAAGAAAGACATTTCCTGCATTTCCTACATTTAGTCTCTTTGTTCAATTAAAGGAATGGAACAAAAACCCTGTCATGGAAGTTTATGCCTAATGCATTAGAGAAATAGTTAATTCTTATGTAAAAATTACCCCTGTCAAGATCAATGAGTCTGGGTCATTTAGTGCATAAATTCTGTTTACATAATTTAATACCATCCAAAGTAGCCTATCTATGTATTCCCCTTCTCCTTGCATTTCTGAATGACTCCCCCAAGTTAATTATTTTGGATGCTTCCCTCCTTCCAACCATGATAAGACTGATCCCCAGAAAAATTCCAGCCTTAGTTTTCTTTGATTGCAACATTTAAACCTTTCCTGGGTTGGTAGTTGAGAAACAGCTGCCTTTTCCCATCTCTTGTTGAATTTTTCCTTCCTTGAGAGCATGGGTAATAGTGCTGTCGACTCCCATCTATTTTTTTTTTTTTAGGTTTTTGCAAGGCAAATGGGGTTAAGTGGCTTGCCCAAGGCCACACAGCTAGGTAATTATTAAGTGTCTGAGACCAGATTTGAACCCAGGTACTCCTGGCTCCAGGGCCGGTGCTTTATCCACTATGCCACCTAGCAGCACCCCCCCCCCCGTTGTAAATTTTAAAATTTTATTTTTAAAATTTTTGAATTTTTTAAAATTTAAATTTTTTTGTTTATTTATTTATTTTATTATTTTTTTTAGACCCCCATCTATTTTTGCTACACCTAATGACACCCAGATTTGAAGGGGAGAGAATTTGAGAACTTCATTAAAAACATAACGAGGTTCATGGAATCAGTGTTTGTGGGAATGGGAGTGTCATCTCTATTTTTAATGACCCACCCTGTCTGAGAAAAAGGAGCAGCCATGGAGGGCAAGGGGTGGGGGCTGAGGCAAAACTATTAAAATGTATTTTACAGTTATCAAATTATGCATCCATTTGCTATAACAGTGTGACAATTTCAAATTTTGTTCTACTCTCACTGTACCAATCTCATGGTGTGTTGTGTGGTATACAATGTGAAGTCCTGCCCTTATTTTTTGCCATTCCTTTCTTCTTTCTAGCCAGTTCCCCCCCCCCCAACCCCAAGATTTCATTTTTTAAAAAATTCCTTTATTTCCACAAATAGTGTAGAGCACCCTGGATTAAGAATAAGGAACTTCAGGTTTCAGACCTGGCCAAGCTCTTATCTGGCTACTTGATGAATCCTGGTTGTATGACTTAGAATTATAGGATCTGGGGGGAAAAATTTCTGACTCTGACACTTACTGTCTTTTTGAGTGACCTTGGACAAATCACATTTCTTCTTGACCCTCAGGAAAAAGAGTGTGTGTCTGTGTTTGTGTGTGATCATATTTTATATTATGATCAGTAGTATATCCTGGTAAATATTTAACAACTGGCTCTCCAGATTGATCTCTCTCTCTCTCTCTCTCTCTCTGTGTCTGTCTCTCTCATACCCAAACCCACAAAATACCCACAAAACACACATATTCCTAATTGTGTATATATATTCTTCAACTTGTCCCAAGTAATTGTTGGTTGACTAATTGATTCCTCATTGGTTCATATATTCAAGTTACATGGCTTTGGACTTTGATCTGAGAAAATGAAAACAAGAATGTTAGAAAGACAGCAGGATACATGATTTCCACTCTTTATATAGAAGCCTACACACCGAAGGGTTGTTTTCAGGGAACAATGTGCTCCAGGGAAATATCTCTAATAGAGGCATCCCTGAACCAACAGGGGAGTGCCTTGGCTTAGCATGGTGGAATGATCCCTGGACCAAATGGAGTTCCCTAGTAGCTGGAACTGAAGACTGTGATATGGATGAGGAAACCCAGACGTTGCCCTTCATTGGTTTTGTGAGTTATGTGGACTGTGCAGGTTTAGGAGAGTGAGGGTTGATTTTCTAGGGATCTTGAGTTTTTCCCACTTGTGACAGTGATGAGGAGTGGAAGGGAAAGATGACATAGAGTAATGCTAAAGTCTGGAGGACTGCATATCATTGAAAGGGTGGGCTTTATTCTCTGAGGCTTTCTCCTCTTAGGAAAAAAAATCACTGATATTATTATTATGCCCGGAGGATATATAGGTTCTTGGGGGAATATGAGTCTCACCGGAGAGGGAAGAAAAGCTTCTTTCATTATTTATTGTCTTGAGTAGGAGACCTTTCTTCAACTGAGTGAAAAAAAAGCTTCTCCTATATTTATCATATCTTCCATATTTAATATATTTTGTAAGCCTGAATGCTTATGTGGGAGATGAAGAGACTTTATCTAATTATTTTCATTTTTAAGTAACGTGAGGTAAGGAATTTGTGTAAGGGAAACAAGCTAAAACTTTTTAAAGATTATTGAGATAATTGGAAAAAATGAGGGGGCGGCTAGGAGGCGAAGTGGATAGAGCACTGGCCCTGGAGTCAGGAGGACCTGAGTTCAAATCCGACCTCAGACACTTAATAATTGCCTAACCTTGGGCAAGTTATTTAACTGCATTGCCTAGTAAAAACCTAAAAAAATGAAAATATTATTGATATTATTGTGTTGGAGATCAGAAATGTCCTCATGAACATATTTTGTATTAATTAATCTACTCAGCTTCTATACCATTCATTCCCACTTAGCCAAAAACGTCTGTGCCTTATATTAGTTGGTATTGCTATAATGATCAAAATTGATATTCTATTACACTTCTAGCCTTAGAAATGACTTTGTGTGTATCATCTTTTTGGGTCTTTCAGGTTGTGGGTCCTGCTTCTTCCTGAAGCTGAAGGATCCTTGAAGGAAGGGACAAGAACAAATACTTCTTTAGGTCCTTGCCATAGTCCCTAGAAGGGAGACCACATCAAAGTTCTCCTTAAATATTCTTTCATGGCCTGAGCATCTAGATCCCAAGCATCTAGAAGAGAAATAGCTTGGCCATCAGAGGACCTGGTCTCTAATCCTGCTCTCATCTCTGCTTCGTTGGGTGGCCACAGGCCAAACTGGACCTCCTGTTTCTGGATAGGCTCACCTGGAAATAGAAGGAGCTAGATTCAGAATTGGACGTCAGAATCCTCATTCAGTTCCTTGGTGACTTCTTGAGGCTTCATTTTCCTTACCTCAAAAATGCAAACATTAGTTCTGAGAACTTCTAAGGGCTCCCGTCATTTTTTTCAGTCCTTCTAACTGTAAAATTCTACTCATCAGAAAAAGGATGGATCTGAGTCTGACATCTGAGCCTCATTCATAGCTATACCCTAAGAACATTCTGGGAAATGTCTGGTTGGCTAATACACAGGCCTCACTGCAGAGGGTTTTGTGGCTTTTCTCTCTGCTGAGCCAATATGTGAGCTCCCAGGTCCTCGGAGACAGAGCACTGGGATTGAAGCTAGGGAGACCTTAGCTCAATGACAGTCTCTGATGCTTTACAGCTGTGTGACTGTGTACAAGTCTCTTCATCCCCGAGTCTCAAATTCCTTTGTCTTACAAAAATTGTAATTATTTCTGTAAGATGTAGAGTTTTGGGTGATTGTAAGGTTGAAATAAGACAACAGCTGGAAGGCAAGGTGATTGATACTTTATAAAAGCAATCTAAAAGCAGTTTTGAGAACCTTTGATATGTTGCTGTTGGGAACCAAAAGACAAATTTATATGCTATAGGGCAAGACAATCTAATAGCCAACTAGTATTCACACAGAGCTTGGAAGTTTGCAAAGTATTTACATCTTGCTAGATCCTCCCAACCACTGTGGAGAAAGTACTATGATTATCTTCATTTTATAGATGAGGAAACTGAGGCTGTGATCAGTTAAGTGATTTGTTGTGGTGCCCAGTCCAACTAGTAAACATCTGAGGCTGAATCTGGACTTCCATCAAGGCCATCACTCTCTCCACTGTGCTATCTAGTTGACGGCATGCACACCTGTGAACATTTCTGGGGAGTGGATGATGCTAATATTAGTCTAACATTAAACAACAAAAACCCAAACCAGAAAATTAAACGAGCAATCAAAAAATAATGTTCATGACTTCCATTCTTCTATGTAAAATGAAAGCAGCAAAATTATAATTGCAACTTCCAATAAAGGAGAAATTAGTCCGAGGGTTTACTGGTAATATGAAATATTGGTTGGTGAGAAGAAATGCAAACAATTATTTTAGAAGGACAAATATAAGATGGTAAGGAAATTTGAGAGAGGATAACAGACTCACACCCCTAGGGCCCTTGCAATTCTTTGATCTCTCCCCCCACCATGGCAGAGGCAGCAACAAGGGCACCCCCCCCCCAACAACACTTCCTTGCCTCTGGTATTTCACATTGGCTTCTAATTTTAACAGTTACATTCTATACTTTCATTCAACTATTGTCTAAAAAATTGCCAAGGCCATAACAGTTATAATCTATCTTTTGTCCTATATAATTTGGAGCAGTTTGGGCCAGGGAGGAACATCTGTATCGAAGGGCCCATCTCTCCTCTACTTTTGAGGGTGACGCGGGGACTGGCGAGAAGGTCAGTTTCCTCGTAAACTCCGTTATCGCTGTTGGTTTTATTCATTATATTTGACATATTAAGCTTCTGTATCTTGCCATAAAGGACACAATATCTCAGCATATTGGCATGCTCATTTGCTTTTCACAGCTAGTATTGTGTCCAAAAACCCATCCCTGGGGATCGACACGTGTATATAGACGGCAAGAAAATGAGGCCCAACAGCAGGTGGCCTTTCGCTGCCTAATGAACATGGCAATCTGTTACTATCACCGGCATGCCTTTCACCAGACAATTAGGCAACTAAGCATGTAATTATTCAGGCCAACAAGAAGAGACTCTCCTCTAATTTCATCTTTTCATTGCTGTTTACTCACCCACACTCCCCTCGTTAATGAGAGATTTTCCAGTCTCTGCTAATTGGTTTCAATAACATTCATTTCAGTTGAAAGGGGACGATTCCATTAATTGAGAATCGAAAGCATCTTTTCATTTCAAGTGTGTCCTGCTATGGAAATACGAATCCTCTCAACAGGTTCGAGCTAATGAAATTAAGTTACACAGCCATTAGCAGTGTAATAGAAATAAAGTAATTTATTTTCATTGAAGCATGTGCTATAGGTCCTGAGCAATTAATACAGTTTGAAGTGGAAACTAATTTGGGAGGAGATGTGTGTAAATGTGTGTGTGTGTGTGTGTGTGTGTGTAATTTCAGATAAATAAACAAGGTGATTTTTGTTAGAGCTGATTGTTAAATTGTGGGTTTGGTTGGTCTACTTAGCCTTAGAGCAATACTTCAGAAATACTTAAAACCAAATCATCTCTGAATTAATGGTAGATTAAAAAAAGTAATACGATCAAAAGCCATCATTTTAGCTTCCCAAAGTGATGGTATAGATTTCCGGGAGGCTGGCTTGAGCCATGTCAAGGTAACTCTCTTACCTCCAAAGAATTAGGCACACTTTTTCTCTACCCACCTTCCACCATGGAACCATTTAACTATTTTTTCCATAGTATCAGCACCTTTACATGGATCTAGCTTTAAATTACACTTTACCTTATGTGTGGGCACTTACCATCAGATGGTACCTGGCATCCATCAGACAGAGAGCAGAGCTGCGATCTGCAGGGGAATGAGCCGAAATCATAATCTGAACATGAAGGTCTGGCCAAAATAAAGAGAGAGCAACTACTGGGTTTATTTCTGTAGACATGAAAACAAATGTCACCCCTTAAAGTGGGAAAAATTAGCAAAGAAAGAAGCTTACATATAATGACATTGAGGTCTGGCTAGATTCAGGTCTGGATGTTAGGGTTCTGAGGTGCCAGCAAAATGTCAGCATGCGTAACTCAAAGAATCATAGCTTTTCCTGTTGGTATGATTTGGTGGCATATTGGGGGGGGCAAATGCCTTCTAGTTTGGGGTACATTTGATACTATTAGGATGAAAAATTGAATATGTTATTTCCACCCACAAAAGCAGTAACTGAAACATGAAACTTTTAACAAATTTCTCATATCTTATTTAGTGAGGTTTTTCTATTTCTTCTTTTCCTTCTTCTTCTTCTTTTTTAATGGAATAATCCATTGGAAAACAGTTGTATTACCATCATACCCACTGCATGGATATAAGCTTCCCTTCCCCCCTCAACAAACAAGGGGCTGTGGCCATTAGTTCATAGCTCGGGTCTGCCTCATGTCTAAGTATTTGCTGAGTGGCAGCAAGTTGTGTATGGGGGAGAGGGGGGTAGCGTATGGGGGGTGGCAAGCTATGTAAATGTCTTGTCTGGTTCTTTCTTTTTTTAGTTGGATTCAAAAATTCATAATAGGGACAGACTTACAAAATAATACACTGCATACTGGTATGAATATTTCAAAGAATTATTTCTTTATTTTGTGCATAGCTCATTGTGCTGACATTTGATTTATAGCTGCTGGAATGCACCTGGGGTTGCTAAGGTTACCCAATTTCATTCACCCATAGATATTTGAGATCTACATAATCCCATCACATCATCCACCGCATTTCAAAGTGATGTTGATAAATGGTACCTTCCTTAGATGATATTTCCATTTAGATGTGATATATCTCATGATTCCTGTCTTTTAAAATATTGTGGCTGATGAAATTTTACATTATGTGCATATACAGAAAGCAGGGATACATATTTTTTCAGTTTTAGAGGATCAGAAAACTCTGAAGTGTGGGCTTTTTTGCCTCCTCCGATTCCCATATGTTTAGGCTTACTATGACAGATCTTGAGTTCTTTCTTTTTCTTCTTCAAAACCGCACTATTGTTTATCTTGCATTTGGAGGTAGAACATACAATTATCTTTATTATGTTTCAAATATTTTTTCTATGGAACCCTAAATTAAATAACTTCAGATACTCAGTGAAAACATCATTTAAGATATTGTTAGCATTTCCATGGGAGTCATTTTTATGGTGGGTTCTTTAACAATCTTAAAAAAAATATTGGCAAGAAATGATTAACATGTTTTTTGTCTGTAACATGATCTAATTCCAGTGGCAGATTGAGAGAAGACCCACAGGCATGCCACCCTCCCCCTTGTCCCCTTGTCCCTTGACTGAACTAGTTGGCAAGGCTGTTGAGCTGGGGATTCTTCCTTAGTTCCTAGAAAGTCACCAAAACAAGGGAAAAGGAAATGGACACTTCTAGACCTGAGAATGGAGAGTATCGTAGAGAGGTCTTTTCCTGAGGCTCTGGTGTCATTTGTTCCTTCCCTGGCACTCTTAGGACTTCAAGGAGAAAGTAGACAAAAGATGCCAATCTCTCCTTCCTCTTGCATTGCCAACATCTCATCTTGTGGCATCTCTGCTGATAAAGGGATCTTGATTAATCACTTTTATTTTTGCTAACCTTAAAAGGCCATAGGCATGTTCCTAGTGAGCATTTGGCTAATTCATCTCTTCCTGTTTCTAAAATGAGATCTCTCTTAGGGTCCTCCAGAAAGGTAAAGTCAGGCTCACCTTCAGAGTCCCACAGGGAAGAATGGTTCAGAGCCTTAACTATTCATGAGAAAATGATACCTGGCTCCATGTGGCTATAAAGGTGTTTGTGCAGGGAGGAACAGGGCTCAGAAAGCCATATGGACTTGATAAGAAAGGACTGGTTATAAATTGATGTATTGGCCCAAGGATTGAGGGCCATAAGATTAGTGTTTTGGTTCCCTCATGTGGGTGAAAAAGGGCACCAGTAGAGCAAGTATCATAAGATGCATGTATGAATGGATGAATGAAAGAAAAAGGATTAATCACTATGTGCTAAATGATGGAGATAGAAACACAAAAGAAGAGAGAATTCTTATTTGTAAGGATTCACCCTCAATATAGTTTGGGAGAAATGATCAGAGAGGCTTGTTTTGGTTTGGAAAGTGATGGGTTTGATGGGACTCATACTCATGCACCCTTTCCAGTGGAAACTATAGTGTGTATTTGATTGTACTTCAAGAACTGAGAAGTTGGGGATGAGTGAGTGGGGCAGTGTGGCAACAAGTAGACTATGGGTCCGAGGGAGAGCAACATAAAACACAGTTGGCGCTGACTTCGCTATAATGGGTCATTCAAGATACTCACCAATCTGGTTGAGTTACTGAGGTAAATCAACATGGTAGATTTACGGAGACCAAGTACAAAAAGAGATGAGATAAGATTAAAGATTGGGGAATGTGTTTAAAGTGGGGTGAGGGCTGTAGGGAAGCCCTGGCATGAGAATATGCCACTGACAGAATGTCAAGAGATAATCTGTGACAGAGAGTTAAGTTGGATTTTAGAGGCATGAGGGAGAGACCACAATAGGAGATGAATATTATCCATATTTTAAGGTATTATCAATATGACTTGATACAAGGACTCATTTTCTTGATACTAAAATTCTTCCAATTATATATCTGACAGTTATTGAGACCTGATTGTGAGACATGGCAGAGAATTGTGGAGAGTAGGAAAAAGGAAAATATGATATCAAAGGAATGTATGAGTAAAGAAGATGTCCTGGTTGCATGAAGGGGGTGAGGCACTATAACAATATTATTGATTGCTAGAATTTGTATAGCTCCTAGGATTTGACAAAAATTCTATGTAAATATATAGAATTTCTATAGCTCATTTGGTTCTTATAACAACCTCATAAGATATGAGTTATTATTATTCCAGCTTGAAAGTTGAGGAAACTGAGGCAATTAGAGGTTTAGTGACTTGCCCAATGTTATTTAGCTAATAGGTATCTGAGGCAAATTTTGAACTTAGGTCTTTCTGATATCAAGTAAACAACTTTATCTACTACTCCATCTAGCTTCCATAGCTATGTATAGCTCAGAGGCTCCACTGGCATTTTTTATAGTATCTAGGAGAGGTAAGGAAGCTTCTCATGAGGCTTTGAGGAACACCAACGGTGAATCCTTGGTGAAGCCTTTCCTTCCAGGGTAGATGTACAGGATGAGCAAACGTGGCTTGTGATGTGCATTTTGGGAGCAAATAATCCCATGGATGAGATCACATTGGAGAATGTGGGGGATCAGTCCACTCGTATTAGGGACATAGTAATAATTATAATCTAATAATCCGAGGTTGAAGTTAGCTTGGTGACCCAGAAGATAGCAGCATGGAACAGTTTCCAGCAGAGACTATATAGCTCAGAAGTTACCACCACACAATTCAACTGAGATGAGTAGGGATGAATAGAGCTCAGAGGAGCAATACCATTGAGCAGCAAGCTGATGTGTCCTTTGAATAACAGCTACAGTGAACTCGGAGTGAGGGCATATCCCATAGTACTGGGGGAGAGAGTTGCTTCTTCCTCTAAATTCTTTTTTTTGATTCTTCATGAATGATCCTTCTACATATTCACTTTTCACATTGATGGTGTCTACATGTGTGAGAAAATGTGTTCTAGATTGGGTCAAATCAAGTTGAGTGCCTTCTATGTTTCAGGAGTGATGCTACACACTTGGGGTTCAAAGAGAGAGATAGAAACATCCAATTCTTGCCCTAAAGAAGTTCACAATCTAATGGGGGGGCTACCTGAAGGAATGTTTTGCCTTTACTCTGAATTAATTTTGCCCTCTGACTTACTAGATAAGAGCTAAATACATTGGTGGGGGGCTCATGAGCTAACATTTTGATGGATCTTGGGTGACTAATCTTAGGTCTCTACATTTTAAAAAGTATTGAAATATGAATACTATATCTGCATGAGAGATCTACATTTATTAAATACCTACTATGTACCCCTCACTATATTAGATACAAGAATACAAAGATCAGAATGAAATGGTACCTTCTCTCAAGGATTTAATATTCTATTGAGGAAGACAAGATATACACATATAAGTATGTGCAAATGAATAAATGATCATTTTTGAGAGGCATGGGCAAGAGGCACACTAACAGCTGGGGGGTATTGAGAAAGGTCTTATGTTGGAGACAGCATTTGAGCTGAGTCAGTTTAAAGGTGAAAGTTAAGGAGTCTATTTGAAACCCCAACCCAGAGTGTTTGAGTAGCTCAGTCATTTCTAAACATTGACTCCTCTCATAGAATGTCTTTCATCTCTTTTTGTAGTGACAAAGGATTGAAAATTTAGGAGTTGACCATCCATTGGGAAATGACTGAACAAGTTATGGTTTAGGAATGTAATGGAGTACTATTGTTCCATAAGAAATCTTGAGTGGTCAGACTTTAGAGAAGCATGAAAAGAAGTACATGAACTGATGCTGAGTGAAGGGAGCAGGACCAAGAAAACATTGTACACATTAACAGATGCAGCTCCTTTCAGCAGTTCAGAGAAAAGGACAGTCCTGAGAGACCTACTAGGAACAATACCATCCACATCCAGAGGGGAAAAAAACTGTTGAGCAAAGCATAATATGTTCACTCTTTTTTTTTTTTAGGTTTTTGAAAGGCAAATGGGATTAAGTGGCTTGTCCAAGGCCACACAGCTAGGTAATTACTAAATGTTTGAAGTCACATTTGAACTCAGGTAGTCCTGACTCCAGGGCCGGTGCTCTATTTACTGCACCACCTAGCTGCCCCAATATGTTCACTTTTAAAAACATTTTTTGTTTTTTTTTTTTTCAACTCATTTTCTTTTTTTTCCTCCTTAGTTCTAATTCCTTTTTCACATGACTAATATGGAAATATGTTAAAAAATGATTGTGTATGTACAACTCTTACCAGATTACTCACTGCCATGGGGAGGGGGGAGGGAAGGGAGGGTGGTAGAAAAATATGGAACTCATAAACTTGCAAATGGATGAATGCTGAAAACTATCTTTGAATGTAATTGGAACAAAATTTAAAAAGAGGTGATGTGGCTCAAGCTCTGGGCTTAGAAAATCAGGAAGACAAAGCTTGATTACCTTGGACAAGTCATTTAACCTCTACTATTAATATAATTAAAACATCATTTCCTTTTATAGCCTGCATAGCGTAGTGCTGAGTCTATTAGGGGGAGAGGCATTGTACACTAGCAAGGATAGCTAAATGAGAAGATTTGACTGTCAATCCCATCTCCTTCCTGCCACCAGGTTACTTATCTATGTCACCTTGAGTTTACTTCTCTGGCCTCAACCTCTTCATCTATAAAATAAGCGGGGGGGGGGGGGTCTGAATTTTGTTCTTCAGTCATTTTAGTCTTGTCCAAATCTTTGTGCCCCCTTTTGGAGTTTTCTTGACTGAGAATCTGGACTGGTTTTCCATTTCCTTCTCCTGCTTATTTTACAGGTGAGGAAATTGAGGCAAACAGGGTTAAGTGACTAGCCCAAGAGAACCCAGTAAATAAGTGGAGTCTGTATTTGAACTCAAGCCTTCTTGACTCCAGATCCAGTGCTCTATCTACTGCATCACCACCTAGTGGCTGTGGGGTGTCAAAGTAGGGGAAAGTTAAGGTCTTTTCCATCTAAGACTCTCTACACAATCAATTTTTAAAAACTGAATTGTCAGTAACAATCATATCTTGCTGAAGGCAAGGTACAAGAGTGATTAGTGAACTTGTTTCAGACTCAGGAATCAATCAATGTACAAAAATGTATTAAATGTGATAATTGGTGCCAGGGATAGAAAAACAGCAATGAAACTGGCCCTGCCCTCAAACTTCCATTCCCCTTGGGGAGCCAACATAGACATCCAACGGTGTATAAAAATGGTCTATGAAATAAATGCGGGTCAGTTTGGGGAGGGAGGAGAAGGTGGCTCCAGCAGTTGGGGAGGGGCAGTTGGAAGAAAGTCACACTCCATGGAGAAGGTGACCCTGCAGCTGAGTCTGAAAGGAAATAGGATCTTAAGAGGCAGCAGCCAGGAGGGATCTTTCCTGAAGAAATAGAAGAAATATCCTCAGCTTAAAAGCAGGGAGAAGGGAGTAGCAAGAAGGTAGCTTGGCTGAACTGCAGAGCATGTGAAGAGAGTGATATGTGATAAATCTGGAAAGGGAGCTTGGAGCCATGTAGGGATGAACTTTAATACAAATAAAATTATATTTGATCCTTGGGGCAATTAGGAACCCCTGGAGTTTATTGGCAGATCTGGGTTTAAATTTTCCTTAAGTGAATGTTAAAGATAATCTATACTCACCCATCATCCAGGCTATTGGCTTGTACCCAGCTATCATTTGTTGGTTATAATGAGAGGCTTCACAGGGAGCAGAGACAACTTTTTAGTCTGTAAGACTTGATACTGGTTGTACGATCCAGTGACTGCTCCAGGCAAATAGCTGATATATGCGAATTGAGGACATTTTCCACCCTAATCAATACTAATAGCAATAACAAAATCATCTGTCACTTGTGTAGTGTTTTAAGATTTGGGAAATAATTTGCTTTGTCTATTAAAGTGGTCTGATGCCCCGTTATGACCTAGAGGTGATGGAGGGCAAGCTCTAGCAGATCCTAGCAAACAGTAAAAGGAGGGAAGTCCAGGCCTGGAGACTGACTCAGCATTTGTTATGGGAGGACTTGACAGCTCAATGTCAGTTGGCCCGGTCTGGACAAGGTTGACCACCTGCTGATGAATATTTTTGGCCACAGCAACTCATGAAGTCATCTTCTAAGGCTTGGTGGAGTAGGGGATGGTGGAGGAAGTGCTTGCCGGTGGCATCATGGATCCTTGAAATATTGAAGTAACTAATAATTAATTTATGGTCTCTCTTATTGGTGTCTCATCAGAAGGAGAGCAATTTCCCCCATTAATGCTGGAGAATAGTCTCCCCCCCTTTTTAATGGCAAGTGGAATCAATCAATTAATCAATAAACATTTCTTAAGCACCTACTATGTGTTTGGCAGGCACTGTGTTAGCCTCTGGGTATAGAAAGACAAAAAGACAGAATTAGGTAGATTGCATTATTTGGAATTTCCTTTGGACTGCTAAGCTTATGAACAGTGGAAAGGGGCTCTGATTCCAGTTTCAGAAGACTGGGTTCAAATCCTACTTCTGATACTGGTTACCCAGGAGACCCTAAGTATATAACTGAACCTCTAGGAACTCAGTAGCTACATCTGTTAAATGAAGGGACTGGACCAGATGGCAACTGTGATCTCTTCCAGCTCTAACTTAGTGATCCCCAAATTTGAAAGGGTCATATATGTCAAGTCAGGGGTAGAACCCCTTGAGCCTCTGAGGATCAGAGGACATCTTTGGAAATGAGCAACAGGATGTCTAGCTTTACTGCAGGGTTCTTAACCTGGAGGTCAGAAATAAAAAAAATAATAACTAATTCAGTTGAACCGGCTTCCTTTGTTTTATTTATTTAAAACTTTATTCTGACGAGGGGTTCATAGGGTTCCCCAGACAGTCAAAGGAGTCCCTAACAGAAAAGAAGGTTGAAGACGCCTACAATACATAGTTATGGCTGGTTTAATCAATTAGGATCTCCCAGATCTTGGGTCCTATTTCTTTTTTAAATGATTTATTCCCCATAAAGTGAATCCCCCAAATCACTTTCTTCATAGAAGAAAAATGCTTTCCCCTCCTAGAAAAGGAATGGATCACAAAAGATCCAGCCCTTTGTCTGTTGAAAATTGAATTTCTTTCAGCTTGGATAACACTGAGCAACAAGAGGGTTTAACAAATTCTGTTGACCGATGTTTCTCCAATGAGTTGCCCGATCTCACCATTGTTCTCCAAGTTATCTACCATCAGAAAATGGATGTGCCAGCCCTCCTTGCAGAGAGCGGTTTCCTTCCTGGGCAGAGCCCCCATTTGTAACAAATCTCCTTCAAGATGCATTTTGTAAGTGAAGTGAAGAAATCGTTACCAGAGCAATAAGGGAAGGAGCAGGCTGGCACGGCTTTGAGAGCCTCTATATTTCAACCTTTAAAAGATATCATTTTACTTACCAGGCTGCTTATTACAATTATACAGTGTTTTTCTTGGCCCTGGGCTCCATTAAACATGTGTTTTATAGCAGGTTCTCAACTGTATTACCCAACTGGCTGGCTCACAAGGGCACATTATAAAGTGGTAGACTGCAGAGTAGCAGAGTGTTCTCTCATTAAGTTTATAGTTTCATTGCCTTGTTTCAGAGCACGTTTTCTTCCTCCCCTCTCTCACACCAGCATCTTTTCTTGGCAGTTCATGTTGAGGAAGGAGTGAAGCGACTAGCCCTGCTATGCTATTCATGGCCGGTCAGCTTGGGAGTCTGGTATTTGAGGGTGGTGGTTGTTTTTAGCATTTCCTCCTCCCTGTCCTGTTCTCTCCTTCCTCCCCCCTCCCCCATTCCTCCCTTTCTTAGAGTCAATTATATATTCCTTTTTTTATTTTGGGTAAACCTAGCTAAGAATCATAGAATCATAGATTTAGAGCTAGAATGGGTCTTAGAGAGACCATCTAGACCAAATCCCTCATTTTACAGATAAAGAAACTGAGTCTCAGAGCAGGTTGCTCACTTGTTCAAGGTCACACAGGTGGAAAGGATCAAATCTGAGGCCTGAGCCTTAAGTCCCTGGTTCCAAATACCAACTGCTTTCCACTGTGGCATATTGTCTACTCAAAGTTGAATCAGGCACCTGAGAGATCATCTAGACCAATCCCCTCATTTTATAGGTGAAGAAACTGAGGCCAAATTGAACCAGAACCTGCGACTGTAGTCAGTCAAAAGTATCTATTAAATTCTTACTGTATTGGAGACACTGTTAAAACATTATACCAACCATAACTAGGGTGGGACAAGTGGAACTTTACCTCAGGGAGTTGAGTTCAGAGGGGGTGGATAGCACTTTCAGAAACTTAGAAACAACAGAGAATAGTATCTGGTTAAGAAAAAATAGCTAAAATAGGTCACCTTCAGAAGCTTAGAAACAAGAGAGATTTGTACATTGTTAGAAGCTCCCAGTTGGCATCTGGGAATAAACTCTTCAGTACCCTCTCCTCCTCCCTACTCATCTTACAGTGCCCGTGTGCTGCCATCCAAAGATCTTACCTTTCCTGTCTTACCTCCCAAAGTAACCACTGCCATAGGTTCATTTCTCTGCGACCAGTCAATACGCAATTATTAAGACTGACTAAGTCCCAGGTGCTGTCTCCTTCAGGTAGGTCTTTGTCTCTCCTGGGGGAAGTATTTACGCCCCTCCTCCTTAAAATAAAGACATCTTTTGTTCAGGTTTCAGGGGTTTGGTCCTAGAAAAAGGTCCTAGTTGCTAATGGCAAGATCGACTTTATGCCCTCTGCCCTCTGGCTGTTAAATATGGTGGCCTGACACTCACTGGTCTCTGACTGCTCATAGAGAGAGACAAGATATTCATTCGCTTGCACAATTTTTATTTGGACAGATCGGGCTTTAATAAATGATGTGCGTTCGATTCTTCGGCGGGGCATCTTTGCTGATCCGATCCGTGGAGCCCTCCACATCAAGACAATGGCTGGCCCCTTCCTAAGCACAGCAGCCCTTTGTTCACCACAGTACTCAGGTCAGCTGAACTGTTTTAATTTGTTGTACATTATACATGCATAAATATATTTATACATCTACACTTAGACAAGTGAATTAAATCATGTTTGGATTTATGTACAATTTGTTATCCGTCTTCAGCAGGCAGTGGGATTGCTGGGTTGCACAAATATCATTTGGCTGCTGCTAATTATAGGGATATAAAAAATGGTTGGCAGGGCAGAGGTCTTCTGAACCCAGACGGAGTCTATAGATGTTGATTATTAAAGGCTATTATATATTGATAGGTTAGGATTTATTACTGAAAGTATAAACCAATTGCCCTGGATTGGATGGTAGTCAGCCACTTGGGAATAAGTCTTGGAGCTGTTAGGCTAGGGTAATCTATCAGGAAGAAGCCGAGTGTGTTCTATCAATTAGGGAACAAGCAATTCGACTGATTTTCTATTGGCAGACTAATAGAGATAATGGGTTTTACTGGACAGTCCAGGTACTGTACAGAAGGGCTGAGGAAAAATAGTGACATCAGAGAAATATAAAAGCCGTCCGTTAAGCCCCGATGATAGCTACTGTGGAGAAAGAGACCTGAAGGGCCCAAGGCACCAGCTTGTCTAGTGTGTAGACAGGTATGACTTCATATGTCTTTGGATTTCAAGGTATGCAAACTGCAAGTCCCAAGAGAGCCGAGATCCTATGATCTGCCATTCCTAAGGCTGATGTTTAAGAAAATAGGCAAGCCACGTGCCAGAATGATAATATTGATTAATGTCATCAACTATTTTTCTATTTTTATTTATTTAAGGCAGTGGGGTTAAGTGACTTGCCCAAGGTCACACAGCTAGGCAATTATAAAGTGTCTGAGGCCAGATTTGAACTCAAGTCCTCTTGAGTTCAGGGCTGGTGCTCTATCCACTGGGTCACCTAATTTCCCCCAATGTCATCACCTATTGACCATCATCAATTGGCCAACAGAATGGTCATTGTTATCATTTAATTTTACAGGCGAGGAAACTGAGGTTTAGGTTAAATAATCAGGTTCACACTGAATTAAAAACAGTTTTAAAAAAAAGGTTAAATAAATTCTTTAGCATTATAGGTCTAGAGACAGGGATGAGGACTGAACTTCTGTTTTTATTGGGAGAGGGAACTGCCATTCCCCATTCATGTGGAGATCTTCTCTGAGAGGTTAAGTCACACAGCCTGTATAAGCAGGTTTTGAGGTAGGTTTTGAATTCGGGCTTTCCTACCTTTAAGGCTAACTTTGTTATTCCATACTGATTCTAGTAAATATTGAAATTGAGATTTGCACTGAGATGCCTGTTGACTTCAAGTCTAGTACTAATGGCTTTGACAGACATTTGTGCATGCTAATGCAGTTTTGAAAACCAAGGCCACAAGATGAAAGCCGGGAACTGAACATTGTTGGGATCAAAGTGATATAATTTGGAGAACACAACTCCACCCTATGAAACGGAGCCTAATGGTAAGTTATAAATTGAAAGCTCGTAGACCCTTGTCCCCCTTCTACAGTTGTGGGGTCAGGGAAAATAATAGTATTTGTGTTGGAAACTGGAAGGGTGAGAAGGGAGCAAAGATGAGTTTCATCATTAAGTAGCAATTACCTTTCAACCCCTCTCATTCCTTTCTACCTCAAATATCCCAAACAGCCCCTCCAGAAAAACCACAAGAACTGCCAAACCACTCAAAAAAAATACAGAGGGATCTGGGAGTCAGAAGGAAGAAAGAGATGGGGAACCTCTCTCTTTGCTAGCCTGGGATGGCTCTGTTCAGAGATCAGGATGAAGAGTTGAGTTAGAACGAGCATCTGGGAGACGTTGTCTCTACCAAACTCATAGAGGAAAGATCAGTTCAAGAATGACTTAATAAGGGGCGACCAGGTGCAGCAGTGGATAAAGCACCGGCCCTGGAGTCAGGAGTACCTGGGTTCAAATCTGGTCTCAGACACTTATTACCTAGTTGTGTGGCCTTGGGAAAGTCACTTAGCCCCATTTGCCTTGCAAAAAAAACACACACAAAAAGAATGACTTAATAAGGGTCTGCTAGTGGCTGCTGGGAGACAAGGCTGGAGCAAAAGAATTACTTTCCTCAGGGAGTTTACAACCTAATGGAGGCAGCAACTTGTGCAGAAACAAATCATATATGGCAGATGGAAAATAACCTTGGAGGGGATTCCAGCAGGTGAGGGGACCAGACTGAGTTCAAGGAGAAAAGGAAGAGATTCCAAGAGTTTAAGGTGAGATAGCACATTCCAAGTATGAAGGACAGTCAATACAAAAACAGGTAGGGACAGTAGCAAGTTGATCAGATGAAGGTGACTTTTGCTTCTCTTCTAGGTGAAAGGGAGGAAATTTGGATTCACAGCATGACCTCTGGTTCCATTTTGGTAAGAAGAGATGTTGGGGAGTGGGATAGGGATAAGGTTTAGAACTGCGACTTCATTGACATAGGGAACTCCAAGGTGATGAAACTCCATCCCCTGCTGCAGGTTAACACCTTCTCATGATCTCATGAGACCAAGAGCACTGGAAGGTTGAGTGATTTGCCTGTCAGAGGCAGATCTTGCAGCCCTGGCTTCCTTAAGCCAAGGTTCACTCTCTATTCACTCTGTCTCTTGTTAGGGAACAATTCTGCTCTAGTTCCCGATATTGTTGATAGTTCAAGTCTTTCCTGCTTCATTAATTCATATAATTAGAATGTCATAGATTAAAAGCTGGAATGTACCTTACAAGAGGACCATTTAGTACAACCTTCTCAGGAAACTGAAACTAGGAGAGCTTAAGTCACTCATCAATCTGATGTGACTGGCAAGAAAGACAAGTGAAGTCTTCTTTATGTGAGCTATCATAGTAGATCATGGAGAAACAAAGATAAATAATATGGTTCTTTCCCTCAGGGGGCTTGTAATAAGCAGTTCCATGAAAAGTTAGGTCAAATTCTTTGGAGTAATTATAGCTCTCACTTAGGCAGCTCTATCATGCTTTGGGTATGATGCAATCCACATCATGTCATCCACCAAAGGAGGATCTCGCCATCTCCGATAGGAAATTCTCTTTCCATTTAAAGTCTGTGTTGGACCTTCTCCATGACAGTGGCAAGTAGTGACATCATCTTCCCATTTTATGTCTCAGCTGATACTAGTGATCAGAGGTTTGTTATTTCAAAGAACCTGATGTAATTCTGACAAATGCAAAGGAGACACCTTGGCCAGGGGGTGTTTAATTCTAATGAAACAAATTGGTTTTTTTCTTTTTTCTTTCTTTATTTAAGGCAATGGGGTTAAGTGACTTGCCCAAGGTCACACAGAAAGGCAATTATTAAACTGTCTGAGGCTGAATTTGAACTCAGGTCTTCCTGATACCAGGGCCAGTGCTCTATCCACTATGCCACCTAGCTGCCCCAGTTTTTTCAGTAGTTGACAAATAAAATATAAAAGTGGATCTTGGTTTTTCTACAACTTTCAGTCAATTATATGATGCCATGGGAGATCAGATCATTTAAAAAGTTCTTCCTGTTCCCTTTCAATGCCCTCACACAGATCCCTTTAGTGTGCATGTCTTTATACTGGCAATATTTTATGTAGGCAAAAGAGTAGGCATGGAGATCAATGATTATCAATATTCTCTTGGTTACCCTTTTTGTGGGAGTAATAATAAGGTCCCGAGTTGTTTCTCTGATTTTCTTTCCTTCAGATTCTTTGAGGACTGTTTTTTCAAAATCTTCAAAGTTGTGGTTGCTTAGTAACTAAGTAGTACAGTGGATAGAACCTGGAATCAGGGAGACCTGAGTTCAAATCTGAACAGATGCTAATTATGTGACCCTTAACCTCTATCTGATTCAGTTTCTTCAACTGTAAAACAGGGAAAATAATAGAACCTACCTTCCATAGTGGTTCTGAGGATAAGAATATTTGTAAAGTGTAGGCTTTGTACTAAGGTATAGTGCATATAATAAGCTTTTTTTTTTAGTTCTTTTGCAAGGTAAATGGGGTTAAGTGACTTTCCTAAGGCCACATAGCTAGGTAATTATTGTCTGAGGCCAGATTTGAACTCATGTTCTCCTGACTCCAGGGCCAGTGCTTTGTCCACTGCATCACCTAGTCGCCCCTATAATAAGCTTTTAATGAGTGTTTTCTTCCTTTCTTTTTCTATTCTAGAACAGAACTCGTTTGGCTCCACTTGTTCTGCCCTGGTTACTGTCTCTGTAGTTATGCTCTTTGATGCCACATTCCCTTTCTTTATCAGAATGTTTGGTTTTGTGATGTTATAATTCAAATATGGGGCTCTATTGATCCTCCATATTCCTCATTCTGCTACTTTCAAGTAAAAAATAATTCAATTCTTGTAGCAAACACACACACAGTTGAGCACAACAACCCCATAGATTGGACATGTCCCAAAATGTGTCTTGACTTATTTGCCCTTTTCGTTCATCACTTCTCTATCAGGGTTGCAGGCTTCATCACTGGTTCTTTAGAGTTTTGGTAAGTCATTGTATTGATCAGAGTTCTTAGGTCTTTTCAGGTTCATTTTCTTTACAATGTTGTTACTGCAAAAACAGTTCTGGGTGGGCTTATTTCTCTCTGCTTCAGTATACATATCTGATCAGGTTTTCCAGAAAATGCCCCATCATCATTTCTTATGACTCAACAATATTCCATTACATTCATAAACCAAAATGTGTTTATCCATTCCATTGTCCAATTGATGGGAACTCTTTGCTTACAGTTCTTTGTTCCAAAAAAGTGCACCGATAAATATGTTTTACTTTTCCCCCTTCTCCTTTGGGGTATGGAACTAATAGTGATGTTCCTAGATTGATAGACTTGCCCAGTTTGAGATATAGTCCTGAACAGCTTTCCAAAGTAGATGGTACAAGAGAGTCCATTAACCAGTGTTCCTGTCTTTATGCAGTACTTCCAGTAATTGTCTTGATCCTTTTTTTTGTTATAATTGCCATTATGGTAGGTATGAAATGCATCTTCAGATTTGTTTTTATTTTTATTTTTTAAAATTCACTGGTTTTCCAATTTTTCCCTAAGAATCCTTTTATAACTCTAAAAATTTATTGAGGACCCCACCTTCAAGAGTTTATGTTTTGTTTATGGGCCCTATGTCTATTGATATTTACAATACTAAATATTAAAATGTTAGAATTATTATGAAAATGTCTTTGCCATCTTGGACCCCCTAAAAAGGTCTTAGAGATCCCCAAGAGTCCCCATACCACACTTTGGGATCCAATGATCTAATTAGAGTGATTTTGAACATTTTAAAAATGGATTGTAGACTGCCTGAATTTCTTTCTTTAAGTATCGATTGCTTATATCTTTTGGTCACTAATTTATTGAAGAATGGCTGCTATTTTTATATATTTGAATCAATTTCTTACACATCTTGGATATCAGAGAAATTTGTTATAAAGATACTTTCCTCATTAACTGTTTATCAATTTTAACTTGATTTTGCTTGTGCTAAAATGTTTTAATTTTATATAATCAAAGCTCTCCATTTTATTTTCTATTTCTAAAATTATTTTATTTTGCCCTGTCTATTCCATGGTTTCTTGAATGGGGTAATAATACCTGTATGTATATATAAATATAAAACTATTTATAATAAATGCAAAATGAATAAAAGGTGATTGTGGAAGAGGAAGCTGGGGCAATAGGGAAGGAGTTCTGTAGAAGGCGACTTTGAGCTCAGACTTGAAGATTTTGTTTGGTGAACTCCTCCCCAGAACTTTCTTTTGAAGAAATGTCTCCATCCTCCACCTTCACTTCTAATTCACCCAGGAGCTGCTGACTTTGGCCTATCCACCTCTTTCCCAAATGGCTTTTCATGTTAAAGATGGTCTCATGCTTTCAGTGGGTGAATTCTTCCCTGTTGTTCAGTCATTTCAGTCATATTTGATTCTTTATGTCCCCATTTAAGATTTTTCTTGGCAAAGATACTGAAATGGTTTGCATTTCTTTCTCCAGCTCATTTCCCAGATGAGGAATTAGAAACAAAAGGGGATAAGTGATTTGCCCAGAGTCACACAGTAGGTAAGTGTCAGAGATCAGATTTGAACTCTCGTCTTTTCTCCTCCTTCTTGCCCTCCTCCTCCTCACTCTTTTTCTCATCCTTATCATCCTCCTTGTTTCTGTTCTCCTCCTTCTCCCTCTTGTTCTTTATCTTCTTCTTGTCCTTCTTCCTCATTTTTATTTTCTTCATCATCATCATCTTCATCATCATCATCATCATCATCATCATCATCTTTTTCTTCTTTTTTTTCAATTTTAAGCACCGAAGCTACTTTTATTGTAATGGAAATGACATATTTGCCCACCTTTTTTAAGAAGGGGAAACAACATAATTTGACATGTATAATCACCAATGATTGTACTTCACTGTATGGACTATAGTCATTGCTCCAGAGGCTCTGAAGGGGATTGTCATTGTCTTCCCTTGTAATGGCTCCAGTGGGCCTTCTACTCTAAGGAAGGTTGAAGAGAGGTATAAAAAAGTCAAGGTGGTGACCTATTGTTATCTGCTTATTGGTAAAGTGATTGAAGAGCCAAGCTGGTTTGAAGAGGACATGAAGCTTTGATGCAATACTTAGTGGAACGCAAGTCTTCCTGACTCTTGGCCAGGGCGCTCTCCACTATCTGTCCACTAGCTGTCTCTAGTTCCTCCCTGGAACCTTCATTGGAAGTCCTCCAATCATTCAATACCCTTTCTTTATCTTATCTCTTGGCTCTGCCCCATTAGAATAGCCTCACCTTGAGGAAAGAATTTGTCTTCCTTCTTGTTTATGTATTTTTTTATTCTCAGAATTTAGCCAAGGGTCTGCCATATAGTGAACATTTAATAAATGTGTTCTCTTATCTAGCAAATCTGAGTCAGTGGTGAGGAGACAGTGCATTCATGATTGTAAATCTAGGTGATTGGAAGGGTGATGGTATCCTTAACTGGAACAGGAAAGTTTGGGAGAGGAGGAAATTTGAGGAAGAAAGAGAGTGCATTCCTTTTTAGACAGGAAAACAAAGATGATATCTTTATTTTTCCTGTCCCCTCATTACTTTGTTCTCCTCTGTTGAATCTGCATTCTTTTTTTTTATGCTTTTTTTTTTGCAAGGCAGTGGGGTTAAGTGGCTTGCCCAAAGCCACACATCTAGGTAATTATTAAATGTCTGAGGTCAATTTTGAACTCAGGTACTCCTGACTCCAAGGCCGGTGCTCTACTCACTGTGCCACCTGGGTCTCCATTCTTTGGAAGTATAGGAAAAGTTGAAAATGTAGGGGGAAGTGGTGCAGGAAAAGATGAAAGAAGTAATTGTCTCATATAAATGAGATGAGAAAGGAAGACTTGATAGAGGGATTGGATAGGGAAGGAGGACGGATAATTCTGAAAACCTACTCTTATTCGGAATGTGTTAAAGAGGAAACAAAATGTATACAACTAGGTTTAAAAGCTTTCTAAATTCCGATAGAAATGAGAGCCTAAAGGGATCGGGAAGGCACTGAATTAGAGGGCAAGGGAATAGGAGAATAATAGGATAATAGGAGGCTGTTTAGATGAACAGAAGACTGTGTAAGGGAGGGATTCTTGGAGGGCCGTAGGTTAAGGAATAGGAAGGCAAGGTAGAGAAGAGAAGTAAAGCAGAGGAGTGAAGACGGATTGCTGCTTTCAGGAAATATGAAAATGAGAGATGCACGCCAACAAAATAAAGATCAAGAGTAGAATTTATTATGTAAAAAAGTAGGGGTAGTCATCATGATCTCAGATAAAGTTAAAATTAAAGTAGTAAATAAAGGAAATTTAAATAAATAAATAAAGTAAAATTAAAGTAAAAATTCAATCAGAGAAAATGGGCAAAGTATTCTATATGTCATCAGTAATAATCAATATTGTTTTGGACTATTTAAAATCACTTGATAGTATAAGGTTAAAATATTTATACAGTGAAAATGGTGAACTGGCAGATTTAGAAAACCATGGACAGAAGGACTTATGAAGGAAGATGCTACTTTCTACCTTCAGAGAAGCAGAGGATGAAGTGGAAATAAGCATAGTGTAGTCTTAAACATACACACACATATGTATATCTATGTATATATATATATATATAAATGTGCAAGATTATAGATATCTATGAAGACATGTTCATATTATATGTTTATATTATATATCAAACTAGTATGTATGTATAAATAAACATATAGGAATATGCAGATATGTGTACATTTGTACATGCATACATAGACACACATGTATATATATATATATGTGTGTGTGTGTGTATATCTATCTATCTATCTATATCTGTGATTAATTGTAACCTTCTGGGGGGTTAAGGAGAGACCAGTGCAGTAGAGAACAAAAGAAAATCTACGAGGAAGCAAAGATGGACAATTTTGAACACAATGTCTAGTATATATCATATAGACTTTCTTGAAATGAAAATTTATTGCTTCATATTTTGAATCCCCTCTTATGATCTGCTCTGCACATGGCAATGCTCCCCCCTTCATATTTTGTCTTTAAGTTTCAAGCAAAATGAGAAATATTTTAAAATGTACTCAAATTTTCTGCAGGATGAGGAGGAAGAGGAGGAGGAGGAGGATGCTAGGCTTTTGTTATTCACATTTGCCATAACCACTTTAAGGAATATCTTTCCAAATAATTCCAGAAGTAGGAGAAAGACTATTTGCTTATAATCATCTTCCTTTCTCCCTTTCTTTATTTATAATTTTATTGCTAAATAGTTTAAGGCTCTAAATTAGATTCAAGCTCAATAAAATGGACTTCATAAGATGACAGATTCATTCAATTACAAGAATGTCTAGGTTGGTTGTGATATTAGTAATAGCCAGTGTGTTGGTAAGTATAAGAAAATATATTTTATCTTCACAATTAGTGGTCTTACTATTAGTGAGATCTTGATGCCAATAATTAATGTCTGTTAATGGCATAAGTGAATTATGAGGGCTCTATTTCACACCCAGGGATAAATGAATAATCTTACTATAAGCCCATTAAAGATGCGCAGGCAAAGAAGTGTATAGGTTAATAAAATGCTTAATAATAAATACATTAAGATACTGGTGATAAATGATCGTGCTTTGTCAACATCCAATTTGTTAACTACAGTACATCAGAGAAAGTTTTGAGATCAGATTAGTATGGTGGCAGAATTAATAGAAGGGAAATGTGTGTGTGTGTGTGTGTGTGTGTGTGTGTGTGTGTGTGTGTGTGTGTGTGTAAATGTATAGTGTTTATGATGCCTTTCTTGGTGGGGGACGGGGAGAATCTCCTTGATAAGCTAGAAGATTTTTCAGGGATCACTTAGTCCAAACCCCTTCCAGAAACAAGAAAAACTTTCTCTCCAAAATCAGAGAATCATAGAACACTGTTAGCAGAAGGAATCTCCGACATCATTGGGTTCAACTTCTCTGTCAATTTAGGACTCCTTTTTGTATACTAACTATAAGTGACTACTTAGTACTTCACGAAAAACTCCATTGCTAAGGACTATATTGGTTCCTTGGCAGTTCATTTCATTTGTTGTTGTTGAGTCGATTCAGTTGCATTTGAGTCTTTGTGACCCTGTTTGTGATTTTCTTGGCAAAGACGCCAGAGTAGTCTGCCCTTTCCTTCTTGTTTTCTTCAACTCATATGACAGATGAAGAAACTGAGGTAGACGAGACTAAGAAACCTGCCCAGGTCAACAGCTAGTGTCTGAGGCCAGACTTGAACTCAAGAGTTCCTGACTCCAGGTCTGGTTCTCTATCTGCTGTGCTACAAGGCTGCCTATTTTTCCATTTTGGTGGAACAATAAATGAGTGACTCATATACATAAGTAATTATGAAAAGAACAGAAAATTGGCATCAGTAAGCATCAATTAAGCACTTATATTTGCCAGGTCCTTTCTCCAGCTAAACTGGCAAGTATCCAAGCTCTATTACAAAGAGCAACTCCAATGGGCTGGCCGTGTTGTTCGAACACCAAATGCATGCCAAAAAGACCACATCATGGAGAACTCTCACAGGGCAAGCATGATACACAGACAATCTCAAGGTCTCCCTTCAGAACTTTAGAGTTAGTTTATTGTGCAACAAGGGAGAGACACTGGCATAGGGCTGGCCAACGTGGTGTTCCCTCATCAGAGAGGGTGCTTTAAGAGCAAGGCAAAATCAAAGGAGTTCAAAAGAAATGAGAGATGCATACATTCAGAGAACCCATCCCAAAGGATCACATGGACTATTTGTGCCCGACTAGTTCCAAGTTCCTATTGGTCCAATCAGCCACCGACAGACATACTGTAACTCGACTCTAACAGAATGATGCCATTTGAGTCCTCTTCAAGAATGAAGACCAACAACCAACCAAATACGTGTCAGGAGCACTTGGGAGCCAAACCATAAGGATACAAAGAAAAATAAAACCAGTCCCTGACACGAGGAAGTTCACTATCCAATTTTTTCCCCCCCACCGAAAAAGAATTTGAGAGTTAGGTGATACCTTAGTGACCATTAACCCAGTTCATATACAAGAGGAATCCTCATTATACCATGTTTGACAAATGGTTATTGACTTTTGTTTGTTATCTCTAGTAACTTTCACACAGTAGATATTTAATAAATGCTTGTGAATACACTCATTATTAGGCACTAGATACATAGCGGTTTAGAATCTGTCCTTGGGAACACATCATTCAATCAAAAAATCATAAATGGAAATATTTGAGTCCAATTTCAATTCTTGGTGTATAAGTTCAACCCAGCCCCCTAAAGCTGTTTGTAAAGTTCATGAAAGGTGTCATGACACTAGCTTAAGGCTTAGACTGGAATAAGTGTCTGCTTAAAGTCTATAGACTTTAAAAATGATATGTAGCATATTATAGAATATAGTAATAAACAGAATAATTTATGACTCTCCAAAGGGGCTGAACCTTTTTTTTTTCAATCTGGGGGTAGGGAGAAGTCAAGGACCAGGTAGAAAAAACATCAGACGTTCTTCAGGGGGGGAGAAATATTATGCAGACAAATTCTCCTGAGCCCAACAATGACTATATTCAATGAGAAATTCCATTTTTGTATTCAACATCTGTTTTACTACTTTCCTCCCCTTAATCATCTTTTTTCCAACATTTCAGCCTATTTCATAATATTCTAGGCATGGAAAAAACAGTGTCTGGCTATTGATGACTGGTGATCCCCTCCTGCCTTTATCAGCAGAGATGCAAAAAAAATGAAATATCACATGGGGGCCTCAGGGTACTATTGCCATTGATTCGTGGGCACATGGAAGGCCCAGAATGTGGCATGAACTTTCCTTGTGAGCCTTTGATACCTGAAAATCCTCTTTGGTGTGTGGCAGGTAAAGCTTTTTGCAGATGTGCTGAAAAGGTTTTAATGCTTCCCATCAGGACATAGATTGGGAACTGGCGTGAGATCTTGGCCCAGATCTTGAATTCCTCTTTTAGTGTTTGGAGACCATACTACCTTGCTCTGATATTTTGCTTAAGGCAAAATTTGCTTAATTTATTTGCTTAATTATTTGCTTATTTGCTTAATGAGTACCTTTTCATTTGGAAGGTAGTGTGAAATAATGGGCAGCTAGATGGTTCAGTGGGTAGAGTACTGGGACTAAAGTCAGGAAGCCTCATGATCTGGGGTCCAAATATGTACTCAGACATATACTGTGTGATCCTGGGCAATTCACTTAACTCTATTTGCCTCGGTTTCCTCATTTATAATATGAGCCGGAGAAGAAAATGACAAATGACTCCATTGCCTTTACCACAAAAACCCCAAAGGGGGTCATGAAGAATTGGCCATGACTTAAAGAGAACTGACCAAGAGCAAATGATTTTGGAAAAAACTTGAACCAGGCATTAGGACACCAATACTGTGGTCTGGTTCTCAGTCCCCAGACCTGTCATTTACTAGATGTGGGCCCTTGAACTTGACAGTTGATCTAACTGGACCTCAGCAGCCTTACTGTCAAAACAAAAATACTCACATTATTTATCTAATAGGAGCATTAGCTATTTATAAGAATAGCTTACATTGTAAGGCTAGCAACATCCACTTGTAATGGTTCTCATAACAAGGCTGCTGCCATGGAAAGATGGGTTTTCAACATTCCAATGGTTTTGAGATCTTATCCACGTGGCTAGTTCCTTCAGCAATGATAGTCTTACCCTCTCTGTGTCTGCTCATCCCGTGAGACTCCTGCCCATGTTTTCCCATAAATTCACCATGGAGACTCATTGAATATGTTGGATGCCATTCTGATATTCTTTGGACATTGAGAGGACACAATGGAATATATAGATGACTAATCCTTAATTTTGCCTGTAAAAATGATTTTTCTTAACATCATAGAACCATATGACCCAGAAGAAACCGAAGCTAAAGAAAACAGTGACTTGTTTGGTCACAAAGGTGGGAGCATTCTGGGATATGAATCTAGGTCCTCTGATTCCAGTTATACCACACTGCCTTCATTTGACTTTTCAACCACAATTTCTCTGATGGAGTTATCTTTGCCACTTTCCCTGAGTAATCCCTTGTCTGTAATGCATTATAATCTGCTCATTTCCCCCATGTAAGTCTTCATTGACCTCAGGATGATTCTCAACTGCAAACCTTCAGACACTCCGGTGTTCTCAGTTAGCCACCACCAGTGTTTTTGTTCCCATTTTGCTGTGGTAGAGCTGAAGATAAGAGGAATAGCAAGTGACCTGCCCTTAGTCAAGATACTAGCAGCGTTGGAATGGTGGTCCACCTTGACTCTGAAATGAGTGTCTGTGACATTCCACCAAGCTACCTCCAATGACAATGCAGAAAGTTGCTATGAAAAGATCTTGTATTTTTTCCTCGGTATTGATTCTTTAATATAGGTAAGTAGCAACTAGCTAGAACATTAAGTCTTGTGATGATCATATTCAGAAATAACCTCCTTGCCTTGAGCTTTCAAAGTGAGAAGAGGCAATGAGGTGAAATGGAAAGCCTACTAATTGGAATCTGAAGACTTTGGGGGAGAGTATTGAGTCCTAGCTTAACTCTGTGACCTTGAACAAATGATAGCCTCTCTGAGCCTTGGAGGAAGATGGGTAAAGTAAAACTCATTCGAGAAGGCCCTCTTTACCCTGGAATCTATGATCTAATGATCTATTCTTATAAACTCCTTCTCTTCAATCAACCAATCAATGAATTAGCAAGCATTGTTAATGATTTAAAATGTGCCACATGTATCGTGCAATTGCAGAGATAAAAATGAAATAATTTCTGACTTTGACAAGATGAAATTCTATTGAGAGAGATCACACATACATAAAACAATTTTGTGAAATGAAAGATAATTTTTTGGGGGGAAGATGGGAGTTATTAGCAACTGGGGGTAGATCAGGAAAGGTTTTGTGTACAAGCTAGAGACTCAACTAGATGTTGAAGGAAGCAAGGTGCTCCCTGAGGTAGAGATGAGGAGGGTGGACATGGCAGAGATGGAGAACAGCCTGGACAGAAGTCGGAGAAGAGATGCCTTTTGTAAGAAAGAGTGAAAACAATTATTCTGGATTAGAGAGTGCTGAATGGGGAATCGTGTATCACGAGGCTGAAAAGAGAGGCTAGGACCAGGATCATGAGGCTGAAAAGAGAGGCTGGGATCAGGAGGCTAAGAGCTTTAAAAGTCAAATGGAAGAATTTATGTCATATCCTTGAGGCAATAGAGAGCAACTAGGGTTTATTGAGTAGGGGAGTGACTAGTCAGACTGTACTTAGGAAGATCACTTTAACAGGTTTGTGGAGGATGGATTGGGAGGCAGAGAGATAAGTCAAGGAAAGAGCAATTAGGAAATTATTAAAATGACCATGTGGGTAGAAGGGAAATGGAGGGGTGTGTGTGATGATCCCTCCAACTAGGGTGACAACCGAGAGAGAGAGAGAGAGAGAGAGAGAGAGAGAGAGAGAAACATGGACTGTGCTTGTTTTGCATCCACAAGGCAATGGCTCACAGATTAGACCCTCTACATTTTCCTATCCATTTGAGAAATAAATTAAAACTGACCCAGCAAACAAATCTATTTTGCTAGCCATGTTGTTTACTTCTAAGTGCTCCCACCTTTTCTCTTTGGCTAGAATAATGCTGACTTTAATCTGAAGGTTTGATTGCCTGTGTCTGACTAACTTCAACCAGCAAAGCTCAAGTGGAAGCTGGAGGTGACACACTGGATGCTGGAGGTCCTAAAAAAGTCTTCCATTTGACTTTGAGTCAAGAACCAATGGAAACAGAAGAACTGAGTTTGGGAAGGGGTCTGAATCATGTGGGCCATTTTGCATTTCCTGATTTTGGTTGTTGGGCTCTACTTCACTCTCCGTGCCTCCTACATTAGGAACATTTCATATAGCACGGTCTCATGGATTTAGAATGGGAGGGACCTTTGGTAGCTATCTAGTCTCCCTCTAGGTAGAGGGTCTGGTCATATAATTTTACTGATATGGGGAATTCCTTCTTCATTATGCAAGTCAGTTCCTTCTCCACAACAAACATTCTTAAAATGTCCTTGCCCTCAGTCACACACCTATTATATGCCAGAGACAAGTCTTGAACTCAGGTCTTCCTGGTTCCAAGTGTAGGTCTCTATCTATTAGGCCATACTATCTCTCAGCACATAGTAAGGGCTTAATAAATACTTGATTGATTTTACTGCTGGGAAAAATCAATAGTAGCGAGATTAAAAGACTGCTATAGGGTAGCAGAATCAGAATTTGAACCCAGGTCTTGTCATGCCCAATATATTCTGTTTTCCATTGCACCATGATGTTGATTGACTTAGAATATCTCCTACAATAGCTGATCTTTTGTGGGAATTGTTGATTTATCCTCTACCCAATCATTCCTCAAGTGGCACATGCTTTGTTTTCTGAATCCATCTTACCTCCCCCTCCCCCCTGCTTCTCTTTGGTAATCAGATGATGATTTTATAGTCCTCATTTATATTTTAGAAGTTATTTTTCCTAAATACCCAGAGTGAGATATATTTGGTCCCTGCTGGAGTGCAGATGCGGGCCTAGCCAGTCAGGTCTTCTACAACAACTGGTTTAATCCTGTACATTTTCATAATTGGTAGAGAATTTGCTTTCTCTTTATTCTAGTATTATGGCTTTGTAACAATATGTGAAACAGGCTTCATACCCTCCTCCTTTCATGTGAGTATGGCCTTAATAAGCTTTGGGGGTTGCCTTGCAATGGACTCATACACATTAATATGCTGGTCTTTCATTGTAGTTTTTTTTTTCTTTTTAGCAAGTGGATTGGACTGGAGAAGATAAAAACCTATACATAGTGAAACAAAAATGTCTATTTTCCTGCAATATGCATTTCAATTATTAGTTGTTAGTTTCCCTCCCTCTTTTTCTTCCTTCAAATTCTTTCAGGTAGTCCACAGAGCCCCAGCTAGGTTGGCCTAGGACCTAAATTATCTGGATAAACAAATATTTCATTTGCCTGCTCTACCTTAACCTGAGAAAGCTTAGCCTTCAAATAGTTAAGATAGACTGTCTGGATGATTTTTGGCTTTCTGCAATGTACTTCCCCACCCCACTCCCCAAGTGTATTCCACTTTTTTTCCTTGACCCTGGATCCTATCTGTATGCCATATTTTCTTGATGAACCTTCTGAGTAGGGGACTAATTCTGTCTCCATTCTATTCCTAGCCAGCCACATTGCTTACAATCACCAAGTGTGGAATGATGATGACAGTGTCATGGAAATCATGTGGTATATTTTTATTAGGCTAAAGTCACATCTTTAATACAGGCACTGCACAGATTGTGAAGGCTCAAAAGACTGTTTTGGAGAAAGTGCACATTATAGGTCTATAAAACATACTGTGGAAGGATCTATCTGGGGAAAAAGCATAAACATAATCAGATTTTTAGAGCTGGAAGGGACATAAGAGATAAAAGATGGATTGATCAAGAGTTAGGCAAATTGAAGTTAAAATTTTGCTGAGAGAGAAAGATAGAGACACAGAGGAAGAGAGAGAGAGGAATAGAAGGAGGGAAGGAGAGGGGGGGCAGGGGAGAGAGATGTACAGTGGTAGAGCAATTCCTGATAGTACTAGTAGCCAACACTTTCCCTCTCATGCAGACAAGGGCAGAGACCATACAATAAAAGGAAAATAAAGGTGCCTTGTGCTCACTCTATTCCTTCCCCTGGCCTTAGATTGGGTTAGATTCTCTGAGAGCTAACCACAGAGAGAGAAGCTGAAGCACCAAGGACGTTATTTATGCTTGGGATCCAGAATCAAACTTGTTGCCATGAGGAGAAAAGAAAATCTAAGATTTTCCTACAATACTCAGCTATTGTGAATTTTGTGGAGTGAGTGAAACTGGGGCAGCCAAAACATGAGAACATTTGTCCTTTCTATTTCCATTTATTCCCTATAAATGAGTTGGTGAGGACTGAAGTTAGGATTTCCTTATCCAAACACAAAGACTTGGGAAGTATTCAGGAATAGGATTAGGAGAGGGATGTGGATGATAATGCTTCTATGTATGATTATTTGGTACACCGTCCTTTTCACTGTCTTCCTTGATAACAGCATGCTAAGCCTTTGAATCTTTGAATTCATTGGAAAATGACCTGAGAATGATATTTTCATGGAATAGGTGTTGGGAATGAAAGACATAAATAACGTATTTCATATTTTGAAATTGTGTCTTATTTACTAGACTAAATTGGAAGCAGTCAATGAAGAATTAGCAAAAAGTCCTTTAAAGATAAGAGTTGAGGGGCAGCTAGGTGGATAAAGCACTGGCCCTGGAGTCAGGAGTACCTGGGTTCAAATCCAGCCTCAGACACTTGGTAATTACCTAGCTGTGTGGCCTTGGGCAAGTCACTTAACCTCATTTGCCTTGCAAAAACCTAAAAAAAAGGTAAGAGTTGAATGGTAGCTACCATCTTGTAAGCAAGTTGCTTAGATGTTTGAAGGTTTGCGCCCCCTCTAGTGGTCAATGGGGACGTGCTCCTGTTATATGGAAAAGGATGAGGCCGAAACTCAGTATTCAAGTCGGGAGCCTCAGAGTGGCCCATTCAATATTGCACCATCTAACTGGACTCCCTTGCTGGATGATTAACGCAGTGACTTACTGTCTCTCTATATGCTCAAGGAAGGCAGAAATAAGTCATAACAAAATGTTAGGCTGGTCAAAAATCTGAGTTTGAGAGAGTTCTCTTGCGTTGTTCTCTGTATGAAATTTTGATTCTGTTTTAAAGAGAAAATGTTAGTTTTCTTAGAACCTTTGTGTTCTCTTCATGGCAGTCTAGCATGTTAACATTAACTTAATATTCTGGGTATGTAACTAGGATATCATGCAGAAGATTTATGCAAATTGTCTACTTGGGGTTTGAATGGATACCGTATTAATTACTAGAAAAATCAGTTGGACTGATTAGGTGGCAATAATTATGCATATATGTATTTCTTTGAAACTTGGACAATATTCAAGTGCCATGTTAGGAAACTGAATTGCTTCCATTTAAATTGTCTTAGGAAGATTCTGAAGATCACCTGGTAGGATAAGACACCAGACACTAAGGGTCCTTGCTTGAGCTGAACTGCCACATATTCAAATGTTACCACATAGAGTACAAGCACAATGGACTGGGCATGCTGTTCAAATACCAGGACTACGCTTGCCAAAAAAACAGAAAACATTTTATGGAGAACCTACACATGGCAAGTGCTTACAAGGGGAGGGATACCTTGGAGGTCTCTCTTACGAAGTTTGGAATTGATTGTACAACATGGGAGGCAGTGGCATGGGATCATCCAGCATTGTGTACCCTCATCAGAGACAGTGCTGTGCTCTTTGAATAAGGCAGAATGGAAACAGCTCAAAGGAAACATGAGACATTTAAGCTTAGAGTAGCCAACTCAGGTGTGCATATGGACTATTTGTGCCTGACCTATGGCAGAACATTCTGTAACTCATCTCTAACTCAGTAATGCCATTTTAGTCTTCTTCAGTAATTAAGGACAAGAACCAATGGGTGCAATATATGAATATATGTGAATACATATACATTTGTCTCCAATGGATAACCCAAGTGTTACACTGGTACCCCAGAAATATTAAATAAATACTGTCTGGATACTCTGTGAAGGATTTATGGAAAGATATGGCAAGAATTGTAGGCGATGAGGCATTAAAATCTAGAGCAAATAGAGAGCAATCATTTCAGTATAATCACTAATCTACCAAAGTGCTAAAGGAAATTTTCCCAGCTAAGGTTTTGGTTTCTTTTCCATCCTTTGAAAATGAAAGAACATGCAGAAATGATAACAGAATCATTGAAATTCTCCTCTTGTGTCCAATTTTGGAGGAAGAATTAGTCTTTCTTGCTTCTTGGGTCAATCCTCTAATTTTTCCCCTTTGTTCAATCTTCTCAACAGATTGCCCCCTCAACTGGTTCTTTTCCTTTTTTTAATCTCCAATCTTCTTATCTGCTCTTTCTTTCCTACAAACATGTCCAGATCTCCTCCTTCCCTACAAGCTCTTCATTTGGTTCCACTATTCCCTCACGCTGTCATTTTGGATACTTTTTACAACTAAACTCCCAGAAAAAAAACTGTCTATCTTCATTGGTCTCATTTCCTCCACTGACATTCATTTCTCAACACCTTGCAAATCTGGCTTCCCATCCCACTGCTCATCAAAAGTACTTTCTCCCTTAATTCTAAAGATTTCTTAATTGTCAAATACAGTCCACTCCTCCTCCCCTCTGATATCTGTGCAGCATTTAACACTATCAAATATCCTCTTCCATGTGATGCCCTTTTTTCTTTTCTCCTAGATTTATTTTCAATGCCGTACTCTCCTGGTTTTCTTCCTTTTTTGTCAGACTATTCCTTCTGAGTCTCCTTTGTTGTATCATCATCCATGTCCTACTCCCTTTGTTTGAGTATACTCCATGACTCTGTCCTGAACGCCTCCCCTCCCCCCATTTCACCAGCTCACATGGTTATCTATCACCTCTAAGCACAGACATATATATGTGTGTATATAGCTATGTTTGTATGTGTATAAATATATATGTATATACATGCATAATATATATCATCCTTCATCGCTCTCCTGGACTCTGATTTCACATTTTAGTTCAGTCATTTTTCAGTTGTGCCAGATTTTTTTATAATCTCATTTGGGGTTTTCTTGGCAAAGATACTGGAGTAGTTTTTCATTTCCTTCCCCAGTTCATTTTATAGATGAATAAACTGAGGTAAACAGAGTTAAGTGACTTGCTCAGGTCACACATCTAGGAAATGTCTGAGACCAGATCTGAATTCAGGAAAAATGTTCCTGACTCCAGGCTTGGGACTCTATCTATTGTCACCTAGCTACCAGATCCTCATTACCAACTGCTTCTTGGACATCGCCACAGAGATGTTTTACATGCATTCCAAACAATATAATTAAAATGGAACTCATCACCTTCCTCTTTTCCCTAATTTCCCTATTGCCATCTGGGGAAGATACTATCTCCCTGTCATTCAGAATCATTCATTGTCATTCAGAATATAATCTCCAAGTTATCTTGGACTCTTCACTTTCTTTCATCCTTCATACCCAATCATTTCCCAAGCCTTGTCAATTTGACCTCCACTACATTTCTCATTTCTGTTCCCCATTTCCAGCTTATCCAGATATCTCCCAGGCTCAGATGCTCATCACTTCTCACTTGGAACATTGCAATAACCTCTTAATTGATTCCTAGCCTTTGTTTACTCTCTTCCTATCCACAAATTGCCAAGTCGATATTCCACAGATCTCATCATATCCCTGCTTTGCTCAAGAAATGTCCTTGCCTCCCTAGTGCTTCTAATTCCTGCGTTGGACATTCAATATGGTTGCAAATTCTCCTCTCTCGTAGAATCCATGTCAAGTCAAATGGAACCACTTACTTTCCCCATTCAAAAGGAGGCACGGGGAGGAAATAACACTTTACAAATATTACCTTATTGATACAGAACCTCCAATCGCCCAACTCTGAATCTTTGCATAGATTGTCTCACATGCCTGGAAAGCACTCCCTCCTTAGAACTTCTAGCTTCTTTCAGAGCTCTTCTCAAGAAGCCTTCTCTGACAGCCCAAATGCTATTTTTCCCCACCCCTCCCAATCACCATAGATATTTTTGTATATATTTTATATTTATTTGTCTGTGTATTGGTAACTTTTCCTACAGGAGGATGTAAGCTTCTTGAAAGTTGGAGCTGTTTCCTGCTTATCTCTTTGGCTAGTAGGGTACCAGTATGGCAGGTGCTAAATTGAATTGTATTGTCAGTTATAGATGAGAATCATGGGAAAAGGGAGGGCTTCTAGAAAAGATTAGAGGGAGGAAAGAAGGTATTTTCTAGAAATCACAAATATAAACTGGACTTTCATCAACTTGAAACTTTTGCAGCTGATTCCTGAATAGTTTGTGAAAACTCAGAAATGAATAGAGTGATCAGTGAAAGCAACATCAGATCCCCATATGTCACCCAAATGTCACTAAATTTGTCTTTCTTGATGTAGTTACTAGCTGGCAGATTGGAAAATACCACACACTACCTAATTCACTTTGACTTAAGCTATGCATTTGACAAAATCTCTCAGGGTTTCTCCATAGATAGGAAAGAAAAATGTGAGCATCCCAGAGATAAAGAGATGAACACTCATCCCAAAGAATGTTGGCTAATGAAATGTGGTATAATGTAGGGGGAAAAGGGGAATGGAATTTAAAACCAGATTTGAAGTTAAAAGACATGAGTTCAAATCCTCACTTGATATCTGTGTGACATTTATCAAATCATATTTTTTAGCTTCAGGCCTTGGTGTTATCATCTGTAAAATGAGGGGGCTGAATTCAATAGTCTCCAAATTCTCTTCCATGGATTGATATTATCATGAAAGGAGATTCCTGTTAGCAGGCCACAGACCTGTGTTTGGCCCGAGCCCGTCTGCCCGTCTGGCATATTTTATTCTTTTGGATGCAGATATAGGCTTACTTGATTAAATCTGTGGATGACATAAACCTGGGAGATGTTGCTTCTCTGATGAATAACAGAATTAAATTCAAAATGATTTCAATAAGCTGGAATGATAGGTTGGGGCCAAGAAAACAAAATTCAGCCAAAATGAATGTAAAGTTTTGCAACGAGGTTAAAAAATCAGTCCTGGATATTGGAGGATTGGAGATGTTTGGCCTGTCAGCATAAAAAGCACCTGAGGTGTTTGAGTTGACCACAAGGACACTATGAGCCAACAGTAAGACTCAGTTGCTATTATCATTAGTTGACACAGCATTAAAGGATATTAAATGTCCAGGTCAAAGGAGTCAACAGTCCCATTGAACTCTACTTTGTTGGAGTAGTACATCCAATTTGAAGACCTACATCTAATTTTGGATTCCACATTTTAATAATGATAAATGAAAACAGCCAGCATGGTGAGTGGTGATGATGTTGTTTGGCCTTCATTCTCCAAGAAGACCATTACATCAGGGAGGGGATGCCATGACGTGAATGTGAATTGGATTTGAGTTTGGGGCGGCTTGGCTAAGTTATCAGTCTCACTTTTTCCTCTAGGGCCATCTTGAGTCCAGTGGCCAGATATAAATCAGAATGACTGGAGATGGCCCTGGATGAGATTCAATCAGGGTTAAGTGACTTGGCCAAGGTCACGTAACTAGCAAAGCATCTGAGTATAGATTTGAACTCAGGTTCTCCTGACTCCTGGGTTGGTGAGTGGGATAGGAATGATGATCTGAGAGGCAGGTAAAGAAATTGAGATTGTTTTAGCTCAGTTTAGGGTCTCTGAAATTACACTGTATGGTGGACCCCTGTAGCAGCCTAGGAGCATCTTCTCAGGGGTCTTTTCATGCTTTTTATGCTTTATGTTTTTAAATGCATAAAATCAAATCCATGCAAGTCCAAAGGAAACTGGTTATTTTAAAATAAAGATGTCACATATTCTCATTGAAACTCCCTGAAAAAAATCTATGCTCTAACACTGGCCTCCAGATTAGGAACCCTTAGTTTCGAGAACCACCGACCATATTTGCATATTGACCATTTTTGCCTAGTCCTTCATGCTTTAGAAAGTGTTTAAGGGGCCACACTTCTTTCAGATAGACACAATTATTATTGCTCCCATTTCAATGGATGCAGAAAGTGAGGCTTCCTTCTGTCCATGCTCGCATAGCCAGAGCTTGCTCTCCTGTGTGCTGACCCAGAGATAGGTGCTGACCATTGAGGCAGGCTGCTGTTCCTAGACTCTAAGGGGAGAAGAGGCTGCCACCAGTCCCGAGAGAAAATCCTAGATTTAGCGGCCATTTAGTCCAGCTACCTCATTTTATTGATGGGTAAACTGAGTCTCAGAGAAAGTCAATGACTTGCCCAAGTTCCCACAGTTAGTCTGTGACAGAGTTGGGATTTGAACCCAAGTTCCTGATTCCAAATTCAGTGCTTCTAGCTTCACAGATTTTTTTTCCCCTGTTGTTCTCAAGGACAGAATGGAAGACAAATGTTGGAAATTAAAGGAAAACTGTGAGCCTCAGGTTAAGGATTTTCTAATGGCTGCCTTTGTGGGACGAGGGGTCTGGAAGAAGAGACTCATTCACAGTCAGAGACAGGATCTGAGCCTAGGTTTTCTGACTTTGCCTCTTTTCACTGCTCCCCATGTTTTGGAGTTTTGAGAAGAGACTAAATGATCATCTCAATGAGATATAAGAGGAGAGCCTGGCATGAGGTGGGAATTAGAGAGAGTGACCATTGCATGGTTTATTAGCTCATGGTCTGCTTGCCCTTTCACCACTCACTTATTCAAACAGCATTTATTAAGAAAGAACCTACTATGTGTCACCACCTAGGGCCGATCATGTCATTCCAGGGTACAATTTAACTTCAGTCATTTCTTGTTACTTGTAGGAAGAGATAGATGCAAATATAGAACATATTAATATTAAGCTACAGTGAATCACTATTATAGGAATACAAACATATCCATACACATCCACTAGGGAATGCCACTGTGCATAGAGTGCTGAGCTTGGAATCAGAAAACCTCATCTTCCCGAGTTCAAATCCAGCTTCAGGCATTTCCTTTCACTGTGACCCTGGGCAAGTCACTTAACCCTATTCACCTTAGTTTTCTTCATCTGTAAAAGGAATTGGAGAAGGAAAGGGCAAACCACCCCAGTTTCTTGACCAAGAAAATCCCAAATGATACCATAGAGAGTCAGACATGCCTGAAATAACTGAACTACAACAACAACAATCTATAATAAATAATTTATATGTATGTATTAAGTTTCAGTGTCTCCTTATGACTAACAGATTCAAATACACATTTATGTGTCTTTACATACATATATGTGTGTGTATATAGTTCTAAAGGTAATATATTTATAATATATAGAAAATATAATCTATAATACACTATATATAATATAATGTATTGTTATATAATATGTAGCTATATAAGTAATATTTGTCTATAAAATAGAAATGAATAAAATATAGATGTAAAATAAATTTAAAAATATGCATATGTATATGTTTATATACATATCCTATATATAAAATTAGGATTTTGTTATTAACAAGAGATTTCTTTTTTTTTATTTTTCAAGGCAATGGGGTTAAGTGGTTTGCCCAAGGTCACACAGCTAGGTCATTATTAAGTGTCTGAGGTCAGATTTGAACCCAGGTACTCCTGACTCCAACGCCGGTGCTCTATCCACTGCGCCACCTAGCTGCCCCAAGAGATTTCTTTTTAATTTCACAATCTATTGTATGCTGAACCTGCATGGTCAAAAGCCAAGGCTTCATTATTTCTTATTCTTTTTTTTTATAGAGCTGCAGCATTCCTTGTCATCAAAGCAGACTGACGGGGCAGCTAGGTGGCGTAGTGGATAGAGCACCAGCCCTGGAGTCAGGAGTACCTGGGTTCAAATCCAGTTTCAGACATTTAATAATTACCTAGCTGTGTGGCCTTGGGCAAGCCACTTAACCCCGTTTGCCTTGCAAAAACCTAAAAGAAAAAAGCAGACTGACTGGAAAGGTAGGAAGGGCACCTGGTTGTGAAGGACCCCTTCCTACCTTTTCAGTCAATCTTCTTACATTTGACTCTCTATTCATATATTCTGATCCTACTCCACTGGGCTGCTTATTGCTTCCTCCATAGGCTACATTGGGAAGATGGGGGTCCCCCATGCCTGGAAATCTTTCTTTTCCTTTTGTCTTCTGAGCTTCTCTTGTATTTTTTCCCATGGGTGAAGCTACTGTAACTCAGCTCTAGCCTTCCTTCCATTTATACTATAAAGTATCCGAAGAAGTTTCCCTTCCTTACAATGGTAGCTTTATATTCTGCATATACCGTGTAGCTTGTAAGTGCCTCATTATTTGTGAGTTGGATCCTCCATAAGGGAAGGAAGCTTCTTGAGGGCATGACTTGTTGGCTTTTGTCTTTTTTTTTGCATGTCTAGTGTTTAGTGCAGTAGTCCTTGTACTGTAAATACTTAAATTGATGACCAACTAACTGACTATTGGCACGGTCTTTAATAGCTCAATGACAGTGTTCTTCCACAGAAAAGCATCAGAGTAGAATTCTTTTTCTTTCAAAAGAGAGAGAATATAAAACTTTACCTCTATTAAACTCAACAAATGTAATTGTTGGTTTTGACTGGTTCCTAAATTTCCCACTCTGGACCAACTTGAAATGAGAGAGTCAGACGAGGCAATCTCCAAGGTTCTTGAAATTCAATAAACAACAGCTTCAGTTCAATCTGGGACAAAGATGGGGACAGATAGAGAAGGAAGTGTTAATGGAGAGCCGTAAGAGAAAACTGAACCCAGAAAGAATAGCACACATTTACAGAGATGTAGAATCTGTCACCCACTTGTCCTGATGTCCAGTGACACAGAAATAGAAAATGGTGTCCATGAGACATTCGGGCTCTTATGAGTTCATATCACCATCTCGTGGCCACGTAGACTACGGCTCAAGAGGTTTTGAAAACCCTGTTGCATTTTTACAACTACAGGCAAAGATGGGATCATTACTTTTTAAATTTTTTTTTATTTATTTAAGGCAATGGGGTTAAGAGTGACTTGCCCAAGGACAGCTAAGTAATTATTAAGTGTCTGAAGTCAGATTTGAACTCAGGTCCTTCTGACTCCAGGGCCAATATTGATCATTACTTTTTGTTAATATGATATCATCATTCTAGAACTGTAAGAAGACTTGCAGGGTACTCTATCAATTCCTTCATTTTACAAATGTGGAATGAGATCTAGAGGGGACAAAGGCCACACAGGAAGCCAATGGCAGAGTCACATTTTTATTCAATTCTCTCTGATTTCATGTTCAGTAATTTGTCTGATGCAGTATACTTGTTTTATGACTCAGATGAAATCCCAACCAAAGCTCCATACCCCTCTAACTGCAGGTATCCTTTCCTGTGTGAGATAATATGAACGTGCTGTCCTTATGGAAAAATGTGGCTAAGATTATTAGGGTCACCTAATAATTTTGGTTTAATCAACTTGTCATGATATTAGAACATGAACTTTGAATTCTTTCTCCAGTAACTCTGATGAATTTGTTCTGAATCATCCACACTTCTCTTCTGATCTCTGGTGTGAACATTTGGGTGGTCAAGGAAATAGAGAATGGGAACTCTACATTTAGGTTCCCTATCTTACACGTATTCAATACAATCTGACTTCTCATAGGCAGATAGATTTGTTCCTCTCAAAATACAATATTATATATGCTCTTTGAACACATTGAAATATAATTAAAAACACACTTTAGCAACCTTCGATGGGATCACATTGTCCTCTTAGACATCCATCAGTCAATCTTGGTACAATGGCAAAGTCTTATTAGCTGGGTGATCCTAGGCAAGTCACTTAACTGTTTGCCTCAGTTTTCTCATTTGTAATATAAGCTGGAGAAGAAAACGGCAAACCAGCCTGTACCTCTGTCAAGAATATTCCAGATGGGGTCATGAATAGTCAAATATGACGGAAAACAATTCAACAGCAATGGCTTAGAGTTTCTATTGTCTAGACTTCTTTTACCATGCTGTAGTGGGGTTTGCTTTGACAATACTCAATATTCATCACCCTTGGGAGCTAGAGCAGCATCTGTGCCTGCCTGAATGATTGGGAGGAGAAGGTTCCAAGCCCACCTGCTACAGGTGCCACATTTTTAGAGGCTTCTCAGGGGATCATGTGACAAAGTTCTGAGCTGCCCAGACAATTCATATTTTTACTTCATGAACCTTTTACTTTTTAAATGAACTATGGTGTAAGTTAACATTCTTTTCAAAACTGCAGCTGGTTTATAAATACTATCTTATTTGATGGGTGAGTGTTCTGTAATAGTCTTAAAAGTTACCTGGGTCAACATTGAATGACTGGCCCAAGGTCACTCAGCCAAAAGGTATCAGAGGTAAGATTTGAACTGGGATCTTTCTGAAGGCCATAACTCTTCATTAGGCCACAGTGTTTTATCAGTACTTAGTTGGTAAGAAAAAAATCAACTGAAAATAACTTTGTTGAATTGAATTCATCTTGTTTAAAAATGCTCTTTAATTTTCCTGTCATGTAAACAGACAAGGAAAAGATGGAACAGAACAGTTTAATTATAATGTTTTCTTCAAATTACATTTAAGGATCCAGGGGCAAAGCTTTATGCTCTTTATGTCAATCTTCTCTACCCTAAACCTAGGGGAGAATCTCAGTTGCTATCAATTGACTGAACTTTCAATGAATGTGAAATAATCCTGGATTTGAGACCAAAGTACCTGGGTTTGAATTTCGACTCTGTTACCTATTACCTTGGTAGTTATAGATTAAGAGTTTTAGAACCTCAGTTTTCTCATCTGTAAAATGATCGGGGTTGACTAGATGTAGTATTTTAGGTTGATTTTACCATCCCATCCCTCTGAATATAGAGAGAATAAAAGGATAACTGCCTTTGGAGAATTATAGTTTAATAGCTTAATAGGTAGAAGGAGGGAGATATGGGGGAAGAGGCATCAGGGTTGTTACCTTCCTTAAACCAAGGATTCCGCATTTTGTTCTTTTTTTGGGGGGGTGTTACTTTTTTCTCTTTAGATTATTTTATAACAAATTCATTTCATTTCATTTTTATATCATATTCATTTCCTCCCTTACCCCCTCTTTCTCTCTTTTTCCCTCCCTCCCTCCCTTCATCCTCCCTTCCTTCCTTCATCCTCCCTTCTGCCTCCTTGCCTCCCTGCCCTCCCAACCTTCTTCCCTTTCTACTTTCTTCCCTCCCTTCCTCTCTCCCTTCCTCATCCCCCTGTCTCACCCAGGTGGGAAATATACCAGCCACTCATGGCCTTAATCCAATACTCATCAGCACAGAATCTTTAATGTCCTTATTTCTAAAATGGTCTTTGCCCTTCCTTAGGCAGTTTGGTGGCCTTCTGTTCTCTGGAATTCATCCTATTGGTGCCAGATATAGTGTGGCATTAGTGTGCCCACCCAATCCACTTTAGCCCTTTTGAAATTCAGAACTCTGGAACTCAGCTTTCCTAAACTTGACCTTTAAAGTAGCAGGGACCACAGGTGGGCATCATGATGATTGACTTAGCTATTTTGTCTCTATTTTTGTCTCCTCCTTTCCCTACCCAGTGAGTCATGCCTTGTATCAAAGAATAAAATAAAATCAAAAAGCGTCTTAGCCAATCCAAACATCATATCAACCATGCCTAAGGCATGCATATAATGACTCTACTTCACCAGTGAAATAAAGGAGGGGCATTTTCTTCATTCTCTTTGGGACTAAGCTTGATCATTATAATTAAACTGTTCTGTTCCATCTTTTCCTTGTCTGTTTACCTGCTTGTAGTCATTTTTTTTCTGGTTCTGTTGATTTCTCTCTGCATCAGTTTATGTTAGCTTTCCCATACCTCTTTGAATTCTTCATATTCATCATGCTTTATTGCAGACATTCTAACACAATCATTTATTTTATATTTTTTAGGTTTTTGCAAGGCAAATGGGGTTAAGTGGCTTGCCCAAGGCCACACAGCTAGGTCATTATTAAGTGTCTGAGGCCAGATTTAAACTCAGGTGCTACTGACTCCAGGGCTGGCACTCTATCCTGTGCGCCACCTAGCCGCCCCACAAACACAATCACTTATAACAATTTGCTTAGTTTATTCAATTTAGTTCTTTTTCTTTTCTTTTTATTGAGATCTTGTGCCTTACATTCTCTTTATTTCTTAATGTATCTCTCCCTATTATCTACTGAGAAAACTATGCCTTGTTAGAGAGAATAAGGAAGGAAAAAAGGGGAAGGGAAAGTCATTCTGCCATACTCACCAGTACATTCACTTTCCCAATGAAAGGAGGTAGGTCTTTCCTTTGGGTCCCAAACGTGGCTATTATAATTAAATACCATTTTAGTTTCTCTCCCCAAGAGAGGGGGAATCCCTCTATCCATTCCCTTTCTACCCATTTGCATTATGGGAATCCTTACAGATATGGTTTTCCTGTTTCTTCCCATTAATCTACTACAAGGGAATTCAGAAATTACCTCACATTGGGGGATACTAAGGGATGCAGTGGGTAGAGCATGGGGTTTGGAGTTCAGATAGACATGAGTTCAAATCCAGCCTGAGACAATTATGTCCAATCAGTTGGACACTGAGCAAGTCACTTAACTTTGTTTGCTTCAGTTTTTCCATCTGTAAAATGGGGATAAGAACACCACCTATCTGCTGGGAATTGTTTTGATAATCCAATAACATAATATAAATGATTATTGCAGTGTGTGTGACACCAGGGAGGTATAAATATTAGCTATTATTATTATTATCATTTAGTTCAACTTGCTTATTGTACCAATGAGGATCTAAGGTGTAGGAACCTGCATTTTACTTGACCAAGTTCATTCAGATAGTAGGCATTAGACAGAATTGGAACCCAGCTCTTCTGACAGCATAATCAGAGCCCCATACACTGTACCAGGTCTCACTATACTTCTCTGAATTCTTCCTAATTGTCATTTCTTATGTGCTATGATAGGCCATTTGTCTTCTAATCTCTTCACTTTTGAAAGGCTTCAGAGGAGTAGCAGGGCATCAGCTTGGTTTTTGCTCTAGACCTGGTATCAGGAAAATCTGAGTTCAAATCCTGCCTCAGACAATGACTAGACTTAAGCCTGTCACTTAACCTCTCTCAGACTCAATTTCCTCATCTGCAAAATGAGGATAATAGTAGCATCTAACTCCTGGACTATCATGAAAATAAAATAAGATGATATTTGTAAACCTCTTTGTAAACACTAATGTGCTATGGAAATGCTAGCTAGTGTTATTTTTAAGTCATTTCTTCTTCTGGGACTCAGTTTCCTCAACCAGAAAATAAGAGAGTTGGATCAGATAACTTCTAAGGTCCCTTCCAACTCTAACTCCTAGGATCTTTTTTGATGCAAGATTCAAAATAATCCTTAGATTTGAAGGCAAATTGTCCTCTGATACAAAGAGAAAGAGACCAGAATCAGGAAGACTCATCTTCAGTAGTTCAAATCCAGCCTCAGACACTTACTAGTTGTGTGACTGTGTGACTCTGGTCAAGTCATCTCAGCCTGTTTGTCTCAGTTTCTTCATCAATAAAATGAGCTGGAGAAGAAAACGGCAAACTGCCCCAGTATCTTTGTCAAGAAAACCCCACATGGGGTCATGAAGAGTTGGGTGAGCCTGAAACATGACTCAAACTCAAACACAAGAAGAGAAAGGGCTACGTTTGGCCATTCTGGCTCAGAAAACCTGGTAAAGAATCCTTCCAGCAAAGAGAAATGTGTTATTCCACTTTAGCAGAACTTCAAGGCAACTAGCAAACCTGGGGACATCAACAAAACTGCCTATTTATGTGACTGCTGCCCCCCTCTGCCTCCTAAGCCTCTCACCCCTATCGACCTCTAAGCCCGAACTGCTCCTTAAGGTCAGTGGAACCATCTGGCATCTGGATCAAGCTGCCAGGTGCTCCTGAAAACCTCCAGGTCTGGTGGGTAACACCTTGGCTCTGGGTTGTCAATCACCTTGAGCAGAGTTCAACATTTCTGGTCCACCTTTGGCAACTGGAAGTTGCATCACACTTATTCTTTGAGATTTGAGCCTGATGCAGGTCAAGGTCTGTGCAATGCCCCTGGGCTCTTACTAACACATGCCCATTTGGTTTATTGCTACTTCCCCAGGCATGTTCAAAGTGATGTGATCTGAGCTCCCCTCTATGTCCTCCCTTAGTCCTTTGTGAAGGAAGTAAAAACAAAGGAGCAAAAAACCCAGGAAGCCTAGAAGTCTAAGTCAAATCCCCAGGAGCAGGGAGAATTCGAACCACATTTTCCCTCTTTTTTCCCCTCTTTTTTTCTCTTCTCAGCAAAACTGGAAATCCCCTCTTCACCATTGTGTTATTGTGTTGTTGACTATAATTATGTCTATAAAACTCCTTTAACTTCTTTTCTTCATTTTAGTAGGAATCTGAAAACCGGAGACATAATTATTAATATTTGCTGCCCATGGTAAGGACTGCCAACATGGTGGAGACAAGAGGGAAAAAGACCATCCTCAAATTGAAGGGAAGGTAAGAAAGCGTTGAATGGAGAGATGGGGAGACAGTTGCTAGGGTGGGGAAGAGATTGGGCAGCAGCATTGGGAAAGAATGAGGATTCCCTATTTGCAGGGCTATTTTGGCAGCCTCCTATCTGGTAGCTTCCTATTTAACTAATTATCCTTCTTGGCTAAGGTCTCTTTCAGTTCTATTATCGTGGAAGGACTTAGGGTACTTTTAGTCTTCTCCATCCCATCCCTGGCCCATTTTGATAAGGTTTTGTTGAGATTATCATTTAAAATATCTAATGCGAAGGAAAGCTCTATGTGTCTGTAGCTAGGAATCATGCTCTCAGTCCATTTAAGTAAGGCAAAGCACAAGGTGAAATAACGAAAACTTGTAGTTTGTTGGAATTGAGTGATGATGAATAAGAGATATGAATTAGGGATGAGTTTTGTGCCTTGGTTCTATTATTTACTCCGCCCAACCACATCTTAGAGAGAATTAAATTTCCTGGATGGCTCCGTATTTGTGGGTAAACATGGGAAGTGTGCATGGCAGATGTGTTCGTTCTCTCATTTCTATTTGATTGTATTATGGAACCTAATTGGGAAATCTCACCCTTGGCTAACTTGCTGTCATTCCTTGAGATGCCAAACCTCAATTTACCATGGAAGATGTTGTATACTCCTCGAGGGAAGGGATTGGCTCATTTTCATCTTTTCATTTTTGCCTGTAGAGCCAGCTGGTGGATCAGTGTATAGCATGTTGGGCTTGAGTCATGAAGTCCTGAGTTCAAATTTGACTTCAGATACTTATTAGCTGTGAGATCCTGGGTGAATCATTTAAATGATGTGTGCCTCAGAATCTTTGACTGTAAAATGGGGACAATAATTGCATTTAGTACACAGGGTCATTGTGAGGATCAAATAAAGTAATATTTGTGGTAAAAAATGCTTAGCCTGTAGGAAGCACCAAAGAAATGCTAATTGTTATATGTCTAAAAATAGCATAACATCTGGCACAGAGGAGATTAATAAATGCATGTTGATTTATGGGTAAGAACCCCATTATTTCTGGGGATTTCCTTAGTAATAATATTTCTAAAGTAACTTTCTCCCTCAGCTTCTAATTCATTGTGATTCATTCCATCTCTAAGATGGGGAAACTGAAGGCCAGAGAAGTTATGTATGTTGCCAGAGGTCACATACACACTCTACCACTTATGGCAGAGCTGGGATTTGAACCCAGGCCTTGACCCCAAATTCAGTGCTTTCCCTGTAGAATTATGTTGCCTTCATAGAGCTTGTGGGCAGAAATTTGTTTGCTTGTCTCAGTGAAATGAGGATTTGTCTTATGTGATACCTTTGCCTGGAGCAGTGTTCTTTCATTACAGAAAACTACGAGTAATACAAAAGCAGAGACGTGGCCTGATTTTAAGGAGCTTACAGTCTAATGGGGGAGATTACAAGCAAACAACTATGTATAAATTACAGTCAAGAAAATAGGAAATAATAGAGGGAAAGTCCTATTACTAATATTACTTTTACTATTATTCCAATCACTACTTCTACTATCACTATTCCTATTAAAGCTGGTTCTCCTATTACTACTATTCCTATTCCGATTTCTACTACCACTATTCCTACTTAATGCTATTCCTTCTCCTATTCCTCCTATTCCTATTGCTACTTTTACTACTCTTACTACTACTTCTGCCACTACGCCTGTTACTATTTCTCCTCCTTATGACTCCTATGACTCACTATTATTAATAATAACTACTGCTTGTACTATGACTCTTCTTCCTCCTGCTACTGCTACCCCCACTGCCACCACCACTTGAGTAGCTGCCCCCCCCTTTTAGCTGACCTGACACTGAAGATGTCTAGAAGTGAATAGCTGCAAGGAGAAGAAAATTGGTAAGAGTGGTGCTGGAACTTTCAGAACACTGCCCCTTCTTCTACTTGAGGAGAAATCTTTGGGGTAGCATCTAAGCTTTGTGGCATCTCAGTCTGACTTACAAATAGCCCTGGACCTTCCTTTACCTCCTTGTTTTTTGTTTGTGTATCACATTTTGACTGGTTAGGGTGCCCCAATGGAGGTGTGACCTTCTAGAGTCAGAGTTCTTAATCTGGGGTCCACTGACTGTGGATGGATGGATTTCAGAGGGGTCCTTAAACCTGGATTGGAAATATGCACATTTATTTTTATTAATATATGACTGAGATTTGCATTTTCTTTAAGTATAAATGTAGGCAACACATCCCCTTACAGTAAGTGGTACTTGCCATTTTTTGCCACCAACAAAAATCACAGATGTTTATATCATATCATAGTTGAAAATCAGCTGAATGTCCACCATGGCATGGATGTTGCCTTACCAAAAGTAGCTTCACAGGCTAATTTTCTAATTCAAGCTCAACAGAAATGATCTTTAAAATATTTTTTAAAATTAAATTTAACTTTTGTTTCTCTGTATTTTCAATGGATTATAGTGTTATTTAATCTTTTAATGAAGAGGCTCATATATTGCTAGATCACAGATATGTTTTAATATATTGCAGAATAATTGTTTTCCTTTAATCCTATGAATTCCATTGTATGCATTTTTAAAATATTATTCTGAAAAGGAGTCTCTAGACTTCATCAGACTTCCACAGGAGTCCATGATCCAAAGGTTAAGAACCTCTTCTCTGGAGAATGCATTTAGCTACCTCTGCCTTCAGATGACTGTCCTCACTCAAAGATTCATTATTTAAATGATTGTTCAGTATCAGTCATTCTGCATCCCTAATAGTACTGGAAGGATGACAGCATTTTGTGATTTATAAGACATTTCTTCTCCAGATCTCAAAGCACTCTACGACCATTTGTACCAAGAAACATTATTTCCACGGAGAGATTAAGAAGGGGAAGAAAGCTGTAACTATGGCAGTTCATCTGTGACTTTACTCAAAGGTCTTGAAATTTATAAGATACCAACTACATTTGCAATCCTCCAGGAGAATGAGAGTGCATGAGCTCATTTACTTAGCAAGAATAATTAGATTTAAAAAAGAGGCTTGGTACCTTAACTGTGACTGCTTTCAATAATCCCTAGTCCCTCAGAGCAGATTGTAAGTTCTCCATAGATGGAGGTTATTTGCTTTTTTTAATCTATATAACAATGATGTTTTTAAATTGAATTAAATCGTGGATGGCTAATAACTGATGGGTTTTCTCTCTCTCCCCCCAACCAATGGCCATAACTCAGACCACATCCTTAGATGGTCTCACAAGGGTTGGCCTCACCTGAAACAGCTTGCTGATGTCTCTGGTTCCCTCTTCTACCCTTATCCCCTTCTCTGTTGAATTAAAAATGACATTGCCTAGGTACCAAAAATCCTAGTTACATCTCTGGAAGGCAACATGGACAGATGTGCCCACTCACATCATGAGCCTTAGATAAAAAATAGACCACAAGAATCCTGACTTCCAGCCTAGAGCATGTTCTCTTCATCAAGTTACATCTTTTTTATGATACAATGACAAACTAAGGCTTGGGGTTCACATGATTCTTCAGTAAAATATCTATTAAATGAATGTTGGCCCCCAATAACTAGGTTTCATGGTTTCACAAGTATGTTTTCTTTGGAGATTAGGGTTTTAAAGAATAAATTCAAGGGTAAGGTGGGGAAGAGAGCAGTGTATCTCTGGTAAAAGTAAAAAAAAAATCTTATTTTTTCTCCTGAATGAGAAAAAAAAATAACTATTTAGACTGGTACAAAATAAATTTAAGAAACATATTCTTAGAATTACCTAGAAAAATACCCTGCACATTCTGGCAGCAGCCAAACTAAGCCTTAATCGAATTCATATGGGGCCTCCAATGATCACAATGTTTGGAGAGGAGCCAGATAGTAAGTAATTTAAACATCACAGGAAATTAAATTTTAGAATTCAATTTTGCATAAAGTTTTCTGTAATGAAAATGTCACCCATAAATTATGAAGTCTGATTATATTCTTTTTGGACTTTTTAATAAAATAATAGAGGTACTTGACAGTCAAGAACAAATGCATATTTTATGTGAATGGTATTACGTTAAGCCAACGTCCTCTGGAAATAATGGAACAGCTGTTAACACTGCTCTATCAGTTATCGTGTTCTCTGTTAAACAGCTTCAAACACAAGTATTTATTAAAAAATGCTAACGGGGTTGTCTTTTAAGGTTATCTAATTGTAGACTGAAAATGTAGATGGTTAATGCAATTAATTATACATGGGGGATTACAGGGTTGGGCTATAATTTATTGTATGCATGCATATATAAATTATGGAAGATTTGGTTGTAAATTAATTTAATATGGACAGAGGGACCAACTTCTTGAAAATATTAAATAGTTTGGAAGGAGATGATAAATCAAAATGAATTTAAATTTCCACTCTATTTGGGGGTTTTGCAAAGGAGGATGCTTTATTCTACCAGTGAGGTTGTTGGATGTGCTGACAGTGATTTTAGATTAGATCCCAGGGAGGTCATGATTTTTAATAATATACAACAAATGCAAAAAAAGAAAGAAAAAAGGCAGAAACCTCAATTTGTTTAAGACTGAACAGCATTTTTCCTCAAAGTGGTACATATAATAAACATTTCTTTTCAGAATTATATCTTCAATCATATTTACCTGAACCTTAAAGATTTCCCATCCCCAATTTTGCCTTCCCAAAGAGGAAACCTGGAATAGTTGTCTGTGGCCATCCTTCAATAGTCCTTCCTTTCTTCCCCTTCTCCTCAGGCCCCTCCTCACTGAAATTCAGTTTTGATTCCATCCTTATGCTTTGCAAGAGGGCTTTCTTGGGCATAGTTTAAATTTCCAAAGAGCATAATGAGGCCTCCTTTCAGAATTATGGTCTCTAGGAACTTAGTACACAGATTCAAAATGAATTCAGTTGAATTCTATCAAGAACTAGGTATATAAAGACAAAAACCAAATTTTCCCTGCCTTCATGGAGCTTTCATTCTACTAGGGAGAAACAATATTTATGCACAGAAGCGAAAACAAAATGTCTCTGATGTAATTTTAGGAAAGGGGGCACAGATCTAATGGGATAGGCAAGTTTGGTCCTAATGGAACAGGATCCATAAGGTCTAATGAAACAAGACAGAATAACTGATCTCAACACTGGTCAATGGGGCAGATATGGATGGATATAAAGAAGCCAGGAGGGCTGGTCAGGGGAGAGAGGTTTGGCTTCTAAGGGTAACTAGAATCCCAAAGATACTATCATGTGGGGGAATAGAATAAGCTTTTATACATCTCCTACCAACTGCCAGGCAATAGCGCTCTCTCACTTTTATAAATACTATATTCTTCACATCAACCTGGTAGGGTAAGTGCAGTTATGATCTTCATGGCATAGGTGAGAAAGTGAGGCAGACAGAGGTCAAATGATTTGTTGTACCTTCCCCTAAAGCCAAGGGAATGTTGGCTTGATTATATTCTAAGAAGGAAATGGAAGGGGGAAGAAGTAAGAGATGCTCCAATAGGGTATATATTCTGGTGCAGTCTCCGGTCCCCTCAAATGGTTAAGGCAGAGACCTTGGTCTGGTCCGTTACAGAGGCAAATTGGATAATCTCAGCCAGGTCAGCAGTGCCCCCAGAATCACCCCAAAGCCCTAAAGTGAAGTAGAGATGGAAATCACACACTGAAAACAGGACTAGAACTCAGATTTTGGTTAACACCAAATTCCATAATGCAATACCTAAAGATGACCACTATAGTCCATCTATTCTACACATTGTTGCATTATAACCTAAAGAGGAACACTCTAGTCCATTTTATACATAGCTATCAACATTGTTTTCCTTCAGTATAGCTCTGAGCATGTTTTAATTTTTAAAATGTATTTGTATAAGATTTCCTTTTATAAAAAATATAACTTTAATTTCTTATTGCTTTCAGGATAAAAATAGAAACATCTCTATCAAACTTTCAAAGTCCTTCACAACTTGACCCTAAAGGGGTGGGTGGGAGGGGAGGGTGTTCTAGCCTCATTGGATATTCTTCTTCCTTCTACTTTCCTTGAGGCAACAGAAATGGTCTTCTCTCTGTTTCTCTGTCCATCTTCTGTCTCCCTACCTTGGCACTAATCACTCCCCAGCCTATGCCATGCCTGCAGTGCAATCCCACTCTACCCCTCCATCATAGAGTTCCTCTATTCTTTTAAGACACAGCTCAGGTATCATGTGTTGCATGAAACCTTTATTGATTCCCCCAATAACTAGTGCCTTTTTTCTTAAGTTGCTTTGAATAGTGTTTGTATATATTTATTAAATTTATATTTGGACTGTATTTTTTATGTGAACTTGGACTAGATTTTGGATTCAGTCCAAAGAGCACCTGGCAATGATCCAGTTGGCACTCTACCAATGCCAATGGGCACTTTCTTTGTAACTTATAGTCTTAGGAAGTTTCTTGAGGGCACTGAGAGATAGAGTCATTTGCCCAGGGTCATACAGCCAGTATGTGTCCAGGGTAGAACTTGAACCCTGGTCTTCCTGACTAAGAAATGAGTTCTCTTTCTACTATATCACCTTCCATTTTAGCAATGTTCTAGATCTTTCCATTTGTAACCTATTCAGAGGTGCTTTTTCCTCCTCTATAAGGTGTGTTTTCTACCCTCTCAATAGGTAAACATTGAACCTATTGGTTCTGTGACTAATTAATTCCCATTTCTTTCTTATCAACTAATTCTTACATTCTCTGTTGACCCTTGGGAAGAAATACAAATGGTTGGCTAGTCTCAACCAGTAGAGAAATAACAAAAGTAGCCATGCTACCAAGATTCACTGGGATATTCTCACCGTGGTTGGAAGATTTAGGGGATTTTCTGAATTATTCCTCATTAGAATGTCTTCACCTGTATTTATGGTCACCAGGTGATAAGTGGTCCCGGTCTCTTGGGAGAGGTGCTTAGGGATAGTGAGTAACATGTATAGTATAGACGTGGAAAATTGACCCAGAAAATTAAAACTCTCAAATATATCAATTAGTGTTTTTCAAGATAGTTTGATGATTGATGGTGACAAATTGGTGAATTCATTTTTGGAGAGGAACAAACTGCAGAGACAAAATGTAAACAGCTCCATTCCTAAGTCAAATGAGAAAACAGAAACAAAATATAGCTCCAAATAGCTTCCAAGTACAAAGGATGTCCTATGTCACGTGCTATAACTTAGCATCACTATCTGCAGGTTTCTTCTGATCTTAATGCTATTTCAGCTTCCTCCATCTCAGCTTATTTTCATCTGATAAGTGAAGTCCCAGTGTTTGAAACACCACATTAACACCACTCTGAGGAGCCACCCTGTCTCTCTCTCTCTCTCTCTCTCTCTCTCTCTCTCTCTCTCTCTCTCTCTCTCTCTCTCTCTCTGTCTCTCTCTCTGTCTCTCTCTGTCTTACTCTCTCTGTTTCTTTGTCTGTCAGTCTGTCTTCCAAGTCTCTTGAATGCTTCTGCTATTGTTCTTTCATGTTTCTCAGAGCAGCTGGTCTCTGCTTAGTTCTGCCCTTGTTGGTGGTTGGGATGACTTCTTTCCAATTGTAAGTGTTGATGTTTGTGCTGATATTTGCTTTCCCTATAAAAGAAGGAAGAAAATCACGAAGGGGAGTTGGGGCAAGGCAGAGCTCTGCTTCCACCATTGCCTATCAATTGACTCAGGTTGTCTCCAGCTAAATGACAACAAAATTATGACCTTGAAAAAGTTATTTCAATCTCTCTGAGACTGAATTGAGGAACGGTCAGTTGAACTATACAATCTAAGAAAACATCTCTAATTCATCAGTCTGACCTTTGGATCTTTAAGAAATCAGACTATGTTACAAGAGAACCAATGTCTGCTCTCTATAATTAACCCATTATCATATATAATAAGCCCAAAAGGGAAGGGAGCTTCATAGCTTTTGTAGACTACAAGTCTAGAAAGAACATGGGATACCCTCTGGATCAACTACATCCTTTTACAAATAAGAAAGCTAAAGGAGAGCAGAGCTCACACAATTGTTCTCTGTGTCTGGTTGAGGTCACATAAGAATAAATACCTGAGCAATGCAGAATGGTCCTATGAGGCTCTATTTCTCCCAGTGGATCAGTAGTCAGTGTCATGCTCCTACCTGAGAACTATCAGTGGCTCCCTATTGCCTTCAGCATTAGATAGAAACTTTTCTTTATCCTCTTCACATTGAAGCTCCTATTTATCTTACAGACCCATTGCTCCTTACCTTTCTTAATTCACTTTATGTTCCAACCAAACAGACTCAGTTGCTTTTCCCTCAATGCAATCCTCCATCTGTTATGTCCAAGTTTCCCATATTTTATCCCCCAAGCCTGCAATACATCCCCTTCTCCTTTCTGTCTTTTAGAACCTTTCGCTTCCATTGAGGCTCAGCTCAGACCACATCCTTCATGAATTGTTGGTATATTCTCTCTCCTCAAATTAACAGGTATTTTATGCTTCTCTACCTACATGTTGAATTTATTCCAGAGTAGACAGTAAGATCATTGAAGCCAGAAAGGTTTTAGTTTTGTCTCATATCCTCAGTTCTTTGCACATAGTTAAGTGCTGAGTAAATGCTTTGTTGATGGGATTGGACTACCCTTTCCATCAGACTGAGATTTCTTCACAGTGACTTCTGATTTACTAATAAACTTCCCTTTGTTTTTGTTCATGCATCTCACCCACTTCACCAGAACCATCTAATAAACATATCTGAGTTAATTTTTTTCTTCTCAAGTTCATAGGATTTATACTTAGAATGTCTTTAGAGAGCTTTTCCTCATCCCTTTCTTAATTTCATGATATTCTGAAGGATACAGAGAGTCAAAACCAAGATCTACTCTTTGAAAATGCATCCAGTTTTGAGACATCTGAATTGCATTATTTTTAAATAATGTCCACAGTAGATTGAGATGAGCAATAGAGTGCTTCATTGGAAAGTCAACGATTAAGCTGAAGCTTCATGTCACAAAGTCACCACATTTCTTAGTTGGAGAGGACCTCAGAGGCTATTCATGCCTAATCATAACCATAGGACTTCCCTCCCCTTGAGTCCTCCCAATGGTCATTCAGTCTTTTTCTGAAACCCTATCACTGAAAGCCTTCACTTCTCAAGATAACCCATTCTGCTTTTTGACAGCTCTGATTGTTAGGAGGATTTTTCCTTACACCAAGCTTAGATCTATGTCTCCATGACTTTCACCCATTGCTCCTAATTACATTCCCACAAAACAAACCCAACAGATCCATGATGGCCCTTCAAGTATCTGAAGATAGGTATCCTGCCCCCCCGGAAGCTTCTCTTCTTCAGACTAACCATGTGTAGTTTCTTCAACCGGGCCTCATGAACTAAGAACTCAAGGTTCCTGATTGTTTTTCTCTGGACCCTGTCTGGCTTCTCATTGTCATTCTCCAAATGAAACATTCAGAATGAAACACCAAAACCAACTTGACTTCTCCCTCCATTGACAATTTGCCTTATCAATTTATCTTTCAGACATTTAGGTTTTTTGTTTTTTTTAAAAGTAGAAAAAATAAAACTTCCATTTTGTTATATTGTCACAGCTGTGAATGACTGGAAGTGGGACCTTGGCCAAGTCACTCTCTGAGACCCATTTTCCTCTTCTTTGAAATGAAGGGGTTATATCCCCAAAGTCATGATCCCATAGTCTACCACCGAGACTGGGGAGGAGCTTGGCTGCCCATCTCCATTTGAAACTGTAAGACACATCATCATTCCCCAGATCTTTTCTTTCTTGTCTTATGTGTCTGGCAGCAGCAGCAGCAGTAACAAGATTTCTTTAGCTCCAGACTGGAGAAGTACTTTACTCATTTTTATCTCATTTGATCTTCACAACAATTCCTGGGAGGAAACTGAGGCAGGCAAAATTAAATGACTTACACACAATTTGTTTTTGAGGTAGGGTTTGAACCCAGGTCTTCCTGACTCCAGATCTAGTACTCTGCACTCTGTTACCTAGCTCTCCGTTTCTGAGTAGTTGAAACATCCAAGGAGTCAGAGACATGTTACATGGGTTCTTGATGAGTCTCATAGAACAAACCCTGAAGGAGGCGGAACTTCTCCCACCGCAGCTGAAGACTTGCAAACTCTCTGAATTCGATGCCTACATGTTGAACTTTGAATCTCATTAAGATGAGCCTTAACTTGCTATCTTTGTGACTTATCCTCCCTTGTGCCACAGTTTCCTCAGCTGAAAAAGGAGGGATTTGGACCAGATAGCTTCTGAAAATCCCTTTAGGTCTTGTTCTCCTGTCTTCTGATCTGGATAGCTATCTGTCAACATTTCAAACAACACACACATGGTTTGAATTCTTTCTTTTCTTCTGACTCAGTTGCAAATGGGAATCCTGAATCTCACTGAAGCCCTAACTATGTTCCACTATCCTGTCCTCATTATTTGCATAGCAATTTCTGTAAATGTCTGTGAATTGATACCCCTGCCCATTCAGACTCTAAGGAAAATGTTTAGGTGCTCCAGAGGTCACTATTCTTTATCTTTAGCAGACGGAAGGGACACCAAGGTCCCAGACACTTGGGTAGTATGTGGTCTCTACCAAACATTGTTTATTCAGGGAAAAAATAGAAACTGGTAGCACTGTTGAGAGCTATAAGCACCATCCAACTGCTGCCTGGACCATCTTTACATCTGCACTGCTTTTGTCCAACTTATGCACTCTAGAATAGTATCCTCTGGTCTGGACCTCTAGAAACCCTGTCCCCAGTCTCAATAGAAATGGGTACACCTATCTTTGAACTTGAGTCATGAAGCTTTCTTGTGAATGAATACAGAAATACCTTCTCCACTTTAGTGAACTGGCCTCAGACTAGCCTGTGCTTCACATCCACCCAGCACCAGCTTGCCATCTCCTCCATCACCACATGTGGGGACACCTGCCACCACGTCTCTCCTCACCCACTTTCTCCATCTTGCTCCAGACAAAGTCCTCAGGACGACACTGTCACTGTTTCTGGATCAAGAGCATGGTGGTCCACTCTCTGCCAGGCCCCAGACTGAAATACCTGATTTGGGTCACAGTCTAGGAGTTGTCCACCCTCGTCAAATGTAACCTCCTTAGGGTGGAGACTCCCTTTGATGTCTGCTCCTCTGCAAGGTTAATGTTTGCTTTTTAATTCATTCATTCACTGAATTTTATACCCTTTAATATCTTCGCATTCTTTTTAGAGGCCTAGTGCTTGAAATTATCATGTGTGACCCTGGGTAAGTCACTTAATCTCTCTGAGATGCAGTTTCCTTCTTTGCAAAATGGGATTAATGATGGACTCTATTTCACAGGGTAGCAATCAAATGAGATAATAGAGCTAAAATGCTCTGTAAACCTTCATAAGGGAAGGAGAGAAGACAGACATAAACATTTCTACAGAACTTACCAAGGCTCAGGCTCTGGGCTGAATACTTTGTACAAATCTCTCTCTCTCTCTCTCTCTCTGTCTCTCTGTCTCTCTCTCTGTCTCTCTGTCTCTCTGTCTCTCTGTCTCTGTTTCTGTCTGTCTCTCTGTCTCTGTATCTCTCTATCTGTCTCTGTCTCTTTGTCTCTGTCTCTCATTCTGTCTATGTGTGTTTGTATCTATGTGTCTCTGTCTCTCTCTGTGTCTCTGTCTCTTCCTCTTCCTAGTTTGCTCTCTGACATATCCTGGCTATGTGACCTTGACTAAATCATTTCCCTTCTCATTGTCTTTGGGTAACTCTGTAAGACACTGTTGCATGGATTGAAGGGAGCTCCCTCTCCCCCTAGCCCCAGGTCTAGCCCCTGTACCCCTTTTCCCTGTCCTTTCTCAGCAATCTCAATTGTTTCCAGTTTAACACCCCCCTCCCGACCCTGGCAGGGCTGCCATCTCCAGACCATTTTTGGGCCTAATCCCTAAACTCTGCTGGCTCTGGTAGGGAGAAGCGGCTTCCTCTCTGTTGTTTGGGCTTGAGCATCTTCTCTGGAAAACTGCCAAGCCCTGCTCACTTCCCAGGCCCTAAGAAGCGCCAAGTCAGCATGCAGAGAGCCATGGAGAAGCCATTGGGAGCCTGGCCCAGGCCCAGGATTGCTATTCAGGCCAGCCTGGAGCAGGAGGGTCTCTGCTTCTCACACAGAGATGTCAAGAAGCTGGAGCCTTCCAAGAGCGAACACCAAGAAGAACTGGGGCTGTCTCACATCGGCCTTCAACGCTGCCCCCCAGCTATTTTCCTGAGCCAGTTTATCACCACTTTCTTTTGGATGGTGATGGGGGGGGATGTTTCTAAGAATTTCCCTTGAACTTCTCAAGACAATGAAATACCAACACTCTCTCCTGCAGGCCTCTTTCAACACAATCATTCACACATTCCAGACCCTAATACAATTTATGTGCTTAGGGATAGATAGATGATAAGGGGTGGGGGACAGAGAAATTTAAAACTCCTAAAGACTTTTATTTTTCAACCCTGGGCCAAGGATGATCTGGGGGCTCTTTTTGTCCATCCCCTTTGGCTTGGTCGGGCCAAGATAAAAGTTGTAGTTCAGGGGCAGCTAGGTGGTGCAGTGGATAGAGCCCTGACCCTGGAGTCAGGAGGACCTGAGTTCAAATGTGACCCCAGACTGTGTGACCTTGGGTTAGTCACTTAACCCCACTACCTTGCAAAAACCAAAAAAGGAATTATAAAAAATAAAAGTTGGAGTTCATAGGACCAAACAACACCTTGAACCTGATAATTAAGAGCAAGTCCTGAAATAGAATCCTTTCTGGGGAGCCCAGAATCTTCCATGTAGTCTTCCTAAACTCTAAAGACCTTTTGTCTTTGTCCAGTCCAGAAGGTACACAGCAGGCATTATATAAAGGATTGTTGGTTGGTTGATTCTAGATCTCCAAGGAAATTGTCAGTGATAGACTTAAGTAGGGGAGGGATTAGAAGGAGGGCAGAAGTGGGATCAGATGGGGGAAGAGGCCAAGGAGAGTCTTTAGGCAAAGAGCTGATCATGGCCAAAGCCCACTCCAACTTTCCAGGCTAATGTTCCCTTACTCGCCTGTACACTCTCAAAGCTCTGGCCAAGAGCAGACCATCTTCTATTTCTATTCCTAGATCTGAACATAATGTTTAGTCAACAGTAAGTACAAAATACATGATTCCAACTCTATTCCTTCACGCCTCCTCTCTTCATAACTCTACACGGCCTCTGATAGGGAGTCTTCCTCTTAGTTGCTAGCTTTTTCTCCCTTCTCAGATTTTATGATACTCACTTCATTGTGTACAAGTTGTACTCCCCCACTGCCCAGGAGGATGGGAGCCTCCTGAGGGAAGGACTTGGTTGTTGTTGCAGCATCCTTAGACTGAGCACACTGGAATTTTCACATGGTACAAGCACTGTATTTTATTGAATTATGATATTCTTTTTTTTTTGCAAGGCAATGGGAGTGACTTGCCCAAGGTCACACAGTTAGGTAATTATTAAGCAACTGAGGCCGGATTTGAACTCAGGTCCCCCTGACTTCAGGGCCAGTGCTCTATCCACTGTGCCACCTAGCTGCCCCAAATTCTGATATTCTTCTAGGGTCTTTCCCTACTCCTGGTCCTCCCTTTTATGCCTCCTATCTACCCTGAAGACCATTCCTCATTAGTTTAGTTCTTATAACTCCCCCCCTGGAAATACATTCTGTGCCTGAAGTTCCTTCTCATTGACTGACTCCTCCCACCCTTTCTCCATTTTAAGCAGCGTCCAGATTAACCACCCAGTATTTGGGTTGAATAAATGATAGTCGGCCTATTGACCCCTTGTGGGTCAGTGAATAGACCGTTAATCTTGGTCTCAGGAAGCCTGCACTTCAAATCTTGGGTCTCATCCTTGATAGTTAAGTGACCAAAATCAAATCACTTGAACTCTGAGCCTCAATTTCTTCATCTCTAAAAGGGGATGATAAATAGCATCAAACTCATAGGGATGATGGGAGAGTTAGAGGAGATCAATTATATGCATAAAGACCATATGATCTCCTTTAACTCTCCCATCATCCCTATGAGTCTGGTGCGATATAGATATAGATATATAGATGTGCACATTGATAATGAGGAAGGTGATCATCTGATAATTTCAGATATCAGGGGACTCACAGAATCAAAGGCATTTGATGATGGTGTTTTTTCCTTCATTCTCAATGAAGACCATGACATCAGCAAGGTGATACCATGACATGACAGTGGATTGGATTTAAGTGGGATGGGGCTGTGCTAAGTCTCTGGCCTCAGTTTTTCTTCCAGAGTCATCTGGGTCCAGTGGCCAGATAGCAATCAAGATGACTGGAGATGGCCCTGGGTGCGAGGCAATCAGGGTGAAGTAACTTGCCCAAGGTCACCCAACTAGTAGATGTCAAGCATCTGAAGCTAAACTTGAACTCTCATCCTCCTGTCTCCAAGACCAGTGATCTATCCACTAGCTACCTCTGGAGGTGGGAGTAGTACTCTAGGCCAGGGTTGTCCTTGTTCCAAATCTCCCAGATATAGGACATCCATTCCTGCCTTTGTTTATAAGAATTGGAAGAATTTAAACCAGAAACCAATGCAGATTCTCTTCTCCTCGTATGGATACCTGTAGGTGGCTTTTTAAAAACATTTTTACCTATTTTCTAGAAAGCAAATTCTGGTCCTCCAGAGAAGTGGGTCACCAGAGGGACTGCCTGAGACCTGAAGCCCTGCTCAAAGACTGCCTGCCTTTTAAGTCCACCATACATGCCTGCCGGAGACTTTGTCCTTCTCTGAGTTCCCAAGTTATGGGGCAGCAGTTTTCAAAATTAGACAGCATGAAGAAGCATTCAAGATAGGGCTTAGTGAATTCTCTGATAGTCTTTGATGCCAGGGAAAGAGCCAAGGACTTTGGGAGTTGGGGAGAAATGGCTTTAGTTATATGTCTCTGGGGAGATCATTTAAATTCCCTGAGCCTCAGTTTCTTTTTTCCATAAAATGGAAATAATAATGCCAGTAGTACCTGCCTGGCAGGCTTGCAACTCCCCCTTCTCTCTCCTCCCCACTCTACTACTGCTCCTCTGAGACCAGAGACTAAATCGAATCCTTCTTCCACAAGACAGCCCTTCAGATACTTGAAGACGGCTTGTGGGGAGGCTCCAGTAAGATGATGTATGGAAAGTGCTTTGCAAACGTTTAAGGTCCTCTATTAACATCAGCTTGGCCTTGTGTTATGTGCATTTCCCAGACTTGCTTGGCTTTCCTGCGGCTGTCCATCCATCTGTTTGGATCACCTTGGCAGAGAGCGCTTGGTCTCAAAGGCCTTGGACAAAATTCACAGAGTGGATTTGGGAAAGACCCAGGGAGTGTCCAAACATTTCTGAGAACAGGTTCGAAAGGAAAGATACAAGGATGATGTGGAGAGGCCAGATGAGGATGAGTGGAAAGGCTACGGTGGGTTCCCAAGCAAGAATTCATTATTACAGGATCCAGGAATAGAGGCAGGTCGGTCACATAGGAGCTGGCAGTGGTGGGGAAGGGGGTGGCATTAAAGCTGAAAGTCATATTTATACACATACATGTAAATTATGTATTTATATAGGATACATTTATACATGCAATACATATAAACATATCACAACATATAATTCGCATGCATGTTTATATACATGTAATTTACATGCATGCTATATAATTTTGTGAACCCTAAAGTCCTGTATCAAAGATAGTCATTATTACCACTATTATTTTTTCCATGCTCTGTCCTTAGCATTTGCTAAGTAAATGTAGAATTATAATTCTTTGTTGAAATTTGACTTGCCACCATCTCTCATTTGAACTCTAACTGGGACTCTAGCAGACATCCTCTTCCTCATCATCTCGGTCAAGTGTAGTTAAGCATCCATATTTGGAAAACAGAGATAATCCATGTAAAATATTTTTGTAAATGTGTGATAGATGGAGCATCAGAGAAGACCTGAATAGCATAGAATGTTAGCCATAATCTAATAAGGAAAGACTTCAAAGGTACAAGGGTAAGACAATGCATTTAGGTTAAAAAATCTACACACTCATGGCTAGAAAACAATTTAAATAAAAAAGACCTGAGTGTTTTCATGGATTCACAAAGTTCACTGGGAGTCAGTGGTGCAACGTGGTGGTTGCAAAGGCCTAATGTGTTCTTGGGATGCATTGATTGGTGCCAGTCCACAGATCTTGCCATCATCAGACCACCCCTAGAGGATTGTGTTCTCTTCAAAGATTGTGAGACCTTTTAGGAAAGGTCTGATAAATTTGAGTTTTTGGAGAAAGGCAGTCATGATGATGAAGGGTTTCAAGTTCACGTCCTATGAAGGAACTCTTGGGGAAAAAGGGAGGGGAGACATAATTCTCAAATTCAAGCATTTGAAGATTGTTACCTAGAGGAGGAAACAAATTTGTTGTCTTTGACCCCAGAAGGCACATGTAGGAACAATGAGTAGCATTTGACTTGAGGCACATTTGGGTTTAAGATCAAGAACAACTTTCTTATTATCGGAGCTGGCCCAGAGGAGACCAGGCTGCCTTGGAAGGGATGAGGTGCGATGACCACTCATCAACAACATGGCAGAAGGGATTCTTGCCCAGATTGAGGCTCCCCAAGGTGGTCTCGGAGCAACCTCCCAACTCTGAGGTCCTGGAGTTCTATGTACAGTCCTCCACAAAAGGAGAATGAGGCAAAAAGTCACAGAGCTAACTAAATTCAATCACTATTTATTCAATTCTTACCAAATATAAAAATGGATACAGCAAAGACCCCATTCCGAAGGCACACAATTCAATATAACAAGGGGTATGATGCAATTCAGAAAAATTCAGGACTCATTTGTTACACGTCTGGTTTGTGTGAGCTTCTATAATAGAGATGTCCCACTAGATCTGGGAACTCCTTGGTATGGGCGCTTCCTCCATTGTTACAGAGATCTGCTCATTCTGTTGACTCTATGGGAATTCCCTTCATGTTGATCTTGGACTAGATAGCCAACAAGGAATCTTCAAACATACAGATTCTATGACTGTGCGGAGGAAAAGGCCCTGCTTTTGAGAAACATGAACACACCATGATGGAGGATTATTTGAAGGTGGAGGGAGAATACACTAACTGCTTAGAATATGGCTGATCAGCTGGGATTTGAAGGAAGCTGGAAATTCCAAATTCCAAAAGGGAGGAAGGGGTCCAGATCTGGAGGATAGCCAGGGTGTGATCAAGGCTCAGAGGAGAGTGAGATATATCAAGAGAGGGTTGGAAATAATGCTATGAGGAACTGGGGGAGGGAATTCCTTTCAATTGGCATGTTCAGGGAATGTTCAGGAAGAAGTAGGGACTGTGCTGATCCCTGAAGGAAGAGCCGGGGCATAGACATTTGCTTGGCTTGCAGCTCTGATGGTTTTAATCATCCCTACCATCGGCCTCTGAAACATGCACATCATCTAATTTCAACCACCCATAGGAACAAAGCAAACACCTGGGAATCCACAGCGAAGTCCAGTCACTTGGAAAAGAATTTGCAGAAGTGGGGGAGAGAGCGATACACCCATATCAAACCCACTAATCTTTCCTCAGTCCCTGAGACCTGAGTGGGTGCTTCTTTCCCTTACTAATTTATGACTGAATTCTGGAGAGAGGAGCTAGGCATCAATTTGTTTCATCTCTAATGCTTGCAAACACAGAATAGGATTTACAGCAAAACACAAATTAGAATGAGATTTCACTACTATGGAAAAAGTGGTTTTCTTCATGGGACTGCTAATGGGCTTGAACTTGTGGCTAAAGGTAGCCCCTGGAAGGGAAATGAGAAGAAAACAAACATCCATTGAGCACCTACTATCTGGCAAACATTTTACAACTATTATCTCAGCCATCCTCATGCCAACCCTGGGAGGTAGTTACTATTTATTCCTATTTTACAGATGAGAAAACTGAAGCACATAGATTAAGCAACTTGCATCAGTATCTGAGAAAGTTTTTGAATTGAGATTTTCCTGACTCCATGCTCTATCCACTGTTTGGGGTCACGGTGAGTGTGTGTGGGGGGGAAGAGACCCTGGTTTTTCTACTTCCTGTCTGGAAAGAATGTTGGATTTGGAAGAAGAAGAGCCAAACTCAAATCTGACTTCTGCTATTTAATCCCTGAGACCTTCAGGTCTCAGTTTCTCCATCTCTAACATGAAAGGTAGAGACTAGGTGACCCCCAAATGTCTTTCCACGTCTAGATCTGATTCATGTGACTTGGACTAAGTCACATTCCTTCCTGAGGCCTTGATCTCCTCTTTCAAAGGACACGCCTGTTAGCGATAATTCTGTGATCCTCCCCTCTTTTTGGAAGACTTGCCAACATTATCACACGGCTTGACTGTTGAGAAGGAAATAAAAGAGAGGGCAGCCATGGGGAAAGAAGTGCATCTGTGGTAGGACTCCATCGTGGAAGAGACAGAAATAAAGTCTTCCACTTGACAGCTTCCTCAGCGGTGCTGGGCAAGCCTGCTGGCTTGTCTTGCAGACTTTTGAGTTTGTCTTTAGAAAGCCTCCTCCTCTGGCTTCCTGCCACACAGCAAAATGTCTATATCTAGTTCATTTAGAGAAGGAAAGGACCTTGGAGAGCACTGGTCTAACTTCATTATATGGATTGGGAAACTGAGATCTGGGGGGGGGGGTGTGTGGGGAGAATGATTTGCCCAAAATAATCCCAGCTGGGATTTGAACCCAGGTCTTTGGACTCTGAATCTTGAGGCCTTTCTTCTAAGTTGGCGTTCTCCCATTTTGATCCCTTCCTCCACCATCAAAAGTCAGAGAGTCACTATCAGAAGGGAAATGCTAAAGGAGGCATGGACTTCCAGACAAGAATCATTTCATGAACTGTATGCATTTGCATTCATTGATATAAACACACCTCTAGCCCCCTAAAACACCCCACTAATACAAAAGCCCACAATGGAAGCTGCCTTGAAAGGGGAGAAGAAGAGACAAGAGAGAGAACCCCATGAGGGGTAAAAAAGAAAAAGAAAAATAGAACACAGAAGCCAAACATGAGCAGAGACCCTTCCAACGGCTTTGAAAATAAAAGTGGGGATTTGTTTCGGAGGATTTAAATTGGTAAATTATTTGAATTTCTCCACCCCTAGGTGAATGATTTAGATGGCTTTGACCCCAGTCTGACTGCAGGGATTAATGTGGTCTAATGATTGCTGAGCCGATCATTGCAGCAGGCATCATTAATTATCTTTATTGATTGGAGCTTTCAGAGATAAAGCTTTATGCTGACTGGAGAATACCCTCTTCCTGCAAGGTCAAGGCTAAAATCGGGGGGGAGCTAAATAATTGCATTAACAAACAAAGAAATAAAAATAACCTCTTGGAGCCTCATGTAATTAAGATCCAATTACAACATTTATCCTTGTTTACAAAATGAGAGAGTTTTTACTTGTCGAGTCTTTTTCCGGAAAATTGCTTATGGTCCCTCATAATTGCACGCTAACCTAACGGGGTTATGAAAAGGGGGATCAGTTTCCTGGTGGGGCTGGTTCTTGCTCCTGCAATCCAACTTCCTCACTTACCAAAGCCCAAGGGTCCACGGGGACTTGTCTAAAAATACTAATGATATGTTAAATGAAATGGGTTAGCTGGAGAAAGTCATAATTGGTCCTCCAGTCTGATTATATTTCTTTTGGATGGGGTAATGGAGCTTAAAGATATCCCAAGGATGTTATCACAGATGTCTTTCTCCTCTCCCCCCACCCCCAGGCGCTTCCCCCCTTTTGCTCTACTCGTTTCATTGCTCTGAGAATCCTGGTTGGAAAGCTCGATGGGACTGTACATTTCTCCAGTGAAAGAGATCAGTGTTATAGTTGCACATTTATCGATCAGATTTTGGAACTTTTGAAAAACAAGGAGCTTTGAAATGTAAAACAAAAAGCCATGTGCGAGTTTCCCTGTTGGAAAATTTTCAAACAAATTGTTTAGGGTTTTTTTCGCCTTCCCTCTCCACTCCCCCCACCCCATTTCCTTTTAGTAAACAGTCCATGTGTTATATTATGAGAATCAGTGTATGAAATGATGAGGATGAGAATTAGAAAGGAGCAAGGCTTAGTTTCCCAGAATCACTATGACAATTAGACATTTCGACCTTGACCTTGACCAAGACATCCAGTCCCTTTGTGCTAGATTTCTCTGTCTGAGGGGGAAAAAAGGTTAACTATATTGGGGGTGAAGGGGAGATAGAAAGAGAGGATCATGAAAAAACCATTTTTTTTGTTAACTGCTCAAGTGAAAGATGTAAGAATATTTACTTCCCAGGAGGCAGGAACCCAAGCCTGTAACCTTGGCTTTGCCACTATCTTGCTGGGAAACTTTGGAAAATTGCTCAATTGCTCTCCACCTCAGTTTCCTCATTTGTAAGAAATGTTGAACTAGGCAATGATCCATCTCAAAGGGTCTTTCCAGGTCTAGCATTCTATATGTCTAATACTTATATATAAAGTATTATAAGTATTTTATATATACATATGTATAAGTATTAAATTTTATTCTTTTGATTTGGAATATGTTTTTATTTCTGAGAATAAATTCATGGTAACAGACTAATAGGTAGCTACTATTTAGCACAATAAATTTTGTGAAGAGTTTGTTTATATTATTTGATTCTCACAAAAGATGGTTTTCATGGCTTAGTGGACAGAAGTCTAGTATTTGTGTAATGATACTTGGATTTTAATTCTGGCTCTGATTTTTAATAATTGACACTTCTTTCAAGTGACTAGACATCTCTGAATCTCAGTTTCCTCATCTGCAAAATGATCATAATAGTAATTATATTACCTCTCAGTTTTATTGTGAGTAAAGGATTTTATAAACTGTTAAAGTTATAAAAATGAAATTCTGGAAGTCTGAGTCACCAGCGGTCTTTAGCTAGTATTTTGCTACAAAGATATGAACTTTCTATCCATTTTAATTTTTGTAATTAATTCTAAAAACTAAACTTGGTGTCAGAGAAGACTGAAAGTTTTCATTTTGATGAAGATTTTGGATTATTTATGTCATTCCTGTCCTTACCTTACCAGAGATTTAGGGCAGTTAGGTGTCACAGAGGATAGAGCACTAGTCTTAGAGACAGGAGGGCAGGAGTTTGAATCCAGCTGCAGACACTTGATGCAGCTAACTAGTAGTGACCTGGGCAAGTCACTTAACCCTGATTGCCTCACATCTAGGGCATCTCCAGTCGACTTGATTCCTATCTGGCCACTGGAACAAATGGCTCTTAAGGAGAAAGTAAGACTGGTGACTTAGCACAGCCTCCATCACTCAAAACCAGTTTGTGTACTTGTCATGGCATCACCTCCCTGATGTCATGGTCTTCAAGAATGAGAGATAAACATCAGATCACCAGGGATTATATTTTTGTGTCCATGAAATATTTCAGATTCATTCAGTAAACATTTATTGAGTATCCACTATGTATTAAGTACAAAGGAAATGAAAACACATATCAGAATCCCAGGGCTCTTGGAATTTTCATTCTATTGTGGTATGCAAGAGGGAGAAATGGATGAAATTAAGCATAAAATGCAGTAGGTGGCAGTGGATAGAGTGCTTGACCCGGAACGAGAAATATCCCTCTTCCTAAGTTCAAGTCTGATTTTAGACACTTAGTTGTACCCCCCCCCCCCCGCCCCGGGCAAGTGACCTCAGATTCCTCATCTGCAAAATGACCTGAAAAAAGGAAATGGCAAACCACTCCAGTATTTCTGCCAACAAAACCTCAAATAGGGTCATGACATAACTGAAAAAGGACTGAACAACAAGGCTAGAATAAGAAAATTCTAGGAAGGGTCAAAGTCAAATCAGAATGGGAGAATCAAAGAGGGCCCCTCTCCTATCTAAGCTCCATAGAAATATTCCTAACTTCATTTCTGACCATATCACTCCTCTGTTCAATAAGCTTCAGTGGCTTGTACAAACTCCTTCATTTGACTTCTGATATCCAACCCAGCCTGGATATAACCTATCTTTTCGGACTGATAAATCATTATTCCCCATTGTAAACTTTCTATTCTATCCAAACAATTCTCTTTGAAGTTCTCTACCCTTGCCTATCTCCCTTGTCCTGGTGCTTTTGGTTGTTTGCCATGCTTCAAATCCTTACCCTCCATACCACTACCCCCTAGGTTCTTAAAAAAGGCATATGGCACCTTTCCCCCTTTTCATATTTTTGTACTTCAATAGGAATTCTGGGTTTGTGTGGTGTTACAACAGCAATTTGAGAACCTGCCAGCCTGCCCACAGCTTACGCTGGTTTCCTCCTTGCACCATTGCTTCTCATTGTTCTAATACACTGAGAAGATTCTAAAGGAGACAGCCCAGGACTGTCACAAAAGAACTTTGGGAATACCATTGTTTCATGTGTATATATGTATATATATATACCAATACCAATACTCTGGCAGGGGCTACAGCCATACCTAGTGAAGACTCAGAAAGGAAAGTTCTTGGCATTGTCTAATTATTTAATGCCAGAAATTGATTGCAGCTTATAGGTGGAAATAAGTAAAGTTGAAGCATTACCATTAGTTTTTGCAAACATCACACCCTAAGGATCATGACTTCCATTAGACTTTCAGCTGAAACCTTCCATATGTAATGTCTCCCTTTTTACAATGGGGGTTCCTGGAGGTCAGTGATTATCTTACTTTTCCATTTGCATCCACAGCACAGTGTTTTTGGTTTAGGAAGAACTTAATAGATGCTTCATTCATTCATTCATTCATTCATTCATTCATCCTCTTTGTGACAATTTCTTTGCACTTCTGGGTGGAACTTTCCAATGGTTCTTGCATTGTAAGAGTGAAATGTATTCCTAACAATCTGTTTTATCAGACTTAGGCAAGGTTCAGGGTTTCCTGTTTTTTTTTCTAGCTAGGGTGAACTCTTTGATCTTAAAGCAGTCTTTCTGAGACTTGCCTTCAGCCTAAATGATGCTGTTGCGTCTTCAGTATCCAATTAATCAATAGCATCTCTGGAGTCTGGATAGTATGTCTTACAGGGTTTATAGGTGAGGGACTTTTTTTTTTCCTGAGCCATGTGGAAAAATAAAACAAATACAAGCATTTCCTGCCAGGAAATTAGGGGGAACCCCCTTCCCCCCAATTTGCTGATGGCCAAAGCAGCATCAGAGAATATCCAGTTTTTGTCGTCAACATTGATTTACTGTTGGCAAAATGGAACTTCCTGCTTTTGACCCCACACCCAAAAGGTGTAAGAGAGTTCACAAAGAAAGCTTCTTAGAAATTGAATGGCTCATCCCAGGCAACACAAATGAATCAGAAACATGTGCATTTAATTCCCCTTAAAATGCACATGGGCTTGGAACTTAAAGGGAAGAAGTACTCAGCACAATATGTTTGGGGTTTGGTTAAACTCAAAACACTTGAAAAACCCTTTGGAATATTGGCTGAATTCAAAACACATCTGGACTTGCCTGTCCACATGAAATACAAGTTCCAAAGACTTTGTCCTCCATCATACCTTTAAAGTGTGTCAACATTAACCAGTTTTCAGAACACTTAGCTAAAATAAAATCTGACCAACATTCTGCTATCTTAAATAGAAATGAATAATTCTCATTTTATAGCTAGGAGAGTGGACAAAATGAGGTCAAAGAAATGCCCTATTGGCCAAACAATGGTAATTCACAAGCACTCCATTGTGGGAATCATGAATATATGAATGCATAGATCATTGAGATTCACGATGCCGGCAAGTGTTCAGTTGTGTTAAAGTTTAGGTGTGTCAAAAAGTGAGAGAGTATAATTTAGATTCTTTGATACCAATAAATAGTTATTGAAGATGGTGAAAGCTCTTAGGATGAGTTGAGGGAATCAGGTGTGTTTAGTCTGGAAAAGAGGAAACTGAGTAAGGGGGCGTTATAGCTTTCTTCAAATATTTGACAGTCTGCCTTGTGGATAAGGGATTTTACTGGTTCTCTGTAGACCCAGCAAATAGAACCAGGAGCAATGAGTGGCCATTTTAAAGAGGCAATTTGACTTGATACCAGATAAAACTAATTTTCTAGCAGTTAGAGTTATTCCATAATGGAAGGAACTGTGTTAGATTAGGGATTCTTCATTAGAGATCTTTAAGCCGAATTTGAATGATCCATCATTAGATGTATTATAGAGGAGGGACTTCTTCAGATATGACCTCGGAGGCACTCCCTTTCAACTCTGCAAATCTATCATTTGAGGGTGATATCAGATTGAAAAGAGCAGTATATAGTACTAAAGCACTAAGAAAGATGATGAAGAGATTTCTTTGTCCTTTATAAGGTAGATAATTACAGTACTCACATTTCCATTTTGAATATGAGAAAATATACTCAGAGAGGTAGGAGCTTACTCCCAATCACTCCCATCTATTCAGTGGCACAGCTGGAATTTGAATTAGGATATATTGACTACCTCTGGTAGCTTTTCCATTTCACCCTGCAATCCTAAACATTACTTTCTATTATTTCAAAGGTTACTTCAACGATTCATTTGAACATGTGTAGAAAATATAAAGATGCCCAAGAACATCAGAGAAATATGGATTCTAGGATTTAGAGAAGCAGCCTCAGAAATCATCTAGCTCAAACACCATGTTTTACAGTTGGGCTTGCCCTCAAGAATATTCCCTGTGTCATAGTGATCTTTGAATCCACAGAACCTCTTGAGATGACTTGAACCAGTGTCAAGACATGATGATTTCCTCTGTCAATGAAGATTCCATTTAGTACATCAGTCTTGGAAAACTACCTGAGGCTCAGAGAGAGTAATAAGTGATTTTGTTAGTCACACAACTAGTCAGAGATGGAATTGGCACCCAAGAGCTCTCCCTCCAGTATTTCCTTTCATTTGGTAAGGATGTATTGCATTTAATAAGATCTGATGGTGAACAGAAGGATGTTCACCATGATAAGGACTAGTTAATTATATATCACAGATGGGTCAGTTCAAGGGAAAGTAAAAACAACATATTGGGTCCAGCTATTAGCAACTTGGTGGTGGTGGTGGGAATTGAGATGAGATCCACAGAGGTTCTGACTGATAAATAATCTATTTATCAGTAATTTTATTAGCTCCAAAGCAAAGTAACACCAAGAGATCATTGAATTTATGAGATTTATCATTGTCATGATCAGAAAAACACATTTGTGGAAGTTCCTTTCTCTTTAGGGTGCACCTTCCAATTCATATATTTGTCTCAGTCTCTGGGGAAAACTGCCTTCTTTATTAAATTTTAGAAAGTTGGCTTTTTTTTAAAGTTTTTTTTTCCCTCGGGAGGTTTAAAGAGGATTGGGACCTGAGATAGTTCTTTTTCACTTATACTTAAGGATGGTTATGGACCTTGGTAGATTAAGGCAAGATTAAGAAAATCATCAGATCAGGTCCAGTCTATAGGGAAGCCTAGCCCTAGGAAGACATGGTCTTTAGCATATGCAAAATATTGGTTCATTGGAATTGTAAAGTCCACAGCAAATAGAAACACATTTCCCCCCCCAGAAAGTTCTGAGTTTTGGGAGCTCAGCCTTTGGGAGACCAGCAGAAATTTCCCCCAGGTTATTTTGATCAACTCAGGTAATTAAACTCACCAGCTGGGAAAAAATATAGTCTGGCAGGTGTGGGATACTAAGAAATCACCATCGAGACTCTCATTCATGTCTGGATGACTTTCCCAACCTCCTTTTATGTTTTACAATGCTTAGTGACTGCCTGGCTGGCATTCTTGGTCAGCAAAGGAGGAAATCACCTCTCAATGAAAAAGTCACCATTCAGATTCACAAATGTGAGATCTTGGGACTAAGGAATATTGAAGGAAACAAAAGTATATGTTTTTCATTAAAGAGGAGCAAGAGGGCAATGAGGACCGTGGCATTATTCAGAACCACATTTCAGATGATGGTTTGTCAACTTCTTCTGCAATAATAATACTATCTCAGATTTATGTTCCGTGCTAAGGCTTACAAAATATTTTGCTCAACAACAGACTTGTGAGGCAGGTAGGAAAGGTAGCTATCGGCATTAAATAAATGAAAAAGTTGATATTCAAAGAGGGAAATGACTTGCCTGCGCTCACACAAGCAGGTACTAAAATTGATGGCCATCGGTATGGAAGACGAGAACATTCCTGCCAAGTCCCTCTATGCCAACGGTCTGAACAACTTCACGGAATCAACAAGAGTAAATGAATGTTCTGAATTGAGGAACAACTCTTATTTTATTTTTTCTTTTCGACTTGTTGAAAGAACAGTATCCAAGGAAGAGGCAGTGGAATGGAGAGGGAAGAATTCTAATTCTGAAATCAGAAGAGCTGAGTTCAAATACCACTTCAGCTATTCACCTATGTGACCTTGGGCAAGTCATTTTCCATCACTGGGCTTCAATCTTCTGATCTATAAAATGTGGGAATTGGCCTTAATGATATTTAAGGCCCCTTCAAGCTCTAAATTCTCTGGCCCCGTGAGTTGAGCTGGCAGTATTCTTTTGGACACCCAAGAGATTCAAGGAGCAACAGGCTCCTCAAATACAGTGGAAAGATGCTATATGCCATCCACTTGGATGGTTTATTTTTAGAGATGATACAATGGAAGATTTTTGATAAATTAAAGCCTCATTTCCCCCATCTTCTCTTATTTCCACATAAATTAATTCTCCAATTTAATAAAATAACAGGTGGTTTCATTTCAGGCTGAGCAGATGTTAGGCTGAATGAATGGGGTCCCCTCTTGTGTTCCATTCATCCCTGAGTACTTTCTTTATCTCTTTTCTTTCTGCTTTTCTTTTTCTTTTCTCTCCTTTTCTGCCAGATTTATGAGCAGCTACAGTATGAATTATTTTGTCTGGACAGTATGAATATCGATGACTAACATGCTGATTTTAGATGTATTAGTGTTTAATAATCCTGAAAATCTTAACCAACTCCCCCCCCCCCCCCATCTTCATCAGATGATGAGAGACCAGATTGCTGCACCTTGAATTTTCCTTCTTTGGGTGTAGAGATTTCTATGGTTTTACAGATGAAAGCCAACAATGGAAGGCATATTCGATGAGAAACCAAGGAAAAACCAATGATTGTCTAACTACCACATGCTGATGTCCCAAGGTCACTCAAAAGACTGAAGTTAGTTGTTCTCTTCTGGGTCAGCTTAGAGACTTGGAAAAATCAGCTGAGAGAGGAGAGGGTCTGAAGGTCTTCACTTCTCATTTTCAATCTGTTCCTTGGACTCTGACCTAGTTAAATCAGAAAGTGACTTTATTTAGAGGGTGGTCTAGTGACAATTCTGCTATGGCTATTTAGACTGTAGAAATGATGGATCCCCATTCTCACAAAGTCCTACATCCTCCCCATCATTCCCATCATTCAAGGCCCTCTAAAGAAGTCAAGTTTATACAAGAGATAGGATACTTTTCTAGTAATAATTGATTAAATTAGTTGAGTCTTTGTATTCACCTCTTCATATAAATATTGCCTTTCAAGACTCTGAAGGGAAGTAGATGGTCCAGTCTCTTGGACCATGGAGATTTTAACTTGTGGCGTGTTGAAGCTGTTCTTTTTTGAAACAAATTATTTTCATAACCAGTTTAATATAATTATTTTCTTTTGTAAGGATATATACTTTACTTTGTACATTTAAATTCATCATCCTGAGAAGGGATGCCTAGGTTTCACCAAACTCACTGCCAAAGAGTGCAGGACACACACACACACACACACACACACACACACACACACACACACACACACAAAAGTTAAGTAGCTAAGGCCTTCCAGCAAAGGAGCCAACATGAACATGCCAGATGAAGGATGGCATGTATAATCTGTCTTTTAGGTACTACTTCATTCCCAAATAGCACTTAGTTCCTACATAGTTCCTAAGTAGTAAATTCTTAGTTCCAGCCTATACTACTCCATACTTTCTGTCTTTATCTCAGCAGTGTATTTATCTATATGTCAATTTATCCACCTATCTCTCCAGCTATCTGTTCAGCTATCTGTCCATCTGTCCTTTTATCCATCCATCTATCCACAATCTGTCCTTTCCTCTGTATTTTCTGATTCTGATCTCTCATATTCTTGACCTTATCTTTGAAAATCTGTTTCTAGTTCTCAGTATTCTGTGACTATACAAGCTGATTTACCCTACCAGTGTCCTTGATTTCTCTTCTAGTTGCTTCTTTTCTTTCTCCTTAGATCCTTCTCTCTGAGACTTTGAGTTCCCATAATGGTGACCTGACCAATATATCTGCATCTGAGTAGTTTAGTTTAATAATCTTTTCCCTGATTAAGAAATGGGGTATTGGCTTATCAGATAGATCATGGAGGAATGAATGAAAGAACAGATGGATAGACAGATTGTGCATGGATGGATAGAAGGACAGAGGGACTTATAGATGAAGAGACAGGTAGATAGATTGACATACAAATAGAGAGATATGTCTCTCCTTGTACATATTAACAGTAACTTTATAGACAGGTAGATAGAATAATAGACTGATCAAATATTAATGAAATGCTTCTAAGCAGATACAGATTTAAGAGCTGAGTAGCATGGTCAGCCATGGATGGAGTATTAGCTGAATCAATGGAGGAAATTCACATCAATGGGGTTCCAAGATCCCATTGGCATATTGGAGTTCTATTCAATTTCAGTTAGGCGAGAGGCAGATTGAATGTGGAATTAATCTTAGAGTTAAGGAGATCTGGGTTCAAAAGCCACTGTAAGTACTTACCAGCTACAGAATATTGAGCAAATCACTTATTCTTATTGGACCTCAGTTTCCTCATCTGTAAAATGAAAAGGTTGGATTTAATGACTTCTAAGGTCCCTTCTAGTTCCAAATCCATGATTCTATGATTTTTCCCCTATCTCCTAGAATTGAAAGTTAATACTTGAAATTTATTAGATACATAGTAGGTGGAGGGTGGGAGAGAAGAGTTGGCATTTAGGGTGTATAAATAGTCTAATATAGTGAAAATTTGGCACCTTTAGATTTTTTGTTAAGTAAACTCAGACTTTTCAGTTACATGGTCACTTCACAATGAATACAAAGGCAATTAATACACCACGGGTAGCTCAGAAAGAAAGTGGTCATCTTCCTGACTTCAGATCAGGCTTCAGACACTTTTTAGTTGAGTGATTTGGGGAAGTCACTTAACCCTGTTTACCTCAGTTTCCTCATTTGCCAATTGAACTGGAGAAAGAAAGGGCAAACCATTCCAATATCTTTGCCAATACATCTTCAAATGTGGAGTCACAAAGAGTCTGACACAAGTGAAACAACTGAACCACAATAAAACGTACGTCATCTCTTTTTTTTAAATTGGAGTTGTGATTACTGGCTTTTCTCACGTTTTGGATGCCCATTCATATTCCTGGCTCTTCTTTTCCTTTTAACAACTTTTTTCTGTCTTCCTTGAATATTTGTATTCCAATTTCAACTGAGGTATATCGTTTAAAAATATTTGATTGATTCTCATACTTCAGTTGCTTCCTAGTAACATTTTCTCCCCACTTTGTAACAAAGAAAAACTGTCCGGTGAACAAGTCCTAGGAACTGCATCTGGCAGTGTATGCGCCAGCTTGTACCAGAAGCCTACCACCTCCTTATTAGTCAAGGGAAGCATATTGATTACATATTCTTCACAATTCAATCAGAAATGGGATTAAGGCAAGATTGCTGGTTTCCTAAGGAATATTTTTAATTTTTTTAGTTTTTGCAAGGCAGTGGGGGTTAAGTGACTTTGCCTGAGTCACACAGCTAGGTAATTATTAAGTGTCTGAGGCCGTATTTGAACTCAGATCCTCCTGACCCCAGGGTCAACACCCCATTCACTGCACCACCCAATTGCCCCTGGTTTCCTAGGGAACATTTGTAGAAAAGTCCTGGATATTTTTGGCAGTCTTTTTGATCAATCACAATATTAAATTATGAGGATATAATCCCATCAGTTCTTCAATAAATTCATGGAGAATTTCTGCAAGTTACAGAAGTTGCTTTCCTATGTGCACCAATTTGGCTCCTTTTGCTTCTGATGAACTAGTTACAGAAGAGGAAAAATAGTTAGAACCTCATAACATGTTAATGGAGTACTAATACCAAGCACTAAAATTGCTTTTTGTATTGGAGACACAACGTGCAGAAACAATGATGTCCCTTTCATAAGAAATGAAAAGTGATTGTTCTTCCTATTTAGCCAAGGCTTAGATGACAAGCTTAATTTATTGCTATTTTTATTACCCTCTAGTAAACGGCTATGATATAGGCTGTTTACATAGATAGCATGGAGGTTAATTTATACCATAGCATGGTGCTGGTTATGCCTTGGAATCAGAAGCCAATATATGGGACGATCTAAATTGAAAACAATGTCAATTTGCCAAGCCAGCTCAATTCCTGCCAAGAAGGAATACTCCTTAACGCTCTATTTTAACATTTATTAGGCTAGATGCACAACTCTATTCTGTAAAAACTCAGCTTGCAAAATTAGTGAAGTTGGAAAGTTACTGATTGAATGTTCTATTTTCAAACAAAAGGGATATGTTTATAATAACTTCATTTCCTCTATGAAAGTGATCTAATGAGTTAAAAAGAAATGAAGTCACATGAGGAGAGAGCTGTTTTCTACTCAATCTTTTTTTATAGCCAAAGTCAAGTTTAAACGCAGTCCAAATGCTCGTTCTGTGCCACAGCTTTTCAGGATTCAGCTTGATTATAGTAGCATTTCTCAACTTGTCTGATATACAAATTCATATCAAAACTATCATGAAAACCCCCAAACTGTTTCATCTCAGAGGTGAGAAAGTTGGCTGCGTTGACTTAATAAAAGGAGGGCAGAATACACATCTAACTTGCTGATAGTCTTTGTGTATGTAAATTTTCATGGGAGCCTTTGAGACTGTAAGAAGGGAAATTTGAAACAAGTATTTTTTTCTTTTTTTTTTTTTGAATTTATTTTCGCTTCCTTAGGTGTGTTATCTGAGAGGCAGGCTAGGTGGTGCCGTGGATAGAGCAGCAATCCTGGAGTCAGGAGGACTTGAGTTCAAATCTAACCTCAGACACTTAATAATCACCTAACTGTATGCCCTTAGGCAAGTCACTTAACCCCATTGCCTTGCCACATATATATATAATTATATCATATCATATCACATCATATTATCTGAGCTAAAAAAATTTCCATCCCTTTATTTAGTGTTTGTAATTCGTGATAGGTGACAGTTTTGTTTTCTGCTAGTTTCTGCTGGGATAAAAAGAGGCATTTTAGCTAATTCTGCTTCAGAATAGCTCACCAACTATGTCTCTATAAACGTAATTAATAATATCGAGCATCTGCCTAACACTTTGAGGCTTGTGTAGCACTTCACCAATATCATTTATTTTTGTCTTTACAATGACCATGGGAAGAAGATGCCGTTAATATGATCATTTTTATGGGGGAAACTGAGGCAGATAAGTTAAAATGCTTTGACCAGAGTTGCTTAGCTAGTAAATGTCCAATATTGCATTTGAACTCAAATCTTCTAGGCTGAAGGTCTAGCATTCTAGCTACTTAGGCCATCTAACTGCTGAATTGTATCTGATTTATTTATCTCTTGAAAAACACAGGGCGAGCAGGTGGTGCAGTGGATAGAGCACTGGCCCTGGAGTGAGGAGGACCTGAGTTCAAATCTGACCTCAGACTCCTAATAATTGTCTAGCTGTGTGGCCTTGAGCAAGTCACTTAACCCCATTGCCTAAAACAATGCAAAGTGTCAGGTAATGAACTTTAAGAGGTAATGGTGTAGTGGAAAGTGTTCTAGGAATCCTGGGTTCAAATTCCCTGATATTTACTGTGAAGAGCAAACTTCAATTTCTTCAACTGTAAAATAGGGTTAATAATAATAATAATAGTAATTATTATTATAATAATGTTTTAATACATGACTATAATATGGAAAACGTTAATAATCATTATAAAATAGGATTTATGGGGATCTTATGACAAAGTTCTTTGTCAAGTTTCAAGTGCCACAACCACGGGAGTGCTTACTGAATAAAGATATCCTTTGACAATTATTTTACAAAGTGAGACTGCTTATTATGTTTAATAAATGCTTGTAGAAAGATGGCTTGATTCTGTGTGTTATATATTGGCCTTATAGGTTGAATAGGAAATGATTCAAACCTTTCCAGAGTCAGTTCTAGTACAGTTCTTCCAATGATCTATGCTTGTTAATTCACCTGTGTTCAGTGGGCCATAGGGCTTCTATGGACCTTATCCAATTCTTTAGGACTTATCCATGTCATCAATAGGTTGCCACCTACCTCCATGGAGGGAATTTCCACACCTGGAGTTCCCCACACCGATGAAATCACAGCCCTCATTATATTTTCATATGTACTGGAATATTAAGAGAATGGCTGCCATCCTGGTGCCTGACCATGCTAATCTATTTAAAAAAAATTATCATTACATTTGCTCTGGGAAAGTTTCTTCGACCATTTTTGTCTTATGTTTATTAAACGGGGACTTCATCCCTTGCTGGGTAGGTTATCCTGCAGAATGGACTTTGTAATTCATCAGTCTACTTTACTAGTCCATTAACTAGAAGCAAGAAACACCATAGCAATAACAATAAAGAGCTTAGAGAAGGAAGAAAGAGGAGGAGAAGTAGAAGAATGAGGAGAAAGAGGAGGAGGAGGAGGAGGCGGCAAGGAAGATGAAGAAGAGGATAAGAAAAAAGAAGAAGAAAGAGAAGAAGGAAGAAGAAAAAAGGGAGACAGGGCCAATGATTTTTTTGAAAATAGTCTCTTGGGAAGTGTGGAAGAGTAGATAGCTTAACAGAATACTGAATTTATTTCACAAACTGGTAGAACCTACCTTAAGGCAACAATCCAACCTGTTCGAGGTAATTTCAGTCCCTTCTTCTACTCCTCCAAATCTTGAGCTAATTGAAAGAAAATCTTGCATGTGTTCATGTTTTTCTTGGAATTTTCTTGCTAATCCCCTCAACTCTACATTGGCTTTCTTGTGGGTAGGCATGGCATAGACATGAGTCATGAAAACCGAGCTCTCTGGCACTTACTATCACTCTAAAATACCCCCCACAGAAGAGAGATCCAAGGCTGATGAACCGGGCAGTTACTGCAGTGTAGGAAGCAAGAAGGTCTGAGGCTCTGGGGAGGGATCAGTGGGGCCTGAGCCCAGACCTCACCATGCAAGTGGTTTTACTTTGGGATTTTCTAAATGAATAGACCTGAAATTGTTGTGAATTTTTAATGCATTATTTGTGTATGGGCCTCTTTAGCTTTTAAAAATACATGAAAGGATGGGAATTGTCCCCAAGGATCAGCTGACAATAGGAGGAAATAGTAATTAAGCACCAAAAATAAATTGATACATTTACATTGGGGTTAATAAAAATAAATGCTCTGCAATTGTTAGAGAGAGATTTGTTATTTCCAGAATAGCCTGAGATCTCTCTTTTTTCCATTATAGCTTAATTTAAGTAACATGATAAATAATGGTAAATTGAACTTTATTATGTATTCATGAAATGCAGTTTAATACAATTGTTATTTCTGGCATTTGTGGTTTAAAGATATTCCCTTATGAGGGGATGTTATTTTTAATGTGCAAATGCAGAAATAATGACCTACAGTTTCACTGGCGAATTAGGGCTGAGATTATACATGGGCAATAAAGAATCCTTTGCTTTATGAAAATCTTGAGGACATCCTTTAGAAATTTTGCATTAAGCAAATTATTTTTAAGGGCACAACCCCCTAGTCACTGAACATATAAGAATTAAGGGTCCAAGAGTTTTTGACAAGGGAATGTCTGGAAAAAACAAAACCAAAAACAAATTCAAAGCATGATAATTAAAAAAAAATCCAGCCTCATTATTTTGACAGGTTATTGAAAGTCTCTGTACAGTTTAAAAGAACCAGTATCAAAACTCACCTGATTGAATGCATTCTTGGCCAGCCTCCTGGGATTCTGATCAGTGATCTGGTCTAGCCAGCTCCCAGCTCCTTAGCCTCCTGGGGAGAGAATGGTGAAACAGTCAAGGGAAGGATTGGTGGTCCCTCTTCTTGGGTTTCCTTCTATCTTGATTCTTTTCAGTGGGACAACTCCTTGTGTCATATTAAAATCATGGGAAGGAAGGAGTAAGCATAGGACTCCCAGAAAGTCCTAGCTCTGTTTCTGAGGGATTGGCATGAATGCGAATCCTGATGAGCCAAGAGTAGTTTCAATCTTCTCTCTCTCTCTCTCTCTCTCTCTCTCTCTCTCTCTCTCTCTCTCTCTCTCTCTCTCTCTCAATTTTCTCAGCATGAATTCTAAAATGTTTGGGGTTGACTACCCATTTATTATTAATTTCAGATTACAGAGATTGTTTTTTGGCCAAGCTTTTCTGTGGACTTCCCACTGAAGTCCAGAGGAATTCTAAGTGTCGGTAAAATATGAACTGGGACAAGAGGGTTGGATTTGAACTGCCGGCAGCTGGTACACACATGGCTCTTTCCTGGGCATATGCAGAGGCAAATTGTCTTTCTGTATTTGCTGCAGCTTTCTTTAGAAGCTGAACAGTCACAGAATCACAAACTGTGAGCGATGTATAGGTTCTCAGATAATCTTGAGTCCAAATTCTGTTTTACTAGAGGGGAAACTGAGATCTCCAAAAAAGCTTAATTATTTGCCTCAGTGGCAGAACTGGAACTTGAAGCCCAGGTCTCTGATTAAAAATATGCATATGCATGTGGGTGAAAGTTGGAAAATTTTTCATCACGTGTATCCATCATGCTACAATGACCCAGACGACTTCAGCCTTGGTATCTCCTTGTGTTGGTTAGAACAATGAAAAGCATACTCCTCACCACTCCCAGCTCTGCTTCTGAAGGATTGGCATGAATGCAGATCATGGTAAGTTCAGAGTGGATTATGTTAAGAATTTTTTTTAGGTTTTTGCAAGGCAAATGAGGTTAAGTGGCTTGCCCAAGGTCACACAGCTAGGTAATTATTAAAGTGTCTGAGGCTGGATTTGAACTCAGGTCCTCCTGACTCCAGGGATGGTGCTCTATCCACCGCGCCACCTTGCCACCCCAAGAATTTTTTTTTGGCAAAGCAATGGGGTTAAGTGATTTGCCCACACAGCTAGGCAATTATGAAGTAACTGAGGTCGGATTTGAATTTAGGTCCTCCTGACTCCAGGGCCAGTGCTCCATCCACTGCACCACCTAGCTGCCCACACATTAAGAATTTGAAGCATTTGGGGTTCATTGAGTTATAATTCTAGTGAAATATCACTTATTTATGTTAATGGAATAAGACTCATTTGAATCAATGACAATTTGAGTTTAAAAACAAACAAACCATGCAACTTTATCATTTACAAACAAATGTAGTAGTTTCTGTTCTCTGTTCAGAATCTACTAAAAATATTTTTGAAAAGTTTTTGGGGGAAAATCATCTGAAAGTGCCTTTTTTATTTCTTTATTTGGCTTTGGGTTGGACATTCTTTTCATATGAGCTATATGAGGAAGTTCATACCTTCCTAGGACTAACTTCTAATTGAATATAGAAATGTCCTCAAGTGAAGATATGACCAGGTCTACTCCAGTTTAGTAAAGGATGCTCTCTCTTCATTTTTTTTTTTTTGCATTCTATTACCTACTACTCATGTTATGAAGAATCCCAAACTCTTAGCTTTTATAGGTTTTTCAAATCTTGGGGCAGCTAGATGGCAGTGGATAGAGTAGCAGCCCTGGAGTCAGGAAGACCTGAGTTCAAATCCGGACTTAGACACATAATAATTACCTTGGGCAAGTCACTTAACACTACTGCCTTGCAAAAAAAAAAAACCCTTACAAAAAACAACTAAAATCTTGATTTCACTATTAACTTTCTTAGAAAATTCTTTTTATAACTTGAATAGAGACACAACTGTAGCCCAGCTTGGGCTCTGGGAACCACAAATTATGAATGAGTGTGACCAGAATGAATGAATTTTCATTGCAATTATAAGGTCAGCTAGTTGATGTGCCAGGGAGACTATTATTCTTGGAGTTAGGAGTTCACATCCTGTACCTGGATAAGTCTCTCCTCATCTGAAAAATGGATACTTTTTTTTTGCCTCTCAGGGTGGTTGTGAGAATCACAACTAGCTATTTTTAATTGATATTTTCTTTTTCTAATTACATTCATTCATTCATAGGCCTATGCTTATTTTTAAGTTACATGATTTCCTTTCACCCTCCCTTCCCACCCTCTTCCCCTCAGCAGTGAATAGTCAGGTGAATATTGTAAATTCCCATTTATTTTTTAACATATTTACAGAGTAGTCATTTTTTATATGAGGAATTAGGATTAAGGGAAAAGAAAAATCCATGAGATAGGAAAGAAATACATAAGAGAAATTTTAAAGAAGTGAATGTAGTGTTCATTCAGATTCTGTAGGAGTTTTTTGTTTTGTTTTGTCTTGTTTTTCTTCCTCTGGGTGAGGATATCATTGTCCATAGCTGGTCTCCTAGGGTTGTCCTAACTCTCTGAACTTCTGAGAGGAGCTGCTTATATCAAGGTTGATCACCTCATAATGTTGTTGTTAATACGCATTGTTCTCTTAGTTCTGCTCCCCTCACTCAGCATCAGATCATGTAAGTCATTCCATGCTTCTCTAGAGTCCGACCACTCATGGTTTCTTATAGAACAATAGTATTCCATAACATTCATATACCACAACTTGTTCAGCCATTCCTCAATGGATGGGAATCCCCTCAATTTCCAATTCTTTGCCACTACAAAAAAAGAGTTTCTGTGAATATTTTGGAACATGTGGGACCTTTCCAAATTTTTTGTGATTTCTTCTTGATATAGGTCTAGTATTGGAATTTCTGGGTCAAAGGATATGATCAGTTTTATTGCTCTTTGGGCATAGTTCCATATTGCTCTCCAGAAAGGTCACAACTCTACCAGCAATGCATTAATGCCCCAGTCCTCTCACAACCTCTCCAATATTGTTTGTTTTCCCCTTTTTGTCACTTTATACTAGCTATATTCAATACGTAGGGGATACCACAGATACAGTTCTGGACATGGACCCAGAAAGAGCTAAGTTCAAATCCAGCCTCAGACACTTGCTGAATGACCCTAGGCAAGTCAATGAACATGTTTGCCTCAATTTCTTCTATTATAAAATGGAGATAATAATCACAATTACCTCCCAGTATGGTTGTGAGAATAAAATAATATTTATAAAGTGTTTTGTAAATCTTTAAGCCCTTTAGAAATGTTAGTTATGATAATGGTACATATCTATAGTGCTCTAAAATTTGCAAAATATTTCCCACACATTAGCTCATCTAAGCTTCACCTCTCTGGAAAACAGGTATTATTCTATCAGTAGGGAAAGAGAAGTTCATAGAGGTCATGGCCCTTATTTACTCAGGATATTTGGTGTCACTGAAAGGATTCAGACCCTCTCTCAGCACTAAGTTCATTCTGTTTTCTTACATGTCCATAGTGTCCCCCCTCCAGAAAGGGAGCTTCTTGAGGATAGAGAGGGGTTCCTTTTGGTTTTTTGAATCTATCACATAGTGGACCCTTAATAAATGCATGCATATTGTTATGCCATATTGTCTTCTATCATTATTACTCTCTCATTCTCATCTTTTTTATTTTTATCATTATGAAGTCTTTATTATTATTCTCACATCCAGCAGAATTCAGATAGAAATGATATTATCTTTCCCTAATACAATAAACAATATAATTCCCCTTCCTTCCCCTCCATTTTTTCCTGTGCTCTGTCATCCCCAAACACCATAAACATTCATTTCTTGCTGATACCTGACTAAGAGAGTGCTATCAAACTTGATTTGGCTGGAATCCACCAAAAACCTCCTTTCATTTGGGAGCTGGGGTGGTGGTGGTAGAGAGGAGGGCTAGTATTTCACTCCTGGGCTCAGGCCCATCTCCTCTTTTCATGTACCAAGTGAGTAGTTTCCTCAGGAAAACATCAAGAAGAAAAATGAATTTTTAAATGAGTGGAAAGGTGAGAAGTTTGGAGTGTAAACAGCATTAGAGGGAGCAACTGAGTGAGATCTTAGGATAAATGAAGACTAAGGGGGGAATTGTCAGTTGGAAGAAGACTGGTTCTAAGAGAAAAAAATCCAGGAGGAATTTGGGGGGGAGGGTTAGGAATTTCATGCAAATTGTAGCTACATGAGGGATAAATAAATGGTGATCTTGCTTAGGGCTTAAGGAAGAGCTCAGATCCATCCACTTCAACTTTTATTTGTGTAGGTATTTTTAGTTTCTTTTCTTTTTTCTTGTTTTTTTTTTTTTGGTTTGTTTTTGCAAGCCAGGGGAGTAAAGTGACTTCCCCAAGGTCACACAGCTAGGTCGTTATTAAGAGTCTGAGGTCAGCCTTGAATTCAGGTCCTCCTGACTCCAGGGTCGGTCCTCTATTCACTGTACCACCAAGCTGCCGCATATCTTTAGTTTTTATATCATTCTTAGTGTCAATTATATTCTTCCCTTTCTCTTCAACTCATCCTCAGCAAACAAGCATAAGATGAAAGTGGGGGAAAAGAATTACAATTATCTCCTTCTACAGTGCTCGGGGTTAAGGGCACAGCACCCCTATGATCTGGAAGAGCCAAGCACAGTTTTTTGGTCTTCCTTTTGTACTAGATGAAGCAACTAGATTTTTTTAATGGGATGTTTACCTTATTGTAAAATTTGGATTAAGACTTTGATCATAGGCTATAGGTAGGTCAAAGCTTTGTTGGCTGATGGCTTTTGCATATCACCTATATAGCTTCTGCAAAATTCCTTCCAATTTTCACTTATAATAATTTCTTACGCTGACCTGGACTACTATTTAACCAAGATGGGGAAGTTGTGATGTGGAAGGGAGAACTGCCTGAAACTTGCAATTTCTTTCTTTCTTTCTCTCTGGTATATGAATGTAAGTCTCTTTTTATAGCTCATTTGTACAATCCTGTTGTCATTGGTGGAGTTTGAGGGAAAAGATATCTTACAGTTTTTACCTCCAGCTTTAAGAAAGAAGAACATACAGGTTCCTGAAAGGGGGGAGAGAGAGAGAGAGAGAGAGAGAGAGAGAGAGAGAGAGAGAGAGAGAGAGAGAGAGAGAGAGAGACTATAGGAAAAGAAGAGGTGGTGTATAGCTAATGCCCCAGTCTCTAGTTTACTACACTAGACCTTTTGGGAACTTCCCTTTGCATGAGATCTGAGACTTGCTGGAATGCCCAATGGGAGAGGTCATCCACTCTCCATTGGCTAGTACATTCTTATATATCTACTTTCTTCTCTGATTTCGGTTTGCTATTGGCTTGGACGAAGAAGTTTATTTGCTATTTTGGGTGTATTCACATAGCACTGATGTTTATTGGGAAGGGAGTCCAATCTTGGATAAACAGTTAAGGGGACTCCCTTCCCATTAAGGAAGAGCGATCAAGAGCTTCGTTTGAACCTAAAAGATATTTCCATTAGCCTAACAATATTTAGGGGTGATGACAGAGAGGCAGAACTCTAACTTGGTCCCCTTTCTCTAAGGGGAGTGGGTTTGATAGGCTCTTGTCCCAACCTTCTGCTTCCTTTCTAGTGAACCACATCTGGACAGACCCATGTGAATCCCCATAATCCACATGGATAAAATGTGCCCTTAAATAGATTCTTTTTATGTATCTGCTTATTTCATTCTTTATCAACTAGGTGGTTCAGTGGATAGAGCACCAGTACTGGAGTGAGGAGGGCCTGAGTTCAAATCTGATCTCAGACACTTACTAGCTGTATGACCTAGGAAAAGTCACTTAACTCTGATTGTTTCTTATCCAAGACCATCTCCAGTTTTCCTGATTCATATCTGGCCAGTGCACCTAGATGGCTCCAGAGAAGAAACTGAGGCTAGTGACTTAGCTTGACCCCCCTTCACTCAAATCCAGTTCACATGGATAACATGACATCATCTTCCAGATATCCTAGTCTTCTTTGAGAATGAAAGACAAGCATCACCATCACCATCACCATCACCATCACCCTCACCCTCACCCTCACCATCACCACCACCATCACCATCACCATCACCATCACCATCATCCTCACCATCACCATCACCATCACCATCACCATCACCACCACCATCACCATCACCACCACCATCACCATCACCATCACCATCACCATCACCATCACCATCACCATCACCATCACCATCACCATCACCATCACCATCACCATCACCATCACCATCATCACCATCACCATCACCATCACCATCACCATCACCATCACCATCACCCTCACCATCACCATCACCATCACCACCACCATCACCTCACATAAGTCTTTCCTTGATTCTCATACCCAATTCCTGCTGACAGATAGGTAGTTAATTATGGTAGTTCAGGCTCTTAGCCTCTTTCACCTGTTGTGATCACCTCCAAGTTGGTTCCCTGTTTCCGGGCTCTCCCCTTCAGATGATTGCCAGATAGTCTCTCTTAAGTCAGAGATCGTGCCATGAGCAGTAGGAGGAATGCTTTCAATAACACTTGCCCACCCCACCTAGTACCTTATGTGGACCAGACTGGTTATTTCTTTAAAGGCATTGAAGCTGACCTTGACATCAGCTGGCTAAGGAGGCTAGAGTTGGGGGATCACTGACATTATTTCTTGGTTTCCTGAGAGCCAAAAGCTAAGAAGGGCTCCTATTTTCCCCTGATGCTCAGCTAAGCTCTCCATGAGCAGCTGCTCTCAGCTGAAGCAACAATGCCCTCATTAAATATCCTTCCCCTGGTATGGATAAGGAAATATCTTTTTTTTGATAACTGTCAAATCTAGAAATGTTCAATTGCATTCCAGTTTTGAACCTTTTAAAGAAACTATCTGGTTTAGGTCTTTCAAACAATACCAGGCCATTGCCCTGTTCAAAAGAGTTTGACTTCCAACTATATTTATAATCAAATCAAAATCTTTATCTTGTCATTGAGTGCCTTCCCCCCATGTTGCTTTAATCTACCTTTTCAGTCTTATTTCATAATATTTCATGTACTCTCTGTTTCGATCAATCTGTCCTATAGTATTCCATATCTAATTTTTTTCTAGTGGTCTCACATGTCTAGAAAGTACTTCCCCATCATCTTTTAGAATACCTAACTCATCAATGTATAACTCAGCAGAAATGCCCTAAATAAGGCTTTTCCTGATCCTTCTAGTAGTGAATCTCTCTCTGTCTCTCTGTCTCTGTCTCTCTCTGTCTCTGTCTCTCTCTCTGTCTCTCTCTCTGTCTCTCTCTCTCTCTCTCTGTCTCTCTCTGTCTCTGTCTCCCCCCTCTGTTACCCTTACTTATTAGTATAAAACTGAATTACAATTGTTAGAAAGCATTTGAAGTAAGAACTGATGACTATAAAAGATTCAGACATCTGTGGGAAGGTACATGAATTTATTTGTCAAGCTATAATAAGGACTAGTAAAAATATAGACAATAATTACATGAAAGAACTATAAAAATAAAAATAATCCCCTCCTTCAACAAGATTTCAGATTAAATGCTGCTTAATTATAATGACCAAGCTTATCCCTCAAGAAGAAATGGAAAAAATGCCCCTTTTTTTTCTTTACAAAGGTGAGGGACTATGGGTATGGATATCTGACATATATTGTCAGGCTCTTTTTTGGTTTTGCTTTGTTTTGCAAGGCCATAGGGTTAAGTGACTTGCCCAAGGTTGCACAGTTAGGTGTCTGACATTGGATTTGAACTCAAGTATTTCTGACTCCAGAGCTGGTGCACTATCCACTGTGCCAATTCTAGGCTCTTTTGACATCTATAGGGTTTTCCTCTCTGTCTTTGTTTATCTTCATTTCTTTTTATTGTTAAATGGTTTGGTTTGTAGGGGGGGAGGAAAGGGAAAGATTTATTTGGAAATGAAGGTAATATAAAATGTTTGTAATTAAAGAAAAGTCACTTTGTATTGGTTTTGCAGCTACCAATCTGCTGCCATGTTGTACCTCCCCAGTAGAAGGGAAGCTCCTTCAGGTCAGGGACTATTTCTATTTGTCTTTGCATCCTCAATGACTACCACAGTAATGACTAGTTCTGTGTTTTATATTTTTTATTAAATTGAATTTCAACAAGTAAAATCTATAAAGGCCTTGGGCTAATATGAGCTGATAATATTTATATAACCTGAAAGAAATATCACAAATATCTTGAAATCTCTAGGAATTTCTTTTGGTGTTGATAAACCTCCTTCAGTCTGTCTTTTACTGGTCCAACTCCCTCAATTTTACCTTTGAAGAAAGAAGATCAGAAATGTTTTCATTCTCCCACCTTCTCAGACAGGACCACAGGCAAAGCTCATAGATTTCTCTTGGGAAAGGGTTTTTAAAAATTTAGAAGGAGTTGATGTAAGCAGATTGTTTGAGGGGGAGTCAATAGTAAAAGTGAATTTTCCTGTTTCATAGATATTACATTAGCCATTTAGTATTGTATGCATTACGATAGACCCCCATTACTGTCTCGGAATCTGTGAGACTCATGGTTTCTGCAATGGGAACTTGGCAACATTTTTGCTCATGTTCCTGCAATAAAATATTTTAAAAATAGGCTAAAATTCACCAGACCTATTGACTCACTCTTGAACTGAATGTAGCAGAGCTGGGATTGGAGAACGAATAAATCTCAGACATAAAAAGATCTGGAATTGGTGCATGAGACCCATTGCCCCAGTGAAGACACTGGAATTACCAACTGGAATTTCCAATAATCTTTGTTAAAATGACTTCATTTTGATAGGTCAAACAACTGGGATTTTGGGCAACTCCTCATTAGTGGAGTTCATGGACCCTCTATATCTTAGGAGAGGTTGTCTCAGAAAGTGGTTATGGACAGAATATTCATTATCCAATAGACCATCAGAAAATGGTCATTTCTTACTTTAACTAGTGTAGTTATCAGAGGACTGATAGATACATTCATGAGTGAAACATTTCCATCATGGTTCAACCTCTTGTGAGCATCTTGAAAAGGAATTTGGGGACTTTAGTAGAAGCTACCAAAGATGCTATTTTCAGATCTTCCAATAACAGACAGACATCATTATGCATCTATGCATTTTTTTTTTAGTTTTTGCAAGGCAATATGGTTAAGTGGCTTGCCCAAGGCCACACAGCTACGTAATTATTAAGTGTTTGAGGCTGGATTTGAACTCAGGTCCTCCTGACTCCAGGCTGGTACTCTATCCACTGTGCCACCTAGCCGCCACAATGCATTTTTGAATATTTGATTCATGCCCCTAGAAATATCTTTTGGGGAGCAGGCCTAGATTTGATGGGTGAAGGGAACTTTTGCAAAGAAAACTCCATCCATCATGTACATCAGCATCTGCTCTCTATCTCGCGGTCTTAAAACATTGTACGGGGTTCTGAGAGTTTATAAGGATTGGTGAGACTCTCACAGTTAATATGAAGCAGTCTAGAATTTAGGTCTCCCTTGGTCTACAGATTACTCTTTATCCAATGTACTGGCTCTCCACCAGCATAACAAACACAGAGATATGAATAAATATTAATAAAATAAATAAATTTTAAAAATTCATAAATAAACAGCAACCTTAGAGAGCTCTAATAGGAAAAAGTACAATAATAGCTATAGAAACAATAGATACAGTTCAATGATATACCATTTAGGGAGAATCTTCATCACTTGAGTTGAAATAATATGGAGGGCACATGGGATGCATTCCAGACTTTAGAAGAGGGTGTGGGTGGCCTATACAATGAGAAAGACTTAAAACATCAAGTGTGTCGGAGAATGTAAAATATTCATCTCACAGTCTTCAAGCAGGACTGGGGTTGGGGTGGGGGTGGGGTGGGGTGGGGGAGGGGAGGGTTTGGGTAATTAGGATTCTTTGGAAGAGAAAACCTCACATGAGTTGTCACCTGCCCCAGACTTGAGTTCTTGTGTCTATTGTCCAAGACAAACGGGTGCCATGGAAAGGACACTGAATTGGCAATCAGAAGAGCTCTCTCTAACTGTTATCTCTATTGCCCATCACCTTGAAGGTTGTTGTTTTCTCATCTGCAAAAAGGAGCTTGAGTAAAGCCTGCCAAAGTTCTTCCAGTGCTAAGATTCTAGGATTCCCATGATATTCAAATAGGAGCTTAGCATTGTGGGTAAAAACTTGGTGTGTGCATTCTTTTTATTGATGCAGATGACTTTTTCATCTGTGTTTACACAGACAAGTTCTAGGGAGGAGCTCAAGGCTCAGACACATTTCTCCAGGGTTATAACGTTTCTTCTTTATTTTTGAAGATGACCACAACATCAGGGAGGTGACACCATGACAAGCACATGAATTGCATTGAGTGGGGGGGGGGGGGGACTGTGCTAAATCGCCATCTGGGTCCAGTGGCCAGATACGGATCAGGACATTGGAGATGGTCCTGGATGAGAGGCCATCAGGGTGAAGTGACTTGCCCAAGAGTCAGAGGTTGATTTCAAACTCCTGTCCTCCTGATTCCAAGTCCAGTGAATGATATATCCACTGTGCCATCTACCTACACCCCTCCCCCCAGGTATAAAACCTGTATCAGTTGCAGTTTTTGAATCCAGATCTTAATCCTTCTCCTAATCCACTACTGCACTCACTACCTCTGTAGCCTCTAAGGGCTATTATTCAGAACAATAGTCAGAATAAAAGTCATAAAGAGCAAGTAGACAGGTCAGCAGATAGAGTACAACATGACCTGAATTCAAATTCAGAAGTGTGATCCTGGCCAGGTCACTTTACCCTGTTTGCCTCAGTTTCCTCATGAGCTAGAGAAGGAAATAGCAAACCACTCCAGAATCTCAACCAAGAAAATCACAAAATGGTGTTGTGAAGAGTTGGACATGGAGAATTGCTGCACTATCTAACAAGAAAATGTGTGTGTGATGACTTTCAAAAAGCACAATATTGTGATAAAATTATAACAATAAATTACATAAGATCAAAAGCATTAAACCAATTTTGTAATACTTTGGAAATCAGTTACAGAAATATTCTGTATTTTACTGCAGTAAGATGGATATAATGGTAAAATGTTTAAATGTTTCTATTTTGAGAAATTAAATAAAGTGTTTTATGGACTTAAAAGGAAAGCCTGCACCTGAATTTGAAAATGAGAACTGGTTGGCTGATGGAACATTTTTAGGGGATATCACTACTCATTTAAATGAACAGAACAGGCATCTCCAAGATGAAAATCAACTTTTAAATGCAAATATTGATTGCATTTGAAATGGAACTGAAATTGTGGCAGTCTTAGATTAGGAACACGAACCTAATTCACTTGGAAATGCTCTTTGAACAAAGCAATGTTGTGAAAAATATGCAACATTAATTGCTATTTTATCATAGAATTTTGAGAAAAAAATTCCAAGATTTTAGGGAAAAAAAACCAGCTGCATTTCAGTGTATTTGCTACTTCCTTCTAGAGCAGCTAAATGGTGCAGTGGAAAGAGCACTGACTTTGGAATCAGGAAGATGGAAGTTCGAATCCAGTTTCAGCTATTAACTAGCTGTGTGACCTTGGGCAAGTCACTGCAGATTGCCTTGCATTCAGAGTCTTCTCCAGTTGTCCTGATTCCTATCTGGCCACTGGACCCAGATGATTTTGGAAGAGAAAGTGAGGCTGATGACTAACACAGCTCCCCCCACTCAAATTCAATTCATGTGCTTGTCATGGTATCACCTCTCTGATGTCATGGTCTTCTTCAGGAATGAAGGATAAACATAATTGTGTCCTTCTCAGGTGACCTCAACAGGCTGCCTGCAAGCTTGAAAATGGAATGTATAGAGTTGTAATCAAATATTCAACTTAAAGAAAAATTTATTCAAGTGTAACTGCCTAAAGAAAAAAAAATATGGTTTTTCCTCAAGTGTGCCTTGCTCGTGATGTCTCTTTTGAGGAGTACATATACTTGTAAGCATCTTTTTTCCTGTTTGAAACATACAAAAATAAAACTAGAACAGCTCAAATGAGCACCTTGAAAATATTCTTTGCATTGCTACAACCTCTATCAAACCATATATAGATGCACTGATATCAAAAATGTAGACTTAATCTTCATGGTAAAAATGTCTTTATTTTTGTTTAAAAAGTAATGTTTTTTATTATTATATTCATTATTTTATTCTACTTTATTCTATTTTATTATATTATTGCATTTTATTATTATTTTACTCATTGGTAATATGACTTACATTATAGTCAAAAATAAATATTAAATTCTATATGTGACTTTTGATAAGTTTTGTTGGCTTGGAAGAACTAAACACCTTTATTTTATAATAAAAACATGATTCTGCTAAGGCACTCTGAAATATGGGACTCCAGGAGGATGGAGTTAATGCTTCCTAGCTGACCTCACTGTTAGAACATAGTAAAAAACATCCCTTCCATTTCCCCTCTCTTGGTTCTTTTCTTTCCATTCCTTCTCTGGAATTGAGTCAGTCAGCAAGAATTGATTGAATACTTAATACACTATGTTAAGAACCAGAGATAGAAAAAAAAAGGCAAATAAGTCAGGAACTCTCCTCAAGGAGCTTACATTCTAAGAGGACACCTTATACTTGTAACTTTTCCCACCCATCCTTCCAATCCCTCAGGATTTCTATTTATGGATCACCTACGGTTTGTGGACAACAAGGAAGTACCATAATGCTCTGGAGTAGGAATCATGGAGATCCGGCCTCCTGGGTTCAGGTCTGGCCTCAGACTCTGGTTGGGTAAGACTGGACTTAACTCTGTTGATTGCAGTTTCCTTATCTGTAAAATGAGCTGGAGAAGGAAATGGCAAATCACTTTCTTTACCAAGAAAACCCCAATGGGTCATGAAGAGTAAGACGACTAAAAAATGAATCAAGACAATCAATTATTTTTAAAGGTTTTGCAAGGCAAATGGGGTTAAGTGGCTTGCCCAAGGCCACACAGCTAGGTCATTATTAAGTGCCTGAGGTCGGATTTGAACTCAGGTCCTCCTGACTCCAGGGTCGGTGCTCTATCCACTGTCACCTAGCTGCCCCAAGACAATCAATTTTTAAATTAAACAGGTGCTTATGGGAAAAAGTTGAGATATTTAAGCTCAGGTAGAAAGACTCACATGATAACATATTTTAAACATTTCAAGATGTGATGGATCATGCAGTATGGCAGCACTGATGTTGATGTTGTCATTGGCAGTGTTTTCTACAATTTGGGATTATTTTTATGAATGTCCAAAAGATTGAGCACATATACTGAATTTGATCAAGTTATTTGAATTCAAATCCTGATTCTCCGACTTACAACTTGGGTTGACTTGGCAAATCCTTCTCCGTCCCTTTTCTAAATTTTCCTAATTTGTAAAATGAGAGTAGAAGTCAAGACAATCTCTAAGGTCCTTTTAGTCCTCTAAATCTCTGATTCTAATATATGAGACGGACCTTGGGATGGATGAAAAACAGATCATAGAATTCTATATCTTGAGGAGGAAGGGACTTCAGAGGCCATCTAGGACAACTCCCTCATTTTACAGAGAAAGAAACTGAGTCTCAAAGAGGTTGAAAGATTTATCCAAAGCTACAAAGGGAGTAAATGTCTAAAGTTCTGAGTTCAGAACGAATATTCTTTCCACTCTATTACTACTACTACATGATCTTTAGCCTCAGTTTTTACACCTATGAAATGGGGATAATAACACACACCATTTCCTTTATTGGGTGGTTGTGAAAGTAAGAAATTTATTGAACCTAAAGTGTACATGAAAGTGAATTCTTATCATTATCATTGTACTCTATTAGAAAAATAAACAGGATTCTAAAAAGTTGATAAGAAGTCACATGGATGGGTATAAAACATAAGCCTTGCGAAAATTGTTGATGGCTCAGGTAATTCTATCCAGGCAACATTCATTTTATTTTTTGAAATTAAAAAAAAGAGGTTCTGAACTTCACAAATACTCCACCTCTCAAGGAAGGTTTCATTTATAAGGAAGGAAAAAAGATGGATTCTCTGTAAAACTGAAAATTAGGAATACATAAAGCTTTCCTGTTTTAAAAATATATGTAATGAATTCACTGTCACTTTTTTTAGGTTTTGCAAGGCAAATGGGGTTAAGTGGCTTCCCCAAGGCCACACAGCTACGTAAGGATTAAGTGTCTGAGGCCGGATTTGAACCCAGATACTCCTGACTCCAGGGCTGGTACTCTATCCCCTGCGTCACCCAGTCGCTCCTCCATTGTCACTTTCAAAGCTGTCTTAGTCTCCTCAAACATTCAAGTATCGAGTGTTTGTGAGACCTTGTACTAGCTTCTGGGGACATAAAGTCAAAATTATGACAGGTATGGAAACCAGGTAAGTGTGTATATGCTTATTTGAGGAGGTAGAAAGACTTAAGAGCAAGAGGACTGCGGAAGGGTCATAGGAAATGACACCTGGGCAGAAGTTTGAAGGAAGTTAGAGATTCTAAGAGGCAGAGAAGAGGAGGGCATGCCATCTAGGTGAATCATAGATCGATGATAGATAGAGGGATGAGAGACAGCCCTGAATTCAGGAAATAACAAAACTATGTAATGGAAAAGGAAGGGGAAGCTTTATGAAGGAGATGAGACTGGAACTTTAAAGAATGAGATAGATGATATAGGTAAGGGGCAGCTAGGTGGCACAGTGGATAGAGCACCAGCCCTGGAGTCAGGAGTACCTGGGTTCAAATCCAGCCTCAGACACTTAATCATTACCTAGCTGTGTGGCCTTGGGCAAGCCACTTAACCCCATTGCCTTGCAAAAACTAAAAAAAAATATGAAATATAGGTGAAGAACTGGAATAGAAAATGTAAAGTTTATGGGAGAAAGGAAAGGTTGATTATCTTTTGGAGCTGGAGAACAGAGTTCTCCTTGGTGGAGTAAAACCTTCTTACCCTATGCTTCTGACCCAAAGTTGTCACTCAAGAACAGAGGGGAAGGTTGGATGATTTCCCCTCATACTTTATTTCAGAATAAAGAGCTTTTCTTCTTCAGGGAATTGTCTCACAAATGATGGATTTTCCATTCCAATTTAGATGGTAGTCCTCTCATAACTCTGCTTACTAAAGTCCTACAGTTATAAATTCTTTTCAATATTCCAATAACTGTAGGAAAAAATACTCAACTATCCCATTATCTATCTAGAAAATATCACGTTCGTTATTGTTCTTCCAGTGAATTTTCATCCTATGTCTGATTGCTAGTGCATTGGAAATAGCCCCCAAATCTCTCTTGTTCCCAAGTACAATCCAGAGAGAGTTCATCCAACCAGTATCAACCTGAAAAATATATGTTATTTTGTAGGGACCACACATGTATTCACTTACCTTATTTTCTTTTACCTTCTTCATCACAAAATCACAAAATGTTGACTTACAGGGATTGTTCAGCCCCTATGGACAATTATTCTGCCCGTGAAATTTGGTGGCCTTCTCTTCCAATCAGCAAGGTAGAGGACATGGAGATTTTGTCTACCTGAAGACCAAGTCAATGTGAGCTCTATTGTTCTCGAAAATAGCTGCTTACCCAAATTTAGTGGATGTTTATGTGGATATATATAGTATGGGTTGGTGTGTTTTGAGTTTTATGATTGCTAGGCTGGACTAAGCTCATTTTTTTGGTCTTGATTCCCATGTTCCCATGTTCCCATCACCCTTTATCTCAAAGAATCATTAAAACAGTGCTGAGGTCCTAGGACTTTTATTTGAATTTCAACTCACTGTATAACCTTGGGTGAGTCCTTTTTTCTGGGTCTGGGTTTCCTCTTCTGTAAGATGAGGGGTTGTAGCAAATGATTTCTATCAACCATGAATTCATAAGGCAACAAACCTACTAAGCTTTTCCCCCCTCATACTCTTGATTTTAGTTTATTTTTCAACTATGGTTCTAATCAAATAATAATTTCTCATGAGCTCAATCAGATTCTAAGATAGACTTTTTAAAATAATGATAATCAATAGATCTATGGAGTGCCATGGTACAATAAGCCATGTCTCATGACTTCAGATGAATGGCTTTCAGTCACTGGCATCATGGGAATTACTGATGGAAGAGATACAGAAAGGACCCAAAACTCAGAGAGTTTGGGAAACCTAGGTATGTCACTAAGAATGGAGGAACACTGTAAAGTGAGGTAAGCCTATGTAAGTGAACACCAAATTGCCCTAAAGAGTAATCTAAATGGTAACTAAAAATCCATCTGGGGATTAACACTGGTAAGAGCTGATTGGTAGGTATTTTCCCAGATGTTAGCTTTGAAACGTCCTGACTTATTGCTGGATTATTCTCAGTCAGGAAAAAGCTCAAATTTCCTTCTTTTAAATAAAAAAAATGGAAAGAAATGAGCACCACCTGTAGGAAGGAATCTGGATGAAATAATAAAAATAACATAAAAATTATGGAGTTTTGAAAGACATTGTGAATGAAGTTCTGGACTTGGAGTGAGGAAGATGTTAGTGCATGCCCTGCCTTTGACACATTCGGCCACATGACTCTGGGCAAGTCACTTAACCTCTTAATCCAATGTTGGAGACCTTAAGACTGTAAATTGCCTATCGATTACTGATTTTCATTGGCAGGTGAAGTTTTCATAGCAGGAGCTCCTCACAAAATACAATAACAAGTCTTTTTTCCAAATTTTATGTATATTAAATACAACAGAAATGTACATAAATGAAATAAAGACACACATTGGGTAGGAATACATATAATTATGTTTAAATAGAATACACGTGCTTGCATGCATATGCATTTACACATATAATGTAAAATGAGACATTTGTAGAAGATGATTTCTAGGATTACTTCCACTTCTGTCATAAGGCAATGAATCAACTGGTTTTTCTTCCTTGATTTCTTTGCTTCATTTTAAAAATAAATATTGTGTATTATATAATTAAATATATAAATATTAAATATATATAATTAAATAGTATATAATATATCATATATACACATATAGTAATTATACATACCAGCAATAGAGTTAGGTGGTTCAGTGGCTAGAGCATCAGCTCTGAAGTCATGAGGATCTGAGTTCAAATCTGACCTCAGACACTTGATATTTCCTAGCTGTAGATTGTGGGCAAGTCACTAAACCCTGATTGCCTCACATCCAGGGCTATCTCTAGTCATCCTGATCTATATCTGCCTTAGATGGCTCCAGAGGAGGAAGTGAGGCTGGTGACTTAGCCCAGCACCCTTCACTCAAATTCAAATCCCATGCATGTCATGGCATCACTTCCCTGATGTTGTAGTCTTCTTTAAGAATGAAGGACAAACAATGGTATACACATATTACATGCACACATGTATCATACGACCCCATAAAACTTTGTGTGTATGTATATTTACACATATACACACTTATCTTTACATATACACACACGTGTGCATGTATGTATGCATGTTTGCTTTATAAACCTTAAAGCACCACATAGATCAATGGAAAGAGGAGTGATTCCATGTCAGAGTACCTGGATTCATATCCCATTTTTTGTATCTTAATATCTATAGGAAATTTACGAAATCAGTTAACCTGCCTAAGACCCAGTTTCCTCATCTATAAAATGAGAGGAACAGACAAATAAACCTCTGAGTCTTCTTCCAGCTCTAACATTATGGGATTTTGTTTTGCTTTACTGGATTCGGGTAAAGAAAATGGATTGAGATGTCATCTTCTTTCTTAAGTGCATCAAGCTTACCCATGAAGATATGTGGGTGCTTTGGGATTTAAATCTAACCTCCCACCTACTGAATATTGCAGAGGCTAATATTGTGAATTATGGGATCTGGATATTTTGGCAATTTTAGTTTTCTCATCCCAAGCCCCTCTTTGTTTGAATTGAGGGTCCCAAGTTCCACCAATGCAGGCTGACACTTTTTCATTAATTTATAGTCATACATCTAAAAAACAAAAAAAGGACTATATATATATATACATATATATATATATATATATATATATATATATATATATATATATATGATATGTGTGTGTATATATATATAGTAGATATATAGTAGTTTTTTTGTGGTGCCTAAGAAATTGAAATTGAGAGGTTGCTTATCAGTTGGAGAATGGGTGAATACGATGTCGTATGTGATTGTAATGTAATATTATTGTGAAATGACAAGCAGGATCATTTCAGAAAAGCCTGGAAAGACTTACAAAAACTGATACAAAGTGAAGTGAAAGGAACCAGGAGATTTTACAGTGTAACAGCAACATTGTTTGATGAAGAGCTGTGAAAGACTAGCTCTTCTCAGCAATGATCCAAGACAACCCCAAAGGATTAATGATAAAGTATACTATCCTTCTTCAGGGGAAGAACTGATATTACTTGAATACATTCTGTTTTCACTTTCCTTTCCTTTTTTCTTTTATTCAAATCTTCTTGTACAAAATGACAAATAAGGAAATGTTTTGCACAATTGCACAGTCATAACCTATATCTAATTGCTTCCCATCTCAGGGATGGATAATGCAAGGAAGAGGTGGAATTTGGAACTCAAAACTAAATAAAAGCAGAAAATTCCCTAGATCACTGAAAGATTTAATGACCTGCCCCGAGTTACACAACTATCCATGTCAGAAGCAAAATCTGAATCCAGGTCTTCCTGACGGAGGCCAGTTTGCTATTCACTATGTTATATTGCTTCCTACTTTAGAGATATCAAATTTAATTGCCCTGAGTTTTCCCAAACTCTGGATATACTTTCTGCAAGCAATTCTTTTACCCCATCCTTCTTTAAAATGTTAGCCCGCCAAATGGAGGAGAGTGAATTAATATGCATCCTTCATAGGTCATCAATATTTGATGACTGTTTTATGAATATTAAGGGCAGCTCTGTGAGGCTGAAGTTCTGTAGGGGGCATGCTCTGGTTTTCCTTGCAGTTGAATTAACGATGGAGTGCAGGTATGATATGACAGACATATTCTAGTTCTTATAGTCCCATTCTGTGCCTAAAGAAATATACTCAAATTAAATGAACTTGCTAAGGAGGCTAAGGAGAACATGAAACAGCATGACATCTATAAACAATCTCCTCCTTCTTAGAAATTAGAATTATCTCAGAAATTGGGAAAGAAGAGAATAGAACTGCAGAGAAAATATGAGCTTTGTCTCAAGATCTAAGGGCTTGGTCAAGAATTTATATAGGAATATTAAGCTCGTTCCTTTTTTTTTTTCCAAAGAGAAAACATTAATTGACCCCTATTCCCTAGGCAATCGATTAGGATATCATTTTTGATCATGTTTAAAAGGCATAAGAAGAGGAAAGAATCTGAAAAAATAACTACCAGAATGCTCTTAAAGGTGGAAATTGACTCATTCTGCAGGCTATAAATTCCAATGATCAATCCTAGGCACGTGAAAGGCTTGACTTTTGCAACAATAAATATCCCTCCTGATTCATAAATTATTCCTCTGCCACAAGAGTAGCTTTTATGGAAGGAAAAAATAAGGTCTAACTAATTATGATATTTCTATCTTAGCTTTGAAATGGATTTTAGTACCTTGTTTGTTTTTTATTAGCTCTCTCCAGTTTCTTCTGAGGAAGGGGTTTTATCACAAGAATACATTTTCATGATCATTGATTAATTAAATATCGGACAAAATTGGTGCTGTTTTTATTTCATGAAGTTTAGCTATGAGAGAATGGGTTTGTTATTGTTTCCTGAAAATACTCCACTTTTTAAAGTAGAGGACTTGAGAATTTATGTCCTTGATATTCCACTCGAATAGATTAATTAATCTGGGATTTAGCTCTCTTTATAAACAAATGAGTGGACAATAAGGAAATATAAAAATGGAGACTTGAGGGCAGGAGGTTAATATCAGAAGAGAACTCCGCTCTCCTTTCTCTCTCTTCTTAAATACCTTCCTTTTCCCTTGTTGCCACCATCATCATCTTTCTGATGTTAGCTGGTGGGAGCCAAGATGCATCAGCATCCCTTGGCCAAAGTTAGCTAACCTTGACTCCCATTTTTCTTTGAGGAAGAGACTAACCATTAAAATCCAAGCTCCCATTGATAATCATCTTGATAATGCTGTCATAAATTTATCCTAGCAATGATTTAGTGGACATTTTTGCCCAAGAGCACAAAGATTAAGAGAGTATGCAATATTTTGATTGACTACTCCTCAATTGCTGATTGCCAGACTCTTAATCCAGAGTCTTTTACACCATGAAGGAAACTTATACCATGCCATCTGTTTGAAAGAGATCTCCTCATTTAAAATACTCTCCATGTTGAAGAAATTAGAAGTTGTCACCATTCTGAATTATTTTTATTAAGGATGCAACAACAAAAAACTCCAACAATAAAAATATCTACCATTTACAGAGTAAACTTGAAGGTACTTACTTACAAGGCACTTTTCTTAAGCCACAGCAGAAGATCCTTACAAAAACCCTGTGAGATAGGTGCTATTTTTATACACATTTTACAGTTGAAGAAGTTACAGCTAACATAGATTAAATGATTTTCCCAGTGTTACATAACTAGTAAATGTCTTTGACAGGATTTGAATTCAAATCTTCCTGACCCCAGGTTCAGCACTGTAGAAGCTAAGGAGAACATGAGATAGCATGACATCTATATAAACAATCTCCTCCTTTTTAGAAATCTGAATTATTTCAGAAATTGGGAAAGAATTTAAGAGTTGATTCTTTAAGAACACCTTATAAAGCAGGTAGAATTTTGTTAGAGGAAAAACATTCCATCTTGAAATATGCTGGGGTGAAGAGATACCATTAACAGAAATTTAGGAATAGAAAGAAATATGGTATGGCAGGTAAAACGTGAAGAAATCAGATTATGATCACAGATTTGGAACTGAAAAGGATCTCAGAGGCAGTCGTATCTAATTCTCTCAGATGAGGAAACTAGTTATCTGAAAAATATATAATAATACTAATATTCAGTATTATGACCATTTATGATAGCCACAAGCAATATCATGAAAATAAAAATTAAAAGGGGGGAAGGGCAATAACTCAAATATATAGGGAGCGAAGAGTTTAGAGGAGAAAAATATAAAATAATATAATGGAAAGAAACAAATGTTATTGTTGGGAATGGAATGAATTCAGTTCTAAAATGGAAGAGGTCAGCAGACTGAATTAGAAAATAAAATTCAACAATGTTGTTTACAAGAAGGACATTTGAACATAAAGACTCATGCAAAGATAAAATAAAAAGTTAAAGCAAAATTTTTATGTATCATAATGGATACATAAGGATTGCAATGATAATTTCAGATAAGACAACAGAAAAGTTGTTGTTTGTCCTTTGTCTTTGAAGAGGAATTACTGAATAAAGAATAGAAAGGATTCTACCTGTTTCTCAGATGTGCCTGAGACTTTATTAAAACTTGAATCTCCAGGAGGTTAATCGATTAATTCAAGTCACAAAGTTATTGACAGATGATGGATTTGAAACCAGGCCATTTGGCTACAAAATCGGAGCTCGTTCTTCTTTACCACATTGCCTGGCTGAACTAGAGAGGATATAAGAAATAAATAGCACAAATCTGAACTGTATCTCCTGTCCCTCAAACTGGAGAAATGTTGGTTGGGATTGGAAAATATGGTCTCATAGACAAATACTCATGGAGTATGAACTTAGATCTTTTGTCCTTGTGTCATCATTGTGGGTGTGTGTGTGTGTATTTGTGTATGTGTGTGTGTGTTTGATTGTGCATGTGTGAAGGGGTGGCCTTCATGGAGATTTGTATCAGTCAATATAATGCTTTATGCAACCCACACACAATATCTACCAGTATGGCAGTAAGTGATGTCAAAGGTGGGGAGTCCTATGCAACCTTTGGCTATTTATCTGGATGGTACTTGTTCAGTTTGAGCAAATATGGCTTCCATTCCCAAAGGAGGTATGTTGAGAACGGAAGCAGTCTTGCAAGGAAGATAATACATTTAACTTGGGATTTATTGAATTTGAGGGGATGTAAGTTATTCAGGTGAAAAGTGCTAAATATAGATTTGGGAATCATGACTGTTGAAGGCTAGAAACTGGGGGAAGGGGCTGAATTAACACCCCCTTTCTATATTCCCACAGCACCAGCAGGACTGATGCAATTAAGGAAGTCATGGTATAGTCCAGGTGGATGGGAGGCATCCATGTACTTTTTGGATAAGATGAGTAGAAAAAGTCATTTTTGGGACTTTGGGGAAGAGCTTTTGGGATCAAATTACCTTTTAAGATTCTTGCTGGTGATTTTTATTTATCCTTTGGAATGCTTTTAAACTTGTTTCTCTGAGGTATTGGAATTTGTTTTTATGAACTATTCTTCATTTGAACCCTGGACTCTGGATGATCCGTTATGAGAATTAGCAGCCTACAATCATTACCTGAATGACACTGGGAGCAATGAGAAAAGATCAGTTTCTGAAGGACAAAGTAGGAGTATATCAAAAAATTATGAAATGAACTAGGGACTTGGAGCTGGAAAGACCCGAATTCGAATTCCATCCTGGCCACTTACTAGCTATATGACTCTCAGATGGAAATATTAATAAGTCTCTGCCTGCCTTGAGCACCCATGGAACTGGCTGCCTGCTGACTTTGAGAAAGCCTTTCCTTCTCAGGTTCTTTACTGGCTAAATAGTTCTGTTAAATTAACTGGTCTGCTAAAATAACTGGTTGACCACACCAAATGGTTCACATGTGGTTCATGACTTGGTCCAAACACTTTAGTTAGGGGAAGTTGTTCTCTTCAATGAAACTCAGCACTTGGCTAGTCATATGAGAACCAACAGAAACTGCTTTTCCCCCCAAGACTCTTTCCTTATCTTTTTGTGTCCTTCACACTTCAGAAATGACTTTTAAATCTCCTTTAACAAAATAATATGTGTTCATTCTCTCTTCTGTATTTTATAAAACCAACAATATATACACCGGGCTGTTCTGAAAGGCTGGTGGGCACGTTTTATCTAGGAAGGGCCAAGGCCTCTGGTGATGTATTACCCTCATATGGAGTGCTGGCCAGCTGGCCAGGCCACCATCCATTTTAATTTATGGTTTATAACACTTTACAGCTGTATATTCATAGATATGGCTGACTGGTTAGTTTAGCAGGTGTGAAGGAGGCGATGTTAACAGGTAAGCTCAAAAGCTTGGAGGCTGAGTATGAAATATTAAAACCATTGTTTCTGGGTGTGTGAAGAGGTGGATAGACAGGACAAAGAGTAACTTGGACAGCAAGACAAAGTGATATAGGAACCAAACGCTGATGGACAGGGCAGCCCTGGACTGGGGCAGAATCACTTGGTTTTCTTGGTTAACCTCCTTTTTAAAGGATATTTTGAGGACAACAGCATTTGGGATTTGTGATACATGACAAAAGTGGATTGTATTTTTAAAAATGTAATATCCCATTTTGACCAAGTGAAATGAGCATCACATTTTTGAGTGCTCAGGCCTATGATTTCAATTCTTGGTCTGGAAACTTCTTCCATAAATGCAGTTTGCAAATTTGGATCACATGGTATGATCAAAGATTGACAGCTGGAACAAGTCTTAGAGGGCATTCAAAATTCAACACCTCTCATTTTACAAATGAAGAAATTGAGACACATGAAGGATAAGTCAAGGATTTATAGACTCACAAATGGGAAACTGGAAGAGAACTCAGGGATTTTACTGTTAAAGAAACTGAGGCCCAGGAAGGTCAAGTGAATAGCTTACAGGATCATAAGGGGAACTCAGAGATTATTTATTCATTTAATAGATGAAGAAATGGAGATCCTTGGAAGTCAAGTGACTTGACTAAGGTCATGAAGATGGCTAGCAGCAAACAAACTGGGATTTTATAGTCTTAGAAAATTGCTTATGTTCTAAGAATGGAAATGAGATACACATGTCTAGGCACACAATAAAGCAGATATAATGCTACTTTAGCAGGGCAGCACTAGTAGACTTGGCGAAGGGGTATCTTGGAAAGGTTTTGGACAGAAAGGTAGTGAGATGAGTCAAAGAGAACCTGGTATTCTAAGAGGTGGAACTGACGATGGAGAACATTCCAGTCATGGAAGGTCATCAGGTCAAAGGCAACGAGAAGAGGTGTGAACTGTCATTTGACTGAACAAGTTAAAGCAGAGTAGATAGGCTGGAAAGACAAATTGGGCCAAGTTTTGAAGGGCTCTAAATAGCAGAGTAAAAAGTTTGTGTTTTGTTCTAGGAATAGAAGAGAACCTGTGGTATTTGTTGAGTGGAATAAACAAGATGATAGACAAATGGAATATCTTCAAGAGGGTTTGGTTATTTCGAAGATCAGATCAGATTTAGTTGTGGAAGAAACCTAGAGGTTCATGAACCCAACCCCTTCATTTTTCCAATAAAGGAACTGAGACCCAAAGAAAGGGAAAGGACCTTGGCATAACACAGGTACCATAGGTCATAGATTTAGAGCTAATAAGGTCTTAGAAGTTATCTTAGCTAGCCACCTCCTTTTACATATGAGGAAACTGAGGTGCAGATAATTGAAACTGGGATTTGCCTTTTTTTCTGAAAATCTGGGATCTGCTCAAAGTCATCAAGGCAATATATGAAAGGGCATATGAACCCAGAGTCTTCTGACTTGAATTCCATATTTGTTAACCTAAAAGAGAGTAATAAACCATGTCCTACAACAGAGGACTTGGACCCAGGGGTTGAATTTATGCAACTATTAACCACCCTTGTTGCTCCATCATTTCTGGAAACCTTTAAATCAGACTCCCCTTTCAAAGTCTTTGTTGACAAGGGGCTGATCCACCACGAATTACAGGCCCGGTACATGTTTCAGAAATCATTAAAACAACCCAGGCAAAGATGAGAAATTTTAGAAATGGTTTGGAGGAAACACAAGCTTTCCTTTCATGGGTAAATGAAACCCAGTACTAGGGAAGCTTGCCCTCAAGTTTCCTTTTCTCACTACATACATCTTACAACATGTTTGCTCCAAGTGAGATTTACTTCTGCCATTAGAAGGAAAATGAAGGAATTACCTGCAATGTTATAATTGGGGCCATTATCCAAGCTCTTATGGATGGTTTTAAAGGGCCTTCTTTGATTGGTCTAGGCACAAGCCAAGCAGAACCTGGAAAACTTGAGTCACAGAGACTTTTTCCAGAGTTTTAGTTCATACCCTCAGAAGGAAGTTAGGGTGTTTAAAATCATTTGAGATATTTAGGTCTACCATATAACAATGCCTTCCATATCAATGTCAATCATCAAGCATTTATTAAAGGATCTATTAAATGTAAGGATCTGTGCCAGATGAAATAGTTCCTGCCTTCCAAGTGCTTACATTCCATGTATTTCTCAGTAATTATGAGCTAAGTCACTTCACATCCCCGGACCTCATTTTCCTCATATGTTAAATGAGTTGGGTTCTAGAGTCATGATCTGATGGTCCTATGCCTTGAAAGTAGATAAGGTAGCTCAGTGGTTAAAATGTTAGGACCTTGATTCATTCATGGATTCAAATCTGGCATTAGACACTTATTAGCTCTGTGACCTTGGACAAGTCCCTTCATTTTATTTGCCTCAGTTTCCTCAGATGTAAAATGAGCTGAAGAAGGAAACTGCAAATTGCTCCAGTATTTTTGCCAAAAAAATACCCCAAGTAGGGTCACAAAGAGTTGGACACGATTGACTGGAATGCCTTGGAAAACTGTCTTAGTGAATTGCAGTGGTTGAAATATTCATTAAGCAGCAGTCAATCTGGGGCTGAAACTCTCAATATTTAGTAAAGTCAGGGTTCTGATGTCAATATTATCATTTTGTCAGGATCCATTCTCAGCTTTTCCAATTGAGTATGTTTTGTCATTCTTAGCTCTGTCAGTTCAGGAACTAGAGCCAGACACCATGAGATGCTGTCAAAATACAATTTTCGTTGGACCATAACTGATCCCCTCACTACTCTATTCAATCAAGAGACATTCACCCTTCAACAACAATTTCCTTATAATACATTTGTTCCTTTCTAGCAATTTTTGCAGAATTCCCTTCTTTGGAAAGCTTTATTTTCTTCTCATATGAGTATTGGGACATCCTTTCTGGTTCTTCTGAAGGACCCTATGTTTCCCACCCAAGTCTACCCCCTAATTCTGACACTATTTGTATGTGTGTGTGTGTGTGTGTGTGTGTGTGTGTGTGTGTGTGTAAGTGTATGTGTCTGTGTGTGTGTGTGTGTGTGTTCCCTCCTTGCTCCCTCCTCTATTTGAAAGCAGGGTGTGGCCTCAGGAACACCTAAAGAGGGGCTATCACATTCCTCTTTGTTGTATGCTTCTCCTCCATCTGTACCCCAAAATAGCACTGACCTTCTCCATTACCAGATCAAATTTCCACCTTCCATCAGATTCTATGAAATGGTGCACATTTGCTGCCTTGATTGCTCTCTGGGTTTCTAGGGACCAGGGGCCTTTAGTCTCTTCTCAGTACAGATTCACTTTCAATTCATCTTCAAATGAGAGTAATTTAGTCTCTTTCCATTTGTTTCCTCTTTAATTTTAGTTACTTCATTGATCTTTGAATCTTTTCTATTAACGTGTAGCATGTTATTTTAAAGACATTTAAATGTAATCATTTAAAAAATTTTTTAAGCTATGATTTCATTGCTACAGAGCACTTATGGTGTGGAAATTCCCTCCAGTGAAACCAATGGAAAATTTAGTCTTAGACAATTTTATGACACATTTAAGTGACTTACGCAGATACCAGGTATCAGAGTTGGGACTGGAACACTGTTGTAAATAGCAGTTCCGATGCCTAGGGCAAAGTTCAAAAGCTACCCAAAAGATTCCTTTGAGTTGACAAGGGCAAGGATGCTGACCTGTGGAAGAGAAATGGACTCTGGAACATTGAGAGAGATCAGAGAATAGAGATCCAGGGCAGGACCTGGTTAGGAAGGAGCATATCCTGAGGTGGTCAATTGGTGGGCGAGATAGGTGGTTCTTTTTGGTAGTTTCCTATTTTGTCTCCTACGGACTAAGCTCAACTGTTTCCAACTTTTGAAGAAAAACAAAGATTTCTAGTGCCCTTTGATAGCAGATATCTTACAACATAATAACAGCTCTTACTGGGACTCAGATCTTTCTGTGTCCTAGCCTCATCTTTTATCCAATGCACCATGCTATCACTCCAACTGTTCTTAAGACATTTCAGTATAATGGCTATAATAATTTTAATTGAATAAGTTAACTAACAGCATGAACTATCACCATTGAATCAATTGCTATATCACTTCTCTTCATTCAGAGTAACTAACAGATATGATTTCTCCCTCATCACACCCAGTTTGGATCAATGCGTATCATGGAAATAATGTAAAGACTGACAGAAGGCCTTCTGTGGGGTTGGGGGAGGGGAGCGAGAATGGGGGAAAACTGTAAAATTCAAAGTAAATAAAATCTTTATTAAAAAGTAACTAACAAAATCCTCTAGACCTCAAAAAGCAAGTATATCTTCAATATATATCAGTTGACCAAAATATGAGGAGGTATGTTGGGCTGAGATTTCATTATGGATTATGGTCATTTGAATATGATATATATATATATATATATATATATATATATATATATATATATATATATATATATATGATAGATCCAAGCATCCATCAAGCCATGGGTCAGAATCCTTGAGATGGAATCTCTTGGTTTGAATGAAATAGATGCAGCCTTGTTTTTGAACTTTGCCTTTGCATTTGCCTTTCTTTTCATCCCTACTATTTAGATTGGATAAATCTTATTGACTGGAAACATGGGAAAAAAGGCAGTCTCAAGGAGCCTACAAAGAGCCCTACGTGCTGGAACCCTCCTGAGGCTTCAGTAAAATCATTCTAAAGAGCTACGAGTTACCATCTTCCTCCAATATACTGCAAGCATGAACCCACTTTTTTCAGGGGATGTTTTGGAGCAACCGTTCATACTACATCACCCTAGTAAAATACCCCTTTCTAGAAAGCTAATTAAGTTCATCTGGCTGACTTGTTGATAAATAGACCAGGGGGAGCTTCTAATAACATTAGAAAAAACTTCAGCCTCTAGTCTGTCAGGGTCCCTTAGTAATCTGAGGGGAGAAACGGTAGCCTAGAAATAGTAGCTGTTCTCTGTGCACCTACTCTTCCAAGATGAGTTCAGAGAATGAGCCCAAAGCCAATGCAACACTTAGAGATGTATTCATTGTCTTCATCTACAAAAGGTAAGTTCTTTGAAGGAAGAAAGTGTTTCATTTAGGGATTTGTATACTCAGCACCTATCATAGTAACTACCTAGACTATAGTAGGTGCTTAATAAATATTAAGTGATTGATTGTCTTACAATTTTTCCTCATACCTAATTCTTGGTGAAAATTTAGAGTACAGGTCTGGATGAAACATTATATAAAATGTATTAAATAATGAATCAAGCAGGCATTTTTTAAGTATTTAGGCACTGTGCTAAGAGAAGGGAGCACAAAGAAAGAAAGAAAAAAGATACTTAATAATTACCTAGCTGTATGACCCTGGGCAAGTCACTTAATCCCATTGCTTTGTAAATCCCCCCCCCCCCAAAAAAAACAAAGAAAAGAAAGGAATAATATTTGATGTCAAGTTTTTATCTTATTGGAGAGACAACGTATACATACATGTCCATACAGAACAACTGCAGACAGAAAAATACAAATGAGAAAAGAGACTACTAGTAGTGCTGCCCCAATAACCTTCTTTCTATGCATCTCCTTAGTTTTTGCTTCCATGTTGAATTCTCTTTCTTTCCAATATGTCTCATTGTTCATATTTTGTTCTATTCAGTCAAAAATCAAAAATTTAGTGGTAATTCATCCAGAGAGCAATGATAGGATTTTTTTTTGTTCAGTCACATCCTACTCATTTTTAATCTCATTTTGTTTCTTTTAGTCATTTCTGTTTTACCATTTCATTTTCTAGCTCATTTTACAGATGAGGAAACTGAGGCAAATAGGATGAAGTGACCTGCTTAGGGTCACATAGCTAATAAGTGTCTGTGGCCATACTGGAATTCTATTTACTCTACTATCTGTGTGACAAATCTTTGACTTTCTCAATCTAAATGGCAAGATTATACCAATGCTACTCAGAATGATGAAGTCAAACAGATGTGGCTTGAAAATAGCTCATAATGACACATTTACTTTCATGAAAATGATACATATTTGGAATTTGTTCTCATGTCAGTTTTTCTGATGTGAATGTACTGATACATTTTCTTAAATTCTTATATCAATCATGATCTTGGCACTGCCCTTTTAGAGAGAGAAATGAAGATGATATACTGGGGATCAAAGCAACATTATTAAACTACAGTATGTAGGATAGAACTTGGGGTGTGTGTGTGTGTGTGTGTGTGTGTGTGTGTGTGTGTGTGTGCGCGCGCGCGCGCGGGAGTGCATGTGGGAGAGAGAGACAGAGACTTGGGTGTGACCCTTGCCCAAACCTACAAATCTGTTTAGAGATGAAGAGATGAAGGAAGATAGTTTCCATTGTTAAGGCTGCTGGAATCTTGGTCTCATTTCACTTATTTGCCAAAGTCTGTGGCTTGGTTTTATGCATATTAAATATCTGTGATCATTTCTTTTAAGATTATTTTAGTCTTTTTTGTTATACAGATCCCAACCAGATAGCTCTTAGACTTCTTGATTTTCTTTTCTTTTTTTCTTTACAAGACAAATGGGGTTAAGTGGCTTGCCCAAGGCCACACAGCTAGGTAATTAATTATTAAGTGTCTAAGACCAGATTTGAACCCAGGTCCTCCTGACTCCAGGGCCAGTGCTCTATTCACTGTGCCACCTAGCTGCCCCTGATCATTTCTTTCTAGGAGAAAGGGGTAGGGATTTGAACTTCTGATTTCATAGCAAGGGGGAACTTTCTTCAATGCCAACTAATAACTCTTACAATCTACACTTTTAGACATTAAAGCATTTTGCCCATGATTACACAAGTAGCAAGAGGCAGCTACGTGGTGAAATAGATAGAATGCCAACCCTGGAGGACCTGAGTTCCAATCTGGATTCAGATGCTTGTCACTTACTTACTAGCTGTTTGACCTTGGGCAAGTTACTTAAACCTGATTTCCTCCCATCCAGGACTATCTCCTGTCATCCTGATCTATGTTTGGCCACTGAACCCAGATGACTCTGGAGGAGAAGGTGAGACTGGTGACTTAGCACAGCACCCCCACACTCAAATCCAATTCACTTGCTTGTCATGGCATCACCTCCTCTGATGTCATGGACTTCTTTGAGATTGAAAGACAAAGTACCATCACACAAGGAGCATGTGTCAGAGGCAATACTGGAACTGATGTCTTCCTGACTCCAAGACCAACCACTATCTCATGTTGTCTCTCATGAAATAATTATAATACTATAATGGATATATAGATTTAAAAAAATCAGATTGTACCTCCAGCCTTGAGATAAATATTTCATTTATGAATGTGCCAGATTAAACATTTGCCAGATAATTATTATATGCTCAACTAAACAAACAAAAAATGTGTCTCTTATTAAATGTGGATAAGATTGATGCCATACAAACATATAAGAGAATTCTATTCTCGGATAATAAGCCATTTATATAACTCAGTCTCTAAAACTCAACTGAGTGACTAGAAGGACCTCCAGATAGGGGAGACTAACTGAGTGTGTCCTTGGACATGTTAAAGACATTAATGTTGCTTCTCTGAGGCACCATTATTTCTCATAACAGAAAAACACGCCTCTTCAATCACATGAGTGATACAAATTTGGCTCCTGCTGAACGGGAGGTTATCTCTCTTTTGCTTCGTCTGTGGATGAGATGGAACGCCTCTGACAATTCCAGGCCAGCAGCCCACAAGATTCTATAATTACTTAGTCCACTTTGCCTTGGAAGAGGGTCGGAGGAGGGAGACCTTCACGATGAGGAGCTTCTTATCTTGAAATACCTCTGTGTCATTAGCAATGTTTTAGTGCATTAGTGACCAACTGCAGGTTTAACAGGTCATGATTACAGCCACCAACTGCCAAGGGATTGAGTGATGTTTGAAACCTCGGGTTCCTTCTCCTCTTTTCTGTCAGATTGGAAGAATGAGGGAGGCAGTGCAGGGGAAAGATGCTTCTGCTCTAAATGATGATGTCAACACATGGAAATGGACCCATTGGGAGCATTGTGAAAATTTCCATGTACACAGTTGACTTGACTGTCAACGACATTCTCATGACCGCCATCCTTCAACTTGGTCATTACAAGGACTCCCAGAAGCACAAAGAATGGTACCAATTACACAGAAAGGGACCTTATTCTTCTCCATTGGGCTGATACTAGAGTTAGTTTTACATATAAAAAATATTCCATTGCATCATTTTCACAAATCATTTGCAATAGTAGATAATCCCTTGATTTTAAACATTTTACCAATAGTAGAATCATTTTAAAGTTTTCATGTTTATTAGTCTATTTGCTGGTGTGAAAGATAGTCCTCAAGGTAAAAAAATGCCACCTTCTTTCTCCCAACTTTTTTTCCTCCTTCCCAGCTCTAATTTTGTTCCAGAGCAGGAGTCCTAATCTGGGACCTGGGACCATTTTAAAAAAAATTCTTAATAACTGGATTTCCCTATGGTTAGTTTTTTGTATAATCTTTGGTATTTGATTTATTTTATGCATTTTGAAAGATGATTCTGTGAAGGGTTTGTAGAGCTCTCCAGACTGCCAGAGGATTGTAGGTCACAGAAATATAAATATAAATACATACATACACACACACCTGCATACACACACAAACACAAGGATGTGTTTATGAGTGGGTGCATCAGTGTGCTGGCATGTCTGTCTTAAAGTTAGAGGTAAATGGGGTGTGTGAGTGAGTGGGTGCTAAGAGCATCTGCCTCTGTTCCCTGTATCTCTGTCTCTTTCTCTCTGTTTCTGTCTCTGTGTCTCTCTTGCTCTCTCTGCCTCTGGATCTTTGTCTCTGTCTGTCTTGTCTCTCTGTATCTACCTGTCTGTCTGTCTCTATCTCTCTGCTCCTGTCTCTTTCTATATAAATACAAACATACACACACCTGCATATACACGCAAACACAAGGAACAAAACCAACCAATAGAAAACTTCAAAAATGGGATAATTATATGTGAGTGTCTCTTTTCAGTTTCATTAGTTTGCAATCTATGTGATTTATTTGTACAAACACAAGACTTTCTAATATACCTCTTTTTTTTTCTCACTCTCAGACCCACCCTTTTTGCAGTGGTTCTGATTCTGGTGATTAAGTCCAAGGTAAAGGTCAAATACATGTCAATTTGACTGCCACTATTTCCTTATTCAGACAAGGGAAAACATGTATTTTTAAAAAATAAAATTTAAAATATTGTCTGACTAATCAAATTTGAATTCAGATGCAGAAATTATCATCTATTTTGATGATGGATAGGGGAGCCAAGTTTAAAATATCTCTAAGAAGTCTCTTAAAATCTCCTAATTAGCTTTTTTTAAATTTTTCTGCAAGGCAGTGGGGTTAAGTGACTTGCCCAAGGCCACACAGCTAGGTCATTATTAAGTGTCTGAGGCCAGATTTGAACTCAGGTATCCCTGACTCCAGGGCTGGTGCTCTATCCACTAGCCATCCATCCTAATTAGCTTTTTATCACCTGCTTTTAATGACATACTGAGTTGGCATGGGATAAATGTATGATGAAAAATATAATGAACATGGGAGCTTAAGGTCTAATAAATAAAATTAATTGCTATTTTTCTGGAAATTTGCTTTTTTATTCATCCTAATATATGATATTTCACCTCTCTCCTGTGTCCCTTTGATAAACTATTTCTTGTGTTTACAGTTCACTGTCTCTTCATCTTCCTTCAAGGCTCAGCTACAGGCCACCCCCTCCAGAAAGTCTGACTGATCCTTTCCTTACTCATTGGAGATACTGAAATATTCACTTTGTAGAGCTCTCATATTTACTCACCAGTAATCCCTTAATAGAGGTCAGGGACTGCTTCATTTCTTTTTGGTCTCAGTATCCATCACAATTAAGTAGGGACTTAACATTTGTTGAATGAATAAATGAAAATTAATAGCCAGGCAAGAGAAAAAGAGATGAAGCATCTTTGGGCAACCCCTCTTTATCATGAGGATTTTGTGTTTTGTGTTAACTTGAATCTCTACTTTTGAAATACAGATTTTGTTCCAGAGAAGGAGACCTTAATCTGGGGCCTGGGACCATTTAAAAAAATTTCTTAATAACTGGATTTCACTATGGTTAGTTTTTGTGTAATCTTTGGTATTTGATTTATTTTATGCATTTTGAAAGATGATTCTGTGAAAGGTTTGTAGACCTCTTCAGGCTGCCAGAGGGTTGTAGGTCACAGAAAAATGTTTAAAAAGGCCTTCCCCAGAGCCTATGGAAACCAAGGCAGCTCCTATTACAAAGGCATGGGCACTTGGAGTGTTTGTCCATGTTGATATCTCTAAAAATCTAATGGAAGCCTTATATTAGGAAAGAGGAACTGAATTAACCCAAATGGAGTCTTAATTAACTGGGAAAGGACACATTATCCTTTTTAATCCATTCCCACCCAGACCTGCATGATTGGGGGATTTGGGAAGCATTTTGAAATGATGAGTACACTCATTCTATTCCACCAAGGGAGATTTTCTGGGAAGATAAATAAAATGGTGAAACACAGTAGAAAGGGGCCATATAGGATTAGAGTAAAGTGTTGTAACCCTTTGTTGTTTGAGAAAGATATACTAAGGGATATGGGAATTGGAAAAGCCATAATCAAAGAGAAAGGAGTATTACCAGGATTTGGGGGCCAGAAATAGTGGCATCAGTTCCTCTTTTGTCCTATTCTACAAATCTCATTTGGGGAGCACGAGCATCTTAACCCCAACTCAAATTAGCATGGGAACGGATTCAAGCTAGTTACAATGACCTAGGGAGTGTTGAAGGTTACCTGAAGATGCTTTTGATGAGTCCATAGAATGCATTTCAATCCCCATACTTTTATTAAATTATAAAAAGCAACATCTCCCACATACCATGAAATACAAAAGGATAAGAGCAACATAGTGGTCCATGTCTGGATCGTTTCTATCCAAATACCACTAAAAAAAAGCAAGCCTTCCTTGTTAATATAGTAGTGATCATCCCTGCCTATCTTAGAGAGAACTGGTTTTGATTCTTTGGTGGGGAGTTAAGTGGTACAGTGGATAGATTACCAGGCTTACAAGGAGGAAGACTCATCTTCCTGCACTCAGATGTGGCCTCAGACACTAGCTTTGAGACACTGGGAAGTCACTTTGCCTCAGTTTCCTTATCTATAAAATGAATTGGAGAAAGAAATAACAAACCATTCTAGAATCTTTGTCATGAAAACTCCAAATGGGGTCATGAAGAGATGAACGTGCCTGAAAAATAAGTGAATATATTTTTTAAAAAAGTGAGAATGAGATGGTAATATAATCATCACAATACCTAGCATTTAAGGTTTACACTTTGTAAACGATATGTTGTCTCATTTGACTCTCACTGTAGTCTTAAACAATGCAATTATCCCCATTTTACAGATGAGGAAACTGAGACCTACAGTAGTTAAGTGATTTGACCAGGCTCAAACAGCTGGATAGGACTGATTGCTGGAATTGGAGTCAGGAAGAACTAGAGTCACTTACTAGCTGTGTGACCCTGGTCAAGTCACTTCATCTCAATTAGTTTTAGTTTCCTTTTCCTTAAACTGGGGATAAATCGAACCCTCTGCCACCAATGGTGAAGATCTAATTAAATAACACGTCTAAGGGGGCAATGCCAACTCTAAAGTGCTATATAAATGTGAGCTAGTATTAGGCCATATAGACACACAAACTTGGACATGTGGATGTTCATGCTGCAATGAGAACTCAAAGTAAAATCATCTGGTGTAATAAATTAACTGTAGAGTATTTTTATCATTTTTTATATTAGCGGGTTTATTGAAAGGTTCATCATTAAATACAACAAATGCAATAAAGGCTCCATCATTTTTCACAGAAGACTAGAGAAAGTTAAGTCCAAGAATCAACTGATAAATCAAAATGAAAACAAAAACCAGTGTATAAATCTTAGACACACACACACACACACACACACACACACACACACACACAGACACACATTCCCCTTCCCCCCATTCCTTCCATAATCTAGATCTAGACTGATGTGTAAAAAGAAAATTGTAAAGACAGTGCAATTGGACCATGTAAATCATTTTCCATGAATCAAGCTCACATCTGGCTGCTTGGACCTGGGCCATCCTTTATTAACCGAGAATGTTCTTTTCTTCTTTCATCAAATTTTGCGAATGTATTACAACATTTCATCTGTCAGTCTTAATACTGAAAGACGATATTAGCTTCAGAATTACCTGCTTTTTGTCTCATGAGTAATGTGATATGACAGAGCAGAAGGCTCTCCCCTGAGCCCCCAACCATGTGTAAGCAAGAAAACTGCCGAAATGAAGAGGTTCTTAAAATTTAGATTCAATGACACTTGAATATTCCAATGGCGCAAGGATCTCATTGAAATGGGTATTCCTTCCAGCGACAAGGATCAGGACCCATCTGTGCCTGTCTCTCCTATGTGATTTTTCCCCATGGCCTCCCATAAGTTTAGCGCAAGGTATCACCCCAACATTCACTTTTACAACATTCTTGTATTCACAAGGATTAGCAATAATTAGCAATAATTCACTTGTACAATCTTCTTGTAATCACAAGGATCTCATCAATATTCATAAACTATCCATTGGTTGTCTTTTCTTTTCTCAAGCTTCCAATAATACTCCCTCTTCCCACTTTCTTAGCTGAGACCCTCACTTCATACTTTATTGAAAAAAAAAATGAAACTCTTCATGGATAATTCCTTTCCCCCTCTCCTTCTTGTCTGATAACTTCTGCTTTCATTTTACAGCCCCTTTTCTTCATCCCCTATGGCGTCTTCCTTTTGCCCATCTCTGATGAAGAGGTGACTCTTTACTTCCCCAAGGTTCACCATTCCACTAGAATCTTTTATCCCATTACCTCTATTCCTCTCTCATAGATTGTCATTCTCACACTCTCTCTAATAATCAGTCTCTTCTGATTTCCAGGTCCTTTCCTTGCTTCCTACAAATATGTCCATCCATAAAAAACAAAGAAAAAAATCCCTCACTAGATCTGACATTCCCTACAAACTATCATCTTGTATCTGTCTTCTCCTCCTTGCTCCACTCACTTTTCCTCTTCTTCTCTTCACATTATTTTCTTTTTCTTTAGTAAATTCATTTATTAATTTTTCCAGTGCATGCAAAGATATTGTGTAGCATTCTTTTTTTAGGTAAGATTTTGAGTTTCACATTTTTCTCTCCCCCTCCCCTTAACAGAGAGCAATCTGATAGGTGTCTTACATGTATAACTATCACATTATTTTCTTAACCTCAATTTCATTAATTAATCTGGCTTCCTTCCTTACTATTCACCTAAAAGTGTTCCTCTCCAAAATCATCTATGAATTTTTAACTACCAAATTTAATGTCCTCTTCTTTGTCTCCACCTTCATCAACTTCTGTTAACACTCCCTCCTCCTCCTCCTGCTCTCTGATTCAGCCATACTGGACTACCCACTATGTCACACACACAACACTCCACCTCCAATCTCTGTGCCTCTGTCCTGATAGCTCTCTTATTCATGGAAAGTTTTCCCATGTTATGTTAACCTCTGGAAATCTCTGGTTTCCTTCAACATACATTTCAAGTGAAGTGAGAAATTTTTTCCTGAACTTTCCCCATCCCTGGAGACTACTGTTTGTTGACTCACTAATAGATTTCTATATTGTCATGTGATCATCCCATCTTTTTTTTTTGTTCCTACTTTTTTTACCCCATTTCTAATTCATACATAATTCCAAGGAGTTACTGTGTGTTCTCACCCAACAACAACTTTGCATTGTCTTTTGGTTGTCTGTAAATCTATACCAAACGAAAGAATCCTATCTATTGTGATTTAGAATGTGTATGACCAAATGTGAACAAAGAAATGGAAACTTATTCGAGAGTATCTAAAAAACTACTGCCAGAAACCAACTCCAGCCTGAATTTTCTGGAACAGTTAGGTGATACAGAGCAGAAATGTCCAACTCAGTGCATGTTCAAAGCTTCTGACAAAACAAAAAAAATTTAATTGTGAAACAATTGACAAAATAATATAATAAAAAATAGAGGGTGCAAATAATACAATAAAGAATAGATAACAAAAATAATTTAATCGTGTTAATTTATGGTATTCCAAGTTAAATATGTGACATAGCAATTCGTTTCCTTTTTATTTTAGGGTTTTTTGCAAGGCAATGGGGTTAAGTGACTTGCCCAAGGTCACACAGCTAGGTAATTAGTAAGTGTCTGAGGCCAGATTTGAATTCAGGTCCTCCTGACTCCAAGGCCAGTGCTCTATTCACTGCACCACCTAGCCACCCCTTCAAAATTCATTTCTATTTGAGTTTGAAACCAGTTGTGTAGAGGATAGCATGATGGAGTTGGCATAGTAGGGAAGATCTAAGTTGGAATCTTGCCCCAGACCCTAGATGTGTGACCTTGGGAAGTCAATGAACTCCTCTTAATTTAATTTTTCTCATTTCCAAAATGAGGTCAAAATGAAGTCTACTGTAAGGTAAGGTTGTTGTGAAGATTACATGAATATGAAATGTAAAACACTTCACTTCGCAAAGCTTAAAGTACTATTCGAATCTTAGCCATGATTGCTACTGTTATTATTTAGTTTGATTTTTTTTTCCCTAAACAGATTATTTAAGTTCACCTGTATCCATGTCAATCTTGATCTAGCACCTTCTTAAGTACTGCAGAGGAGGAAATGTGGCGCCATTAGTTCACTGGGTGAAAAATCAACTACTGTAGCTTGGAGAGAATGAAACTAAAATCTTGAAAAAGGTCAAGAAAGCATCAATCACTTATGAATGAATAGATAATAAAAGCTACTGAAGAAGAGACATTTGAATGGAAGGTCAAAGTCTATAAAATCATAACTGATCTGGTTCTTGGAGAAAACATGTTCTCAATTAAGATGTGGGACTCCTGCTCAATGATAATATTGCCTGCGATATAGATGATGGCCTTGGCAAAGTCCAAAGTCAAGCACAGTCCTCTACGAAAGGTGATATTGTCCAAAGTCGCCTATTTGAAGAAGAAATCCTGTACTGATGAGAGCAGCATCCAGTATTGTAACACTACAAACCCCCTCAATGAAACCTAAAGCGATGGGTCTGATCATCAACATTTGAAAATCAATATGGATGGAAAGATCCCTGTTTCTTAGACTGAGACATGGAGTTGAATATCCGGCCACCCAGTCTGGTCACTGATATCCAGCTAAATAACCCGGCTTTCTAGTTATCTCTCTGATATTGATGTTGTAGCTAGAGAATGAGCAGGGGCCTAATAGAGCAAAAGAAACAGAGCTAGGTTGAATCTGGGCTATCACCTGGGGCTTTAAATGAACCCTCACTGGCCTTTGGCACTAACACCTATCTCCTTTAACATAATAACTTTTCAGTGATGCGTATAATGATTTTGGAAGAAGTGTGGTTATGAGTAACTCAAATTTATTGTTTTGCTGATTAGTTATGTCCAATTCGTTGTGACCCTATTTGGGGTTTTCTTGTCAAAGATATTAGAGCCCTTTGCCATTTCTTTTTTCAGCTCATTTTATAGATGAGGAAACTGAGGCAACCAGTGTGAAATGACTTGCCCAGGGTCACACGGTTAGCAAATGTCTAAGGTCCCATTTGAACTCAGGTCTTCCTGACTCCAAATCTGTTACCACAGCATACAGCCTCCAACACATAAGTAGATAGTCCCATATTACAGTTATAACTAATATACATTATATAATATATATAACTCATATACAGTTAAAACTAAAAATACAAATAGACCTGGGGAAAAAACAGTCTTTGCCCTCAAGGAAATTATATTCTAATGAGGAAGGGAATGAGGAAATAAACATTTATTAATTTACTACAAATATTGCCTCTACCTGGTTCGAACCTCACAACAACCCTATAAGGTAGGTGCTATTATTATTATTATTATTATTATTGCCCATTTTACAGATGAGGAAACTAAGACAAATATAGTTAAGGGACTTGAGCAGAGTAAGACAGCTAGCCAGTGTCTGATGTCAGATCCTGATTCCAGACACAGTGCTCCATATTCTATGGTACTACCTAGCTGCCTCTTTGGTAGTAGCTAATGGGGGAAGATAAAGGGGGGTGTGTGTGTGTGTGTGTGTGTGTGTGTGTGTGTGTGTGTGTGCGCACATGTGTTAGTGATGGGAGAAAGATATGGGTCCATGCTTTGAGCACAACCTGGAGAGGAATCAGATCTGACTGGCCAGGTGGCTTTCTTAAATGGAGATCCTGGGAGGAACCATTTAATTTGAGAGAGGCCAGAAGGTGGAAGGTAATGTCAATGGGTAAATTTCAGGACCAGAGTGAGGGTTCAGGTGGATCATAGATAATGTCTGAGTATCCACAATACATAGCATTACTTCTTCATAAATAGTAGGTGCTTAATATTTACTGACTGATTGATGAATTGTGTTTGTATGATGGGTGCCATAAAAACCACTACTTAGGGCAAATTGGAACATAAAAGGTGGGTTGATTATGCAACAAAACCCCCCAAATAGATAAAAATCCCACAACCCTGGCAACCCTGAAGTATCGTAAAAAGGGGATGAGCTCCCATGTATTGAATGAATCCTCAATATCTCCAGTGCATTGAGTGATTTATGGAGAGATTTGGACATGAATTGCTAAGGATGAGAAGTCACAGATGAGCTGTGATCTGCATTGGAGGAGGGATTACTGACACCAAAATCATTATGGACTCACTAAAGCACTAACCAATGCAAATATTGAGTGCTAGAGTAAGGCCAGTCCTATGGATCATCATCCAAAAACATTTGTCAAGCATCCACATAGAAATCACTAAGAAAATAGAAATTCAAGGCATTGAGAGTGGTTTGTATTTCCCTTTACTGGAAAAAAAGCTAACAACAGCCCAGAAGTTATGACCTGTTGAGGACAGTTTGAGCTATCAAACCTTTTCCAGAATGGCCACATTCTCGAGATTACAAGCATCATTTTCTGAATCATGGCCAAGTATTTATATTCAACTTTAAGCAGCCTTACCCAATAAACTCAAATTGAACAGTTATGGAAATGCCTATGAATTCTCCAACCTTGTAGCATTCACAGGGGAGGATAACTGATTTCATTATTATGAAGTCGTTATTTAGATTAATAATGTAGCTATTAATTAAGACTGCATACTAAACAACTAATATCTACTCCCTTAGATCCTTATGAAGACAGGTCCCACTGATTTCATCTGGCTAGCAAAGCTTTTTTTAAAAAAAGTAAATAACGAGAAAGCAGTAATAATTTGAATCCATCACATATAAAGAGCTGGGATGAAATTTTCAATTAAAAGAATGATTCTCTTGATATATGCACCGATAAGCCATGGTCATCTTTCCATGAGAAAGCTCTATTCTCAAGGGAGAGAGGTTCACGGACATAAGTTAGACAGTTATTTTTAAGGACAAGGACCTATTTACAGTCCTTATCAGGAAAATATTCTGGAAATGATCCTATCCTCTCTTTCAGGAGAACTGAGGGAAACACACTTGATTTACTTAATTCAAACTTGATGAAATTTCAAGACAAGCCATGATATTTAAGGTCAATCTTAAGACTAGCTAGTAGAAGCAAGAACCATTAAACAAACCATTTGAACAATATCCTCCTGTTGAAGCCGCCAATTGATTTTGATTCAGCTTCTAATGGATCAATCTGGGGTAGGTAGAATGAACCCTACTTCTTGGGTAGCTGATGATCCCTACTGGATATGTATCAAGCAGCAGGCCCCTAACCAATGTTTCTAATTAATTAATTGATGGGCAGTGCTAGTATAATTTGAAGGACATTTACTGGGATCCTTGGATCAAACCTAGAAGGAATCACAGTGGTCATCTAATCCAACTCTTATCATTTTACAGATGAAGAAACTAAGGCCTAGAGAAGGACAATTACTTGACCAAGATTGCAAAGATAATAAGAATAACTTTTGAAAACACGTTCTCTACTCCACTCCATGAATCTGGTTCACTGAATTCCATCAATCAATAAAAAATGTGTTAAGTGCCTACCACATACAAGCTTAGCTGTGTCATCTCACAGCTGTGCCTTTTGAGATGGGACTCTTATTAGCATGAACAGTTAATGGTGTAGAATTTTTGAAATAGCTCGATTTTTATCTGAAAAAGAACTTTTTAATTGCTAGGGATATGTCTGCAATCTCCTGTCTAATTCATTCAACATTCAATTAGCATGTATCTCATGTCGACTATGGCCAACCATTTGACCAGGTCCTGGGGATAGAAAGGCAAAAAATAAATAAATAAAACTTTTCTTACCTCAAGGAACCTAGAGGGTAGAAACAATTCAATGAGGTAAATTAATAGAAAATATATACAAAATTAAATACACAATATGATGGTGGAGTGGGAACAGCACAAACTGATTTGCTTTCATTGAATTCTCCAGTCAACTGGACTTGTATTTGATCTTCCCTTTTATTTCATAAGAAAGGCTAAATCCCTTAACTTGTCCCAAAATTTATGTGAGGAAAGAACTGACCTAAAGTTGTATTATACTAAAAGAAAAATTTGGCTCAGATTTTAGGAGGAATGGAAGCTATTTTATTAAACAGGCTCAGATGTGGAAGGCAATGAGTGCAGGGCAAGGGAGAGAGCATTTGTAGACTTTGGAGTCAAGGCCTGGATACAAATCCTGACTGAATGACTTTGGTCCAGTCACGGCATCTCCAGATGCTGTTTCCTAATCTATCAAATGGGTTTTTTGAAAGAGGTGACTTCTAAACACTCTTCCAGCTCCAGGTCAGTGATAGTAACATGTTGATCTTAAAAATGACTAATGCATTTCTACTGTGAAAGGGTCATTTGGAGGAAAAATCTAATGGCTATTCTGCCTATTATTTAAAATTAGGAGCATTTCATATGTAAACTTACATGGGTAACCAAACACAGAGGAAGATACCGTTACTGATATCATAAGATTTGTTGATTTTCATAGGAAATTTGACCTTCCACATTGGAAGTATACTGAAATTTAATTATTAAGCATACTGTACTCAGTGAAATCCACTGGCTCCCACTACCTCCAGAAAGCTTGGCATTATAAAGCTGCTACCTCACTTTCCAGTTGTCTTACAATGCATTTTCTTCCAGTGGATTCTATGATCTTGAACATGTTCTATCATGTTTAGCTCCAAAGTCACACTTCATGGACATTTAAATATATGTCTTCTTCACTCACTTCTTTTAGATTTTAAGAGTTTTTTGCTTTCAAGGGTAACTCAACATAGGACAGCTAGGTGGTGTAGTGGATAGAGCATCGGCCCTGGAGTCAGGAGGACCTGAGTTCAAATATGACTCCAGACTTTAATAATTACCTAGCTGCGTGGCCTTAGGCAAGTGACTTAACCCCATTGCCTTGCACAAAAACAGAAAAAAACAAACTAGAAAGGAGTAACCCAACAAAACTTGAGTAGATCTTCTGAATGAGGGCATTCTAAGATGCAATAGACTACGCCACTCTGATATCTTCATGAAGTTCAATGGTATGGTGAACCCCTGCGAGTGGGGGAGACTACCAGGTTTCCCAAGGGCAGATCAGAAATGGAGCAAGTCAAAATTGATCCTTGGTCAGGTTGATCCTTTGAGAAGTTCCTGCCCTTTTCAGCCTTGGAGAGATGGGGAGTTCAAGTCTTTAAAAAAAGAAAGTAATCCCATATTTTTGAAAGGCAGTAAGAAGGATTCTGCTTACATGAGTCAATATTTGGTTTAAATTAGCCTTTTGTACCCTGAATGAGTCAAATTTGGACAGTTGGGAATGTTTAACATCAGCTCATGCCTTATCGGATTAAACCCCTTTTTTCTTGGTTTCAATGGGAGCACCACACGTGAGACCATCCTGGGTGTGCCTGTAGCTTTCAGAGGGACCATAATTTTCTGAAAACACCTCTCCAGCCATTGATTTTTTGCTCCTTGTAAACAGCAAGATAAACACCCTGGATACTAAATCCAGTGTAAACAGACACACTTTAAATAGGGTTAAAGAACTCCTCAGTGTTGATATTTCTTTAGCTTGGCAGTAAAAAGAAAATCAATGCTAATTTAATAGGAGCCCACAAACCAAATTTTGCTTTCATTGCTCTCTTTTTTTTTCAGAGGAGAAAGGGCTATATTTACAAACTGAATTTGTAATCGGTGGGTTGATGTGCCTGTTGAATAGCAAACCATTTTGATCCAATATGTTCCTTTTAAAAAGCAATGACCATAGATTTAGATGTAATGCTTGTCATTAGCCAGAACTCTTTCCTGAAATGAATTCCTCTAACTGCAAAGCTGTTTGCATTTGTTGCAGAGGGACTTTTTAAAATTTCCCTGGCCTCCCTTCTTCTTGGGAAGAGAAAAAATGGCTGAGGGTTGTACAAAATTGATCCTTTAGTCAGTGAACTTGTGCTGTGTCAGATCTGGAATATTTTTCCTATTCACCTTAATCATTTAGTGTTTATGACTTTCTTCAGCATTCAACTCAGATCCCAACTTCTCCAGGAGGCCTTCCTGGTACTTGCCATCCCCTCTGAGATTTTCTTCCATCTACTTGATGGATATTTTAGATATACTTGGTTTGTTCTCCACCCCCCTCCAATCTCCCATAGACTGGAATCCCTGCTTTTTACTTTCTTTGCATCCCCCATGGTTTAGTACAATGGTAATTTCTTAATGAATGTTTATTGATCAACTGATACATTGACTTGAGTGACTTTTAATTAATATTGCAAACTTGATTCTTTGTCAGTGATGGCAATTAGAAAACCAAAGAGATTTGGAGAACGACTGATAGATGTAGGACCAAATGAGCAATCAAACAAATGAACAAAGGATGAAAAATAGCATCTATGAGCAGCAATGAAGATACTTGAGATTTTCTGCTCCATAAAGATATGCCAAGTTCTAGGTATACAAGGACAAAAAAGATGCCATGAGGATGGCATCTAGTTCATAACTTTAAACCTGGGAGGAATCATAGAGATCACTGAATTCAACAAACTCATTTTAAAAAGAGTTACTAAGGGGCAGCTAGGTGTCATAGTGGATAAAGCACCTGCCCTGGAGTCAGGAGGACCTGGGTTCAAATCCGGTCTCTGACACTTAATAATGACCTAGCTGTGTGGCCTTAGGCAAGCCACTTAACCCCGTTTGCCTTGCAAAAACCTAAAAAAAATAAAGAGTTACTAAGACCCAGAGACATAAAGTGGTTTGCTCAAAGTCAATCATAAGCAGCACATTTTTCTCTGATCCCATTTGGAGTTTGTTTAGCAAAGATACTAGAGGAGTTTACCATTTTCTTCTCTAGCTCATTTTACAGATGAGGAAGTTGAGGCAGACAAAGTCAAGTGACTCACTCAGAGTTGTTCAGATAAGGATGAGGTCAGATTTGAGTTTAAGTCTTTTGACTCCAGGTCTGTCACTCTATCCACTGCACCTGATCTTGGACACCTGTAATTTTTAGGAAATTAAGGATGAAGGAACATCTTAGTGTCGAATGGTCCATATTCAAGGCTGCTAACAGTATGGACAGAAGCATGAGAATGGCAACCAATTCCTACTGCTCTCAGACATTCATCTTCTCTCCCCAATACATGGATGGATTATTGTAGAGACACAGATTTGGGGGGGGGCATCAGTAGAACTAATATTGGAGTTGTTGGTTTTATAATAATTATTACCACAGGTCATGTAAAATATTTATCTTTGTTAACATTTTTTATCACGCCACCCAAGTATGTAGAACAACAGTAAATCAACCCACTTCATGGGTCGTTTACACAGCCTTCATCTCTGCCTCTGGTCTTCATACAGGATATCACCCAGGCCTGGAATAAAATTTCTCTTCTAATTCTCCTAACTCTTGAAATTCCTGGCTTCTTCAAGGCTCCACTCACATGTCAGTGCCTGCTTGAATCTTTCCCTGAGTCCCAGGTGTTCATGCTCCTTCAATTTATTTTGCCTACATTTTGCATACCTAAGTTCAAATCTGACCTCAGATGCTTCTTAGCTGTGTGGCCTTGGGCAAGTCACTCTACCCTGTTAGCTTTCATTTTCTCATATGTAAAATGGGATGGATCAGGAAATGACAAGCCATTTTGCCGAGTGTATCTTTGGCAAGAAAACCTCAAATGAAGTTTCAAAAAGTTGGACAAGACTGAAGCGACCAGAATGACATCAATGGAATGTGAAGGCCTTAAGGGTGGGGCCTCTAATGTAGCTCGAGTTGGATCACCCATAAGTTTTCATCCAAGTTAGAAATGGAATGGTTGGCCATCAATTTGTTCCTCTCTTGGCAGGAGCCACCTGCATTAAAGCAGTTTTGCTCTCCCATTGCTATAATCATTTACACATTGTGCATATTGGAAATTTGGTGATTCTTCTGTGATGGCAAAACTTTTCGGAAAAGCGACAAGTCAAGATTAGGGGAACAGGTGAGCCTTAGGCACATGGTGTGTCTGGCTCCATGTGGTTATTGTTATGGGGTACAGATCCTCTATTTTAAAGTGCACAATCACACATCATTCCATTCAAAATGACCAAGGGACCACTTTGTAGTTGAGTAACTTGAAAAACACTTAGGAGAGGGTCTTAAAGCTATTCCATGATAGAGGAAATATTGGCGGAGGTTGGAGATTTCATGGCCAAAACAGAAGTACTAAATCTTTCTTTGCTGTCCCTCTTTCCCACTCCAACACCATTCTATAGCTTGGAGTTCCTTATAAAGATCCTAGCTTCAAAATTCTGATTAAAAAAACCAAACTTGATACGATATTTTTATTTCTAGTGATTTCCAGATCTCTATGTCTTCTAGGTGGCTTAGTAAGATTAAATGATGGTACATGACACTTGGAACAATTTTCTGCCAGGATCCAAGGGAATTAAGTTAAATTCTTGGGTGGAATTTTAACCTAACTCATATTTGTGGGGCAAGGACAAAAAGCTTTCACTTATTGTTATCACCAAGCTAGTCCAAAGATGAACTTACCACCAGTGTTGTTTTCCTGGGGGAGATAATGTTTTCCATCTGTCCTTTTTCTCCTCTTTAATTTGGAGCCTTCCTTCTACTCGTCTGCAACAGAACCAAATAATCAAATCAAAGTTGCTTATATAACTGGCCTAGGAAAAAAAATTAGAATGTTTGTGTCTCAGACCTTCTCTAATGTTTAAAAGGTGAATATATATATGCTCAAAGGAACATAAATATATTTCATTCTTACCCATATATCCACATATTTATATCACACACACACACACACACACACACACACATCTCCTTTTCCAGCGTCTTGGTACATACATGCTGGACCCTCTGCAGCAAATGTTCTGCCTCACAGTTATGTCTTGGAATTCCCGCTAAGGTTTAGCTTAAGTGGGATCTTTTACAAATGGTCTGATCCCTTTGGTCATTAGTTCTCCCAGGAAATTGTTTTGTATTTTAAAAAGATATTTGTATCTATTTGTTTATGTGTATGTTGGATTCTACTTCTCAGAGTTCTTGAGCTCTCGAGTTCATGGCTTCCCCAGGAGAATGCAAATTCTTTGAGGGCAGAGACATCATTTTTGTCTTTGTATACCTAGAACTTGGCATAGTACCTGATATACAGTAGATAATTAATTAATGCATGTTAAATTGAATTGAACACAACTCTGGTCAGGTAAACATCAAAGACCCTGAAATTTCTACCAGAGTCCAAGGCTCAAACTCCAAAGAGACCAAAGGGGCTTTCCCAGGGATGTTTTTTAGTTTCACAACTTTTTTTTCCTGATTTAGTTAAAATGGTGAGTGCAATCCATCAGTGAGCATTTATGGCTTTACCTGAAAAAGAAAAAAACCCCACAAAACCATCCCTGGTTCCATGTTCTCAATGTTTGTGACCTTTGAGAATGATGTCAGAATAACTTCAGTTATGAATGGGGGGAATGGTTATTGTATCCAATAAACTAGGAGATTTAGATAGAAAATATTAGACTGTTCCACTTGATGAAGAGTAATGAAATGGTCGAGAGGCCCCTCCAAGTCCACACTAAGATGGAGCTGTCAGGGTGCATCTGGGAGGGCTGGCCTCTGAAGCTCTCCATATTACCTCTCATTTAATGTCTGCTGAAGAAGGCTCAGATTTAATAAAACCGCCATCTGAGTTCGACGCCACTGCAGCCCCAAACAATCAACTTTTCAGGTCTTGTGTGGCCTCCCTTGGATTTGCACGGCCCAGAAACCAGACAGACTCTTTCTTTTTTTCCTTTTTAAATTAAAACTGGCCCTGTTAGTGTGGGAGAAGATGCTTGGGAGTCCAAGGAGGAGCCACTCGAGCAGGACCTTGGTGTGGGGGCCATGGCTCTGGCTCTGGCCATCCGGATAGGATTGAGGGGTGCTGCTGCTTCCTGTTGAATTTTGCAATGTTTACATAGAACATTCCCAGAGGGATTCATTCAGGATTAGCTTAATTGAATAAATACAAAACTGCATAATTTATGGACCAAAATAAGTCTTTTCCTGGTTGTCCGTTGCCGACTAGCATTTCCTTTCTGTCTACTGGCATTCTAGAAAGGGTCCCATATTGTTATAATCAGAGTTTCAGCTCTGAGCTGATATAGTTTGATTTGCATAATATGATTTTGTTATAAACCAGATGTATAAATATTTGCTCCTAAGTTGTGATTTTTCTTTAAGCAGTTAGAAAAGTATTTTTCCCTCCATTGCATCCTCCTTTGTCTTTCTTCTTCTCTCCCTCCTTCCCTTGCTTCCTTTCCCCCTCTGTCTTTCTTTTTCTTCCCTTCATCTTCTCAGCCTTGAAAAGATCATTCAAATGACCCCCAAGTACTTTCCCTTACCCCTTCCGCTCCCATGACACATAGTCCTCCATTTTGTCTTTAAAATAGCCATATTGTTATTATTATGAAGATGGATGCTCAAAAAATCCACATGGTTATGAAGAATAATTTTTGAGCCAAGTGTTTGTCAATAGCTTCATGAATGAATGAAAAACTAAGTGCTTACTCTGAGGCCCTGTTTCAAGAGTCATAAAATATCTATCTGCTGTTTCATTTTACTCAGTATTTGGAACCTTAGAAAATGATGTCATAATAGATAACATTTATGAAGATGAGAATGCTCATTAGAGGGAATTAATAATAGTTTCTTAAATATTGGGGTTAAGCTTATCTTTTGTCAATTATATCTAGAAAAATAATTCATGTAATGGTTTGGGTTGTGCCAGTAAGAAGATAGATGGTTTCTCTTTTCTCATACGTAATCCTAAAGGAAAATCATTATATCAGTTTAAAAAAAAATTTATTTACGGGGGTAGCTAGGTGGCGCAGTGGATAGAGCACTGACCCTGGAGTCAGGAGGACCTGAGTTCAATTCTGGCCTCAGACATTTAATAATTACCTAGTTGTGTGACCTTGGGCAAGCCACTTAACCCCATTGCCTTGCAAAGACCTAAAAAAAAGGAAAAAAATTATTATAGCTTTATTTTCAATGGTGTCAAATCCCATGTCCTGGACTTGGCTTTCAAGGATCTGCTCCATCCCATTTTATTTAAGTTCAAATCATTTTAAGTGTAAAGCATTCTATCATCCTTACCCCTTCTCCAGCTCCTTGTCCATGCTTGTCTATTGGCCTGTGCCAATGCCATTCCCATAACTTAGAAAGTTTCCTCCTTTCCATCATACAGGACCCATTTCAAGTCTTATGTGTCTCATGAAGGTCAACTCCTATCTCTATGGTTAGGTTACATTGATCTCTCCCTTTTCTTAAATATCGTTGAGTTGGCACCAGAGTTCAGTATTCACTTGTGTTCTGAGGTTCCCCATTTGAATTTTGCTTTTATGTGGTCGACTGTTAGTTCTAGGTGGTCAGGGTCGCTGTCTTTTGCCTCTTTCTTAACTGTCTTCCCATGTCTAGTATCTTGTACAGTGTTGGGTACAAAAAATTCAGTCCTCTCATGATTAAAAAAATGGATTGTTTTTCATTTCCTGGGGAAAGCAATTTACTAAATGGTCCCCCAGTGGCCTAGCAGGTGAAGGCACCTGTTCTGGGGGAGCAATTTGCCTCTTCCAGATGGAGAGGATTAAATTGAAAAGTCAGACCCCAGGTGTGAAGAGAAGGTCTGGGCAGCACTGGACCATCATATGCTTCTTTGTTTAGTTTTGGGGTGGGCATATTTCTTGGTTCATCCACCTGCATTTTACTCTCCTTGATGACGAAAGTCAAAATGTTGTCTGGTCTAGTGGAAATAACTTCAGAAGACTTGGGTTTAATTCCAGCCTTCCTACTCACAGTATGTGTGACCTTGACAGTATTTGTTGACTGAATGATGGAACCCCAAATTCCTCAACTGTCAAATGAGTTCTTTCTTGAATGTTGTTACCTCAAAGGCGTTTTTCAGGTACGGACAGAAATAATAGAAGGGATATAAAAGGTTAATAGCAACAGATGCTCATAAAGTGAGTATCTATTTTAACCATTTTGAGCAATGATCTTTTAATCTCTATTTTACATTTGAAAAGAAATTAAGAGAAGTTACATGATTTGCTCATGCACAAAGTAACCAATGAGCCATTATTATTATTATTATTAATCAATCTGGAGACATTTATATAGTGTCTTTAGGATTGTGATACATTTTACAAACATTATCTCATTTGATCCTCATCACAACCATAGGAGGTAGGTGCTATTCTTACTCCCATTTTACAAATGGGGAAACAAAAGCAAATAGAGGGTTTTATTTTGTTTTGTTTTTAAGCAACTTGCCCAGAGTCACACAGTTCATAAATGTCTGAGATTAGATATGAACTCAAGTCTTCCTGACCCTAAGATGAGTGCTCAATCCTCAGCATTACTTAGTTGCCTTTTATTAATTAGGTACCTACTATGTGCCAGAGAGTCTGATAAGCACTGGAAATAAAAATACAATGAATGAAAAACATTCTTTGATTCTAAATGTAGTGCTTTTTATACTATGTCTCTCTGACATCAATGGGAAAAATTGCTTCATTCTGAAAATACTAATACTAATATCACTACTACTACTACTACTACTACTACTACTACTACTAATTATTATTATTATTATTACTATACATTTGGTATCTCTTTTAGTCCTGAGCTATACACATAGAAGGAATTCAATAACAGATTCACGAATGAATACATTTTCCTTTCTTAACTAAATGACTATAACAAGTCAGTTATAATAGCTCCATGTAGTCCATGAAATGTGGGATTCTGCATGCAATCTCTCATTGAGTAATGAGCTGACATAGAAACCTATAAATCCAGAAATACGTTCAAATCCCCTTTGGCTGAGAGGAGACGTTTGCAAGGCTCTGCAAGAACACCACCTGGTTCAGTTGCTTGCAGCCTTCTCAGAGGCATCAAAATACCCATTTCTCAGGAACTTTTTCTCTGAAAGCTATAGAGAGAGCAAACGACAGGGAAGCTCGTGGGGCTGGTTAGCGACCATTACCATCACTAATTCCCATGGTTTTCGTTCCATAAAATAATAGTTTAAAATACTTTATCAACCTTAAAATGTTATATAAATGCCATGAGACTATTGTTATCATTATTAGGCAAAAATGAAAAAGTTCTGGAAGTCAATAAAGTTACAAACAATTTAGGAAAATGCCATGGAGAAGAGAAGTAAATATTGACCACTTACTTTCTATCTAGCATTTACTTTTTGAGAAATTATTTTTATCTCCTTAGCATTTACGTATTTAATACTTATTCTCTATCTGCTTCTTACTAAATGCATAAATGTCAAGTGCTTATCTTATAGTTAGTTAATATTTACCTATTAAGTGTTTCTTACATTTTAATATTTCCTTAATTAGGAAGAAACCCTTGATTTATAGCTGCTTAAGACTTACTGAAATACTCACTTTGTCCGCTTATTATTCCCTTATATGATATTTCTTATTTCCTTAGATGGAATAGAAACTCAAGGAACCTATAGAATATACTCATAATCTGCTTATTAATATATGATAATATTAAATATATAGAAATATTAAATATATAGAAAATATACATTTATTAAATAGATTGAATTTAAATATATTAAAATAATTTAAATACAATTAAATTTATTAAATATATATATAATATATTTAATATATTAAATATACAGAAAAAAGTAAATGCAAATTATTTGGGTTATCGAGTAGAAGGATTAGGAGAGAACTCATATTAGAAGTGACTTTTGGGGGCATCTAGGTGGCACAGTAGATAGAGCACCAGCCCTGGAGTCAGGAGGACCTGAGTTCAAATCCAACCTCAGATGCTTAATAATGACCTAACTATGTGGCCTTGGGCAAGCCACTTAATCCCATTGCCTTGCAAAAACTTTTAAAAAAGTAACCTTTGAGTTGAACTTGGAAGCAAGCTATAGATTTTAAGAGGTGAGGAGGAAGACATTCTTGGAATTTACAAAATTATGAAGCCCGGAGATGAAACATGGTATATAAGGGATGGCAATCATGCCACTGGCTCAGAGTGTGATAAATGCTTTTGGAAAATGTGCTATTATTTGACATATATTATAGACTAGTGCTTGTGGAGGATATTTTGATACTAACATTTGGACTTTCATGGGCACACATTAGGGGTTTGATTGCAAAGCAGTAGAGTCGGATATGATACAGCAATGACTAAGATAAGTGGATATTCATTCACAAAAAACCCCAAAACATTTCAACATAGGGTCATAGATTAAGAGCTAGAAGGAACTTCAGAAATCTTTTAATTCAAGTCCCTCATTTTTCAGAGAAGCAAATTGAGTCTCACGTTTGAATTCATTAAGTGGGTTTGGTCATCCTTGCTCTATCTGATTATGAAATGGGTTTTATAGTCTTAGTGAACCCCACTAGGGTAGATTTGGTTTCAATTAGTTAGTCAGTCACTGCGAATTTTCAACTGCTTACTAGGTCCCGGGCCCTATAGCTTAACACAGATTGACAGTTATGAATAAGGACTCAAGGACTTACTCTTGGGCTCATTGTCTAAACTGTCCTAGGAACTATTTGAAATCAGAACTCAAAGAACCTTGACTATGTCACTATGGTTACCCTGGAGCTCCATCTTCAATAGCATATTTCTTGAAAAAAAATGCTCTTATTGCAGTTAACGGAAGGGAACCCCAAAATAATAAGCCAAGTTGGCTACACTGGTTGTCAAAGATCTAGTTAGAAAACATGAAGAAAAGTCAGTCCTATTTTCTTAGTATTTGTTTTCTTATAGAATGCTCTTGAATAAACATGAGAGGAAGTGAAGTATTGGCACCAGAACCATGACTCAGGCGGCAGAGGTCCTAGGTTCAAATTCCAACTTCATACCTGGATGACTTTAGCCAAATCACTTCACTTTTCTGAGCCTTGGTTTCCTTATCTATAAAATGAAGTTCCTAGACAAGATGGCCACCAAAGTGGCTTCTGGCTTCCAGTCAGGACCCTATGATCATCCCTAAAGTTAGAGGACACAGAGGATCTAATTTGTTATCCTATAGTTTATTTATGTATGATGTCAAGCTCTAAGAATTTTACTCCTTTCCATCATTATTCAGAAGCAGTCAGTGGTAGTTGTGTGTGTATATGTGTGTGTGTGTATGAAGGTTCTAGGATATTTGTTCATATATTGCTTGTACCTGTCTATCTGTTCTCATGTTGAACTATGCTTACAGGGAAGGCTGGCAAATTCCTATGATAGCAGTCCCTGGTAGGTTCTGGCTGGTAGCTTATACAAATATCCTGAGATGGGAGATGGCAAGTCAAGAAAAGGGGATTGCTGTCAGCCCAATGTGATTTGAATGTAGAGTATGAAAAAGGACAATCATATGAGGAAGCTTCCATGCCGGGTTGAAGACTATATGTTTTCCTAGAAGTTATTAATACAGAAGACTTTTGAGTATGGAAATGCCATAGTCAGACCCATGTCTTAGAAGATTATTTTGCTGTTCAGATGAAGGTTAAAGTGGAAAGCAGAGGGAGACTAGAGAAAGGGAGACTAGTTTAGTGCTTTTCTTTTTCTGAATCTATTCTAATAGTGCAGGCAAGCAGTGATGGAGATCTGAATATAGGTACTGACTGTGCATGTGTGTGGAGAGAAGGTAAGTGTCATAGAATGATGATGATAATGATAATGATAATAACAATGACTATTAATCTATAGGGAGAAGCTGCCTCCTAGGCCTCCCAGGAAAATGTAGATTCTATCTCTGCCTCTAAAAAAAGTGATAATAGCTAACATTTAGGTTATCTCTTTTTAAAGTGCCTACTATGGGCCAGGTTCTTGTTGGGTTTAGTCCTGGGATATATATATATATATATATATGTGTGTGTGTGTGTGTGTGTGTGTGTGTGTGTGTGTATACACATATGTATATATATATATATATATTTAAGGTAATATTGAGATTGTTTTCCACAACGCTACAAAGTGGGTATTATTATTTCACCTTTTTTCTAGATGGGGACATTGAGACCATGAGAGGTTGACTGTTGTTGAGGGTCACGCTGGATCTGTCTTTTTCCTTTTCAGTCACCTGTGAAATATTCTAACATGATGAGTCACAAAGCAGGTGCTGGCCTGTAGGGTCCAAGGGAGGTTTTTCATAAATAATAGTAGAAAATGAAGGAAAATCAGGTTGGTCATATTTACAGATCACTACCATAACATAAGACAAAAATTCTATTACTTTTTGGCGGTAATGTGTTCATTATGGACACATAATATATCCATTACTGGAACCCTAGGGAGATTCCTTGTGACCTTTTAGATGAACTGTACATTGTCCCTGAAGAGAGCCATGCATTTCCAGAGTTCGGCAGTGATCTTGAAAAATGGCATTGGGATTGACCTTAGTGCTAGGAGAGAAAATAGGAAGAGAAGATGACAGAAAATATGGAATATTGCCTTGTGCTGTGGGGAATTTTGTCATCTCTGAACCAACACTCTTCACCTCCCATTTCTCTTCTGGATTCAATTCAATTCAATTTGATTCAACTCAATAAACATTTATGAAATGTAAGCACAGTAAATGTAAGCTGGTCAGAGTGCTAGGTGCTAGGGGTACAATGATAATAGTTCCTTATATAATGCATTTATAGAATGTTTTCAGATTTATAAAGTGCATTACAAATATTATCTTATTTTATCCTCACACAACAAAACTAGGAAATAGAGGCTACTAGTATCACCATTTTGCAGATAAGGAAACTGAGGTAGACAGGGGTTAAGTGATTTGTGTGGGGTCACAAAGTTAGTAAGAATTTAGAACAAGAGTTGAAATCAGGTCTTCCCATGCTGTGCTCTATTTACTGGTTACTTGACTTTTTCCATAAAAAGAAAACAAATTTAAGAAGGTCTTGCTTTCAAAGAGTTTGTGTTTTAACTGGGGACACTGAAGGAGGATCAAGGAAGAGAGCTACAAAGTATAATTAAGATCAATTTAGATTATTATCCAGACAAATTCATCATGCCACTTATATATCTATTCACCTATCATCCATCTACCTAGTTAGCTTTCTATGTATCTACAAGTCACTGAACATTTATTAATCGCCTACTGTGTTCCAGACAATATGCTAAGAATGGAGATGCAATGAAAATCAAAAACAGCCTTTCTTCTCAAGGAGCTTGCAAACTAATTAGTAAATAAAAATAACTATTAACAAACAAGTTACAGACAGTATAAATTGGAGAAGGCAGACATTAGAATTAAGGAGGATCTGGAAAAGCTTCTTGTAGAAGTTGGATTTTAGCTAAGACTTGAAGGAAGCCATATGGATCAATTCTCTCTCTCTCTCTCTCTCTCTCTCTCTCTCTCTCTCTCTCTGTATATATATATATATATATATATATATATATATATATATATACACACACATATATATACATCCATCCCTCTCTCTCTTACTATCTATCCATCCATCCATTCAACCATCATCCATCCATTGATCTATCCATCCATCCATCCATCCGTCTGTCTTTCTGTCCATCTATCTATCCATCCATCTACCAACCTATCAATCTATCTATCTATCTATGTAATCTATCCATCCCCATCTCATCTATTTATCTGTATGTTATGTTTGTCTATCTTATCATCTATCTTTCTATCTACCTAGTTTTATCTCTCTATTGTCTATCTCCTTTCTAATGTATCTCTTTCTCTCCATCCTCTACTTACCTCTATTCTAGTTTTCTGTCCTCTATGTCTCTAGCTATTTATCTGTCTTTATCTGTCTGTCTGTTGGTCTATTTACCTAGGAACCTTAGTAGAGAGAAACTCAATTATGGATCAGTGTTCTGACCACTGTGAAGTTCTCACATCTACCGGACTTCAAATGTTATTATACCTAAGTCAGGGATACATATCACTTTTAGGGTTTTCATTTTGGAGAAGGGAGTTTTGGGTTTGGTGGGCACCAACAAGCATCCCCTCTTGTTGGAGGGAGAATTGTGGGTAGAAGGCTTGTCAAAGAAAGCTGGCCCTTTGCAAGAACTCTGGCTGATCCATGATGTTGGGTGAGAGGTTTTGAGCAAAGATCTCATTAGTTTGGAAGGTGTTTTATATTATCAAAGCAGGACTTTCCCAAGGCCCTTCTTTCCAAAGGAAGACAGGCTTTCTCAATGACTCCACTAACGTCTTTCCTGGCCCATGGCTGGTAATTGGTTCATTTCCAGGTACTAGCAAGAATGTAAATATGGAATGAATCAGTTTTTTCCACATTTTCTTTAGCAGCTCTTTTATGAAGAACAGATTTTCCATAGAGGAAATTAAAAAGTACATAAAACCGAGGGGCCATGGTGTTGTTGAGAACAGCGTCAGCTTTAATGTCACTTTGTAACGGGCAGCATCCATGGTATTCAAATGGCATTAATATAAATTACAAAGTTTGTTTCAATTAGCTTCATCTTTTTTCCCCCAAGATGAGGAATTATCATAAATCCTTGAAATAACACTTGACGAGCAGAGATGGTTGTGTCATTGCTTTGGGAGTCTTTTACAACTCTTTTTTTTAAAAAAAACCAACACTTAGTTGTAAAAAAAAGAGATTAAATGCCTATTTAATGCATCTGATATGTACTTTTTGCCTAAATGAGGAAAGGGGGGTAACCCATTTTCCAAAGAAGATAGACAAATCATTCCTTTACTGAAATTTTGGGCGGAATACTTTTTTTTTCCATTTTAGCATTGGGTTCTTTGTGAAATGCAAGAATTTTCATTACCATTTGGTTCAGATTTCAACTTGGAGGCATTTCTCCCCAATGATTTCTAAAATATTCTCCTCGTGCATCTGTAAACATCTGAAAATTAGATATTTGGTTCAAGACAATCGATACGGACAGCTCCGAAAGCCAGGACTTTGCTGCAAAGTAGTATCTGGATCGCCATCTAAATGCAAACCACATGGAAAACAGATGCTGTAAATAGAAATCCAGACAAACTCACCCATTGATTGGGGAATGGGGGTGGGGAGGAGCATCTCCCAGTGTTCTTGTTTGCACACCCAGGCCAACCGTGGGAAGGGAATGCTATTTGGTATTCTGTGGTAAGAAAGGAAAGCTCCTCTCGTTTCCACCAGGATAAAACAAGTGTAACCTTTATTGTCAACGTCTCTGCTGAATTTTCCAACAGTGGATGAGTGGAAATTCATGGAAATTGCCTGTGTTCCACCAGTTTTCTTTATTCTTCCCTTAGGACCCACAGCTGTCAGACCCCTATCCTTCCCCCATCTCTCCCTCCCCAACCTCTGCAGAGCCTGGAGCCCTCTGGAGCAAGGATGGATTTGCCTGGCTTTGAAGGGCAGGTTTCTACCCCACCAGAGAGATCACATTAATACTGTTGGACCAGCATCTCAGAGTCATCAGTGGATGACCTCATTGACAACCTGAAACCACAAACTGCAACTTAGGAGGCCAGGGGATGCAGAGAGACCAGATCAGGGCCTCAGTGAGACCATAACCAGCCAGAGAGGGATTCATTCATGTTCACACTTCCATTTTTCCCCCTGCACAGTATAAAACTAATTCTGAAGAGTAATAGTAGCATAAAATACACTGGCAGTCTTTTTTATAAGCCTCTTACCTCAAGGACTTTACAATAAAATCCAGTCTTTGATGGAACTTGTTCCTTATCTTGAGCTCTTCATAATCACAGTGAGACACCAAGGAGATTTTAAAGAGGAAATTAGTTTTTGCCAGAAATTTAGTGCTTTTGTATTTGTAGCTATTGGCAACGTGCAATGAGTCCTAATTTGTCTGTCCATCAATGCCTTAACTTCAACTTTAGGGAATGGAAAGTTACTCCCAAGGGACCAGTTTACAATGAGAGCTGTAACCTCTGAATGGCTTTTTTAGTGGAACCCATGCTGGCTTTGGAGAATCCTGATTCAAATCCTTCTCGACCCTCAGGTACAGACTACATGTGTGATCTTGGCCAAGTCCCATGACTTCCTAGGCTTCAGTTTCCTCATACACAAAGTGAAGGAATTAGATTAGATTAATGAATGGTGTTTCCAGCTCTAAAGCCATGGTCTCAGTTGACTACAATCATGATTCCCATTTCCTCTGTAGCTATCTCCTTGCCCCTCACCCTTCTAGGGTGTCCGTAGTTCCTACCTCTAATCTATTCCCCCAGCTTCCCCAGTTTCATTCAAATCTCACCTTCTGCAAGAGGCTTGACCCACCCCTTCTTCTCCTCTCCTTGCTATCTAGATGCAGCCCTGAAGTTGGGAGGACATGAGTTCAAATCTTACCTCTGATATTTGACACACACACTAGCTGTATGACCTTGGACAAGTCACTTACTTAACTCTGATTGCCTTGTATCCAGGGCCATCTCCAGTCCTCTTGATTCATATTTGGTCACTGGACCCAGATGGGTCTGGACATGACAGTGAGGCTGGTGATTTAGCTCAGTACCCCCTCACTCAAATTCAATTCATGTGCATGTCATGGCATCACCTCCCTGATGTCCTGGTCTTCATCCAGAATAAAGGATAAACATCATCATCATTGCCAATTAATCCTATAATCTTCAGACTTCTCACCCTTCTGAGTTTTCCACTATTTCAGATTGTATGAGTGTAATGGAAAGTACAAGCTGCTAAGTAGGGCAATGGACAGAGCCCAGGAACGTGGGTTTAAATACAACCTCAGACACTCACTACATATATGGCCCAGGGCAAATTACTTAATTTCTATTTGCCTTAATCCACTAGAGAAGAAAATGGCAAAGCACTCCAGTGTCATTGCCAGGAAAACTCAAACAGAGTCCTGAAGAGTTGGCTGTGACTGAACAGTAATAGAGGTTACATTAAATCTCACATAAGAGTCTATTAAGTCAGCTGTTAGTTTTGATTATATATTTTGTACATATACTATTACATACACACATATGATACACACTCAGAGGTATATTCTGGATATAGTATCCTCTTTTGTCTTCCTTTGTGATTTCATTGGTATGGGAAAATTCCAGAAAGGGAGCTTCCTCTTCCAATGTAGAACAGTAGTTTTTAATCTTTGAAAATCTCTTGGGGAAGTGGGAGAGATTAGGTGACTTGTTTAGGGTAAAAAAGCCAATATGTATGAGAGGGAAGATTTGAATTTAGGGCTTTCTGAACCAAACTGGCTCTCCATCTACCATGCCACATGGGCATGAAATCCTTTTAGCTTTGAAGGGCAGGTTGGGCATCTTTTGATAATCGTTGTTTTCCCTCCATGAGTCTCAGTTTGCTAATCCAATTATGAAATTGGAAAATATATCCCCTGAAATTCACTATACTTCTAAATACAAGGATCCTTTGAGTTTACTAGAACATTTTTCAAAAAATGGGTTTTGATAGGGGAAGGGAGAGTGGAAAGCATTTGGTTTAAGGGGGGTGAGCAGGAAGAGGTTGAGGTCATGGCTACAATGATGAAGAACCTCACATGGCCAGTGGTACATTGAAAAAGGAGCCTAGAAAGGCCATTATTCTTGCCAAATATTTGCTTCTCTGACAGCCTTCATCATGGGACTTGGATCTTTTAAGTGTTTTCAATTCCAAACTAATGATATTACACAGTGTTTAAAGAAACATGCATTAATAACAATATCTAATATTTATATAAAACTTAATATATATAATATATCACTGTGCTAAGAATTTTATAATTACTACCTCATTTGATCTTCTCAACAACCTGGTTCCTATTTACAGTTGAGGAAAATGAGGCAGAATGAGGTTGTGGCTTATCCAGGGTCACTCAGTTAGTAAGTATCTGAGGTTGGAACTGAATTTGGATCTTCCTGACTCAAGGGTCAGCACTTGATCAACTTCATAACTCTGTGAATGGGTGGTACAAATGCTATTAAACTCCCTTTTTATGCAAATGGAAAAAAAACTGAGGCTCAGAAGGTTAAATTGATTTTGCCAGATCATTCCTGTGATTTAGCAATGGCAGAACTGGACTTGGACCCTGGTTCCTGACTCCCAGAGGAGAAGTTTCTTATCTTTTGCATCTGGGATCATGGGTCTTTAGAAGTCTGTTGGAGGGAGAGGGGAGATTTGGTCAGAATTATTGTGTGTGCTTTTCTGAAGGGCCTTAAGGTAGGAAAATGCAGATGAGGTGACAGCGTCCAAACTGAAATCCACCAGTGGACTGCAAAATTTCTTTGCCGAGAATGGATTCGAAGGAATGGAGAGCTTGCTAAGTTTAAAGAGCTGCTTAATATCAAAGGAAAGTGTTCTCTCATCTTTAAAAAAATACATAAAGAGAGCTTTGATTCCTCATGGGCCAGATTTATGCTTTCCAAATGTGGCCAGATCTGTTCTTCCATGTGCTTGGTGTCCCTTTAACAAGCTACAAATTCTTGAAAAAAAGAGTAAACATCATGGAAAGAGAAGGGGATTTTAAAAATGTGTATGGATAGGATTTGGATTTAAGAGGGTTTCTAGGGCTCAATTACCCTTTGATTACAGATCTTTGCTTTTTTAGATGACTGCTTTCAGCATGGAAGTCTATTGTAACTCTTAGAATACCAGGGCTTCTCAGAATTTCATTTTTCACGTTCTTGGTTTCAACTCTACAAACATCATATATATATAATATATATATATATATCTCAGGGTAAACTTGTACCTTGAAATCTCATCACTTGCAAGCTCAACTCAACTTTGGATATGCCATATGGCTACCTCTCCCCTCCAACTGGAGGCAGAGCAACAAACTCTCCCCAGAGCCCTCCTTTCGACAGGGCTCAGAAGTCTCCAGATAACTCTTCACTTGCCTTTAGCAGCTCTCTTGGGTTGCAATTCTACCAGTATCCTCCCCACCCCCCCCCCAGCCCAGCACTCCTTGGAAGCCTTCCCTTTTGAGCTTACTTTTGCATGTTGTCTTCTCTCATTAGACTATAAGCTCCATGAGAATAGGAACTGTCCCTTTTATTTATATACCCATCATTTGAGTAATTGGGTATCTTTGTGGATGAATACTTGGCCTGTGGTCAGAAAGACCTGTCTTTCTGAGTTCAAATCTAGCCTCAGACACTAGTTGTGTGACCCTGGGCAATTCATTTGTCTCAGCCTCTTCATCTGTAAAATGACCTGGTGAAGAAAATGTCAAACCACTCCTTTATGTTTGCCAAAAAAACCCCAAATGGGGTCATGAAGGGGAAGGCATGACTGAAAAATAACTGAGCAACAACATTACCAGCAACAGACACTGTGCCTGGTCCATAGAGAGCTCTTAAAAATGTTTATTGAATTAAATTGAGAATAATTGGGCTTGAAAAACTCATTGCAGTACGGACAGTTTCCAAACCTAGTCAGGCTGGTTGTCAGATGACAAGAGGACCTCTCTTCTTTGGGCCCATACTTATCCCCTTTCTGGCTTGGCAGGACTCTCTCCACCCTATCCTTGAGGTCATACATGGTACATGAGCAGAGAGTCCAAGAACCCAGGATCACTGGCACAAAAAAATGGAAATCTAGGGGAATTATTAATTATATGATATATTTACATACATATAATATATGCATATATACATATTATATATATATTTACATTCACATTTACAAAAAGGGACTAATTAAACTCTTGCAAAGAGATTTAGGTTCCCATCTCAACCTGTAACTAACTGTCTATGTTTCCTTGGGCAAATACCTTCTACTCTTTCTTGGCATCAATTTTCAAAAAAAGAGACCATTCAACTATATTTTATATATTCAAGAGAGGAATTACTTGGATTTTAAAGCAAAAAGTCTGTAAACTATGAGCTCTTGGCTTAGAGCAGAAGTGTTCAGAAGAAATAAGTAGGAAAAAACTTCATTCTTTTTTAAAAATTGCTATCTTTTGTTTCCATAACAATTTTCCCTGCCAAATATGAGGGAAAAAAGCAGCTCAACAAAACCAATTAAATCCATCAACTAAATGAGATGGAACTTACAATGTTCCATACCTACAGGCTCTCACATCCTCAAAGATGGGAAGAAACATATTTTTTTTTCATTTCTCCTTTAGGACCAAGTTTGTTTATAACTATAGAGAAAGAAACAAATGCTATTTTGGGAACATATAAAATGGACCAGCAAAAGTACTCCATCTTTTCCTAAAAAGAGCTGGAAAATGATGGAAAGAGACTCCCTTTCTTATTTCTGCATTTGGAAATTTTCTTCTATGGTATCCCTTCTCTAAATATTTAGAGTTCTTTTGAAGAGGGGAGTACAGCAAACAAGGCACCAGCCATAGAATCAGGAGGACCTGAATTCAAATGTGACTTCCAATATTTGACACATACTACCTGCGTAACCTTGGGCAAGTCAATTAAACCTGATTTTCTCTCATCCAGGGCCATCTCCAATTATCCTAATTCCTATCTGGTCACTGGGCCCAGATGGCTCTGGATGTGACAGTGAGGCTGGTGACTTAGGCACAGTACTCCCTCACTCAAATTCAATTCTTGTGCACATCATGGCATCATCTCCTGATGTCATGGTCTTCAAGAATGAAGGATAGACATAATCTCTACAACTGCAAGGGAAAGAGAATAAAGACATGGACCTAACTGGATGTTTTCTACTTCCTTCTTAGAAATCATTGTAGTTCTGGTTAATCTCTGCTGAGCCCAGGAGAGTAGGGTCACTGATCCTCTCCATCTCCTTCCAAGGTCATCCTCCCATCTCTGGACCTAGGTACACTGGGCTAAGTCCTGGGAGATCTTAGCCTTTAGAAAGAGGGAAGCTCACTCAGGCCTCTTAAGAGACTTTGGCTATTTACAATCCACTCAGGAGTCCTGGGTAGAATAACATAAAATGTAGGTTTGTCTCAAGTCTTGTGTCTCTGAGAAGCAGAGTAGAAAGTTCATCATTGTGCAATGAGAATCCGATATGGGACAGCTATTTATTTCCTTGATACAAAAGAAATGCTCAATATGGATGTCACAGATGTACACAGACAAAAGTTTAAACAAGGAGGAATAGCTTATAACTATTGTCCTCAATTAGGGGGCTGAGGCTGGTGATACTTGAAATATTTAAGCATGAAATGTTTCATAGAGCTTCTCATAAGCATTTCACCTTTATTTCACTGATTTTATCAATGTTTTCCAGTAAGTCTACCTTATCCCTCTGTCAAGGGCCTTCTACTGTAGTCAGTGTTAGTGGTTCCTACGGGGTAGATGGCACCAAGAAATGCCCCACATCCCATGAACTCACTAAGTTACTTCCAAGGCTGAAAATGTCCATCCTATGACTAGGAAAAACAAAGCAAAAAACAAACACACACAGAGCCACTATAACAATAACAACAGTGAGAAGTCAGGGGTCCAAGAATTTAAAACTCATCAAGAGCATTTGACTCTACTCACAGGTGTGAACAATTTACTGTTTCTCCTTGGGTTGGGTTTCTCCCTTCACTTCTACATTCATTCATTCATCCTGAGAGATCCTAGGGAAAGAGTCTTATGCACTACATATTTCCAAGAGAGGAACAGACAGTAAAGTCATTGTTTTTGAAATCTACTAAAGAGGTGAAATCTTTGTGGCTTTTTTTTCCTGAGAGAATTGAGATCATCAAGAAAGAATAGTGGGAAAAGAAAAAAAGGCACAAGGAGAGATCTTGGAGGACACTCATAGTTTGACTATCACAAAACGTGAATTGGGGAACAATGTCCAATGAAGTTAGTTTGGAGCCAAGTTGTATAGAGCTTCACAAACTAATCAAAAACATTTATATTTTATCCTAGGGGAAAAAGGAAGTCAATGGAGTTGAATGAGTAGGTGAGTAAATTATTAAATCTGCATTTTAAAGAAGTCACTTTTCCTGTAAGATAGACTGAAGTGGGGTGACATTTGAGGCAGAGAGATCAATTATGAGGCTGCTGTAATCATCTGGAGAGGACGTGACCAGGGCTTAAAACTAATAGGAATTTGTTGGAATGGAAAGAAGATGTCAGTTACGGGAAACGTGAAAGAGGAAGTTTCAAGGTTTAGTAAGTTGACTGGGTATAGGACTGAAAAGGAATGGAGAGTTCAGGATAATATGACAGAGTGGACACATGCATTTTGTTGGATTATTCCAAAATGAGAAATTTTTCAGTGCTGAGCCACACATTTCCCCAAAAGTTGCCAGGGGAGCTCAACTTGTGTTCCTTGGAATGGAAACTACTGAAGACCCCTACCTGTGCACGATGGATGGTGTTTAATACAAAAACTGCTATATTTGATGACCTCTTCTCAATTTCTTTTGGTGGATTTTCTTCCCTATCATATCCATCAACCACAGATGTCCTCCAAGGTTTCATCCTAAACCCTCTTCTCTTTGCCTTTTATAGTATCTCATCATTTTCAACAGGTTCAACAAACATGGCTTTGCAGATGACTGTCAGATTTATATATTCTAATATATTCTTAAGCTGCAATCCATTGACTACCTTTTGAACATTTCAAACTGTATATTTCATAGGCAACTCAAACTTAACAGGTCTAAAAACAGAGTTTATTGCCTCTGAACATTATTGTCACTGTAATCATACTCTTTCAAATTTTCCTGGTATGCAATCTTGGTGATACACTCAACTCCTTATTTTCACTCATAACTTACAACCAATCAGTTGTCAAATTTTATCATTTATATCTCCATATCTCTCATATATGTCCCCTTATCTCTGTTCCAATAGCCACTACAATAATTTAAGACCCTCATTTCTTTCCTGAAATGATGTAATAACTTCTCAATTATTCCCCCTACTTTTTCCACTCCCATCTATGTTCTGTACAGTTGCCAAAGATCAGATATTTTCATATCAACCAAACACTCAACTCAATAAACTGTAGTGGTTTCTTGTTACCTCTAGAATTAGTATTTGATGCATTTAAAAATAATATATTGACAAAGTAATAATGTTTGTCCTTCATTCTCAAAGAAGACCTTGACATTAGGGAAGTGATAGCATGACAAACACATGAATGGAACTTGAGTAAAGGGGACTATGCTAACTCAGCAGCCTCACTTTCTCCCCCGGAGTCATCTGGATCCAGTGACCATTTATGGATCAGGACCACTGAAGATGGCCCTCGATGTGAGGCAGAGTTAAGTGACTTGCCCAAGGTCACACAGTTAGTAAGAGTCAAGTGTCTGTAGTTGGATTGTAACTCAGGTCCTCCTGACTCCAGGACTGGTGCTCTATCCACTGTACCACCCAACTGCCCTATTGATAAAGTAAAAAAAAAAAAAGGAATTTTACATTGGTTCTAAGGATACAAGGGCTGGGGCTGGCTTGAGGAAATCAGAATAATTCAGTAAAGAGAAATGTAAACCATATAAAGAAACTCATGGTGGAAAGAGAGCAAAGTAGGTTGGAGAAGGAATTTGAAGAGATTGGTGCCCAACCAAAAAAGAGTTGGTTTGTTCCTGAATGTTATTCGTGGAAAGGCTATGTTTTGACTTTACTATACATGATGAAAGAGAAAATGATGCATCCCATTGATGAGCCCCAAGTGGAAACCAACAGCAAAGTGGGGAGACAAGATTTCTAACTGGCACAATTATGAATGACTGATCATTATCAGTGGTGACTAAGCCAACTGTAAATATCAGACTACAGAAGCACAAATAAATGGTTGATGACCCTTTGAAACAATGGCAACTGTTAAGTCTGGTTACGATGGACAAGGAATGGCTCCATCAGTTTTGGGAACTTAGTGTAATGAGGAGCAAGTTAATTAACCTATCTGAAGCCAGAGGATCTGGTTTTTGGACCTTGGGGCTCAGCTTCCTTATCTATAAAATGAGTAGTTTAGATTAAATGATGTCTCAAATCCCCATCTCTAAACATATGTTCTATTGTATCATTGAAATGCAGTCCGAGTTGAGTGGGTAACATGGAGACCATCACTCTTGTTTCGTTTCAGTTTCAATTTGAGACTTAGCCCCTTGGTGAATAAATGTATCCTTTCACTAAATAAATGGTGTCTACCAACCAAAGTCTCAAAATACTCCTTACCACAGTGGCTTCTGCCCCTTAGGTTTTGGCATCTGAGTGCTAGTCACGATCAGTCACAGCCACAAAATATGCACTGAAGAGCAAAGACCTGTTAAGATACGGGGCCAAAGAGAACAGCTCAGATTAGCAAGACATTTCCAGTGCAATAACAGCAACAAGAAATATGTATAAATATAAATTGTATTCTCTGCAATTTTGGTTTTGTAATATGATACTTCTGGCAGGAATAGTTTCCTTAAACACCAATAATAAGTCCAACAAAGACATTTGGAGCCCAACTGTGGGGACATCTAAAAAACTGGGATGTAAGAGATATGGATGCCAAGATCTTGCTTCTGGAATTAGAAACAGTAAAGGCTGGAGACGTGGTCAGTCCTTGGTATTTGCTATATAATGGACTGGGGCTAGTCTTTCCCCTCAACATTATTTTTAGGAACTCTATCTGTTTTTATCTGTTTATCTCTGTCTCTCTTCCCTCTCCCTGACTCTGTCTCTGTCTGGCTTTATCTCTCTCTCTCTCTGTCTTTCTCTCTGTCTCTGTCTCTCTCTGTCTCTCTGTCTCTGTCTCTGTCTCTCTCTCTCTCTCTCTCTCTCTCTCTCTCTCTCTCTCTCTCTCTCTCTCTCTCTCTCCTCACTGTCCTGACTCCATCTTTTGAAATAGAAATATCCCTCTATACCAATGGAAGTATTCCTCTATCCCCAAAGCAGCGGACTGGAAGAAATCTCGTGATATAGATTGATCAAAGACCCAGAATATCAGATTTGGGAAGAACTGTAGTATCAAACTACTCTAGGCCAAATCTGACTAAGAGTTGTTTCTACAACATGGTTGAGAAGTGATCATCTGGTTGTCCTTTGAAGACTTCTAGTGAGAAGCAACTTGACTTTCAATCAGCATGTGCCAAATTTGAGTTGGAAATGTGTTTTTTTTTTTATTCTTGGGGCTTTTTTTTAATATAGTACTTGGACTCCCCTCTCTTCCATGGGCATTCCGAATAGGGGATTGTAGATAGAGTATTGGAAGCAAGAAAACTTCAATTAAAATTGAGTCTCAGAAACTTACTGAACCTGGGCAAATCATGTAATCTTTGCTTATCTCAGTTTGCTTTTTTGTAAAAGGAGGATAATAATATCATCTCCTTTCCAAGGTTGTGGTTAGGAATAAGTGAATTATCTATAAGGTGCTTATCAGTTATTGAAACACAGAATCAGTTTAATAAATTTTTATTTCATTTCCCTCCTTCCCTCCTTCCTTCCTTCCTTCCTTCCTTCCTTCCTTCCTTCCTTCCTTCCTTCCTTCCTTCCTTCCTTCCTTCCTTCCTCTCATCTCTATCATATTTGAGTTACTTTTCATGTCGATATCTATTCAAATACATAAATCAAGAGCCCCCATCAATGTGTTTCCTTTACTAGATCAACCATAGAGCATATTAAAAACAAAAGGCTTTTTATCGAACATTTATTATCACTGGTGGAAAGCAGGATAAAAAGTATAAATTCTATTGACAATCAAGGTCACTGTGCTCCCCAAATTTAAGTAATACTGGTGAACAGAAGTACTTTATTTGCACCATTCATTCTTTATATAACATATGGCTCTGACACTATCACAATCTGAGAAATAGAAGTGCTGCCTGGCTCTCAGTCCACAAGCCTCATCGCTGCATCCTGCAATTCACATTGTAAAACAGGCTTCTTTATCTTCAATGATGCATTTTAATGTCACTGTCACATTAAATATTTGCTGTGGTGGCTTAATAAGGGACAGTACCATAAAAGTGGAGTGAGAGCTGGCATTGTAAGTATTTTGAATCCAAATGTGCATCCTGCTATTGAAAATACACCACACATTTAGAACTAATTGTATGCAAGCGAGGATAGTGGGTTTATTTTTTTTACAACCATTGAACTGTGATCAGCAGAGAGAATTGGAAGTTACAAAAATAAAAAGCAACAAAAGTATGTTCAAACTGAAAGTAATTTCTAGGTCTGAAGTGTTAGGCAGTGTTTGGCCTTTTCAATAGGAAGAACACAGAATCATAGAGAAGCAAACATAATTATAGTAGTCTGTGTATTCTCCCTTCCCTCCTTCTTTAGTTTTCTTTCTGAAAGAGTTTTAGTCATAGCAGCTTAGAGTCTGATATAAACATGCTTTCTAAGCATCATTAAAAATGTTTTTAAAAGGTTAAAGGGGATGGAAATCCTGTAGTTTTTAGCCTATGCTTTAGCTTGAAGTGGTGTTGCTTGATGGTTAGAAAAGGTTGGGAATCAGGGATTCTGAACCCCTTAATTCATATTTGCTTTATTTGGGGACTCTGAGCAGTTAAGTTTTTCACATTGTGGAGAAGACATGAAATATGACAGTGTAGTATGGGCATCAAGAAAACCTGTATTCAGGAGCAGCTAGGTGACACAGGAGTTGGGAGGACCTGAGTTCAAATATGGCCTCAGACACTTAATAATTGCCTAGCTGTGTGGCCTTGAGCAAGTCACTCGACCCCATTGCATTAAATAAATAAAAAATTTTTAAAAAGACCTGTGTTCAAATTCAAATTTATTGTCTCTTTTTTGTGGTTGTTTTTTGACCAATGACATCATTATTTGAATTAGAGTCATTTGCCTTACTCTCCTGACTAATGATGGCCCAGGATGCAGTAGGTGACTGGCATTTTTGATGTCTCACCAAGCTCCAAGTACTCCTTGGTACTTCTGTTGTGTATGTTGGGAGAACATCAGCCCATTCTACCCAGGTTCCTATGCTTCACTATGGTCTTCATTTGCTTGAGGTAGACATCCCCAATTCACTGATGGGTTTGAGGCCATTGGTTACTCATAATCTGATTTAATCTATCTTCCTAGTCAGCTGTCATATACTGGTTATGGGAACATGGTTAGTAATTATATCCCCAGATAAGTAGGGCCAAGTTGTAGATGAGTTATTGACTTGCAGGGTTGGGCCAAATGACAACATGAGGGAGAGAGAACCTACCCTGGGAATTTCCCAACTCTAACAAAATCCCAGGTAAGAACAAAATAGAGAAATCCCTTTCCACATCTAGATCAAGAAAACACAGCATTCTGGAAGGTGTGATTGAAGAAAAGGAAGTATAAAAGAACCCTCAAAGCAGTCCTTGATGGAACTACTGGGGAATGGGATTGGGGGAAGCACACACCTTGAAGGAAAGGAGAGGGAAACAAGGATGCTCTGGCAGCTTCCTACTTGAGGGACACTGGGGCAGATCTTAGAGAGCCCCAGTTGTTTGGGTCCAGAGAGATGTGGGAAGAAGAGAATCAGAAAGCGTGGAGTCTTGAAGGGACTTCAATGGATAGCCACTCTCCCATCCCTGAAAAGGCATTTCCACTACAACATGCCAACTCAACAAGCTTCTTTGTAAAGGGGCAAAGGAATAAGCCTTTATTAAATATAGACTGTGCACTAGTCGCTATGCTAAGCCATTACAAATACCATCTTGTCTGTTTAACCAGTTTCTTTGTAAAGGGGTAAGAGAACACGCCTTTATTAAGCACCTACTGTATACTAGACACTTTGCTAAGCCATTACGAACAGTCTTGTTTGATTCTTACAACAGACTTGTGAAGCAATGACCCCCATTTTAAAGATGAAGAAACTGAGGCAAGCAGAAATTAAATGACTTGCTCAGGGTCACAGAGTAAGTATTAGAGGCTGGATTTGAACTCAGGTCTCCCTTACTGTAGTTGGACTGTTGTCATTTGTCCTTCATTTTCAACATCAGGGAGGCAGTGCCATGATAAGCATGTGAATTGGATTTGAGTGAGGGGGTACAGTACTAAGTTACCAGCCTCACTTTCTCCTCCAGAGCCATCTGGGTTCAGTGGTCAGATAGGAAACAGGACAACTGGAGATGTCCTAGATGTGAGGCAATCAAGGTGAAGTGACTTGGCCAAGGTCACACAGCTAGTGCCTGGGGTTGGATTTGAACTCAGCTCCTCTTTACTACAGGGCCAGTACTCTATCCACTGTACCACCTGAAACCACTACTTTCAAGGCAGCTCATCCTGCTTTTATCCATCTTTAATAATCAGGAAGTTTTTCCTTACCTCAAACCTATATCTTTGAACTCAAAGCTTTCTGATTCCTAAGTAGCTAGGTGGCAGGAACAGTAGGTAAAATATAGAGTCAGGAGGATCTGAGTTCAAATGTGGCCTCAAATTCTTGCTAGCTGTGTGACCTTGGGCAAGTCACTTCACCCTATTTGTCTCAGTTTCTTCATCTGTCAATTTTTTTATTATTTATTAAAGACAATGGGATTAAGTGATTTGCCCAAAGTCACACAGTTGGGCAGTTTGAATTCAGGTCTTCCTGACCCCAGGGTTAGTACTCTATCCACTGTGCTCCTCATCATTTTGAATGAGCCGGAGAAATAAATGGCAAACCAGGACAGGATCTTAGCCAAGAAAATCCCAAATGGGGTCAGAAAAAGTCAGATATAAGCGCAAATGACTTAAACAACAACAAAATGTCCTGACTCCAGCACCAAGTGCTCTAACCACTATACAACATAGTTTGTATCCATGAATCAAACAACCAAACAAAATTCCTTTCCTCTGCTCTAAATCATTACTTTTAAAGGAATGCAAATTAAAGCTTCTCTGAGGTACCACCTCACACCTCTCAGACTGGCCAATGTGACCAGAAAGGACAATGACCAATATTGGACAGAATATGGGAAATCTGGGACACTGATGCATTGTTGGTGGAGCTGTGAACTCATCCAACCTTTCTGGAGTGCAATTTGGATTTATTCCTGAAGGGCAATAAAAATGTGTATATCCTTTGATACAGCAATACCACTACTGGGTCTATACCCTGAGGAGATCATGAAAAAGGGTAAAAATATCACTTCAACAAAAATATTCATAGCAGCCCTGTTTGTGGTGGCAAAGAATTGGAAATTGAGTGAATATCCATCAATTGGGGAATGGCTGAACAAACTGTGGTAAATGTATGTTATGGAACATTATTGTTCTATTAGAAACCAGAAGAGATGGGAATTCAGGGAAGCCTGGAAGGATTTGCATGAACTGATGCTGAGTGAGATGAGTAGAACCAGAAAAACACTGTACACCATAACAGCAACATGGGGGTGATGATCAATCTTAATGGACTTGCTTATTCCATCAGTGCAACAATCAGGGACAGTTTTGGGGTACCTGCAGTGAAGAATCCCATCTCTATCCAGAGAAAGAATTGTGGAGTTTGAACAAAGACCAAAGACCTTTAATTTGACAAAACCATTATCTTATTATGCAATTTTGCTATCTCTTATTTTTTTTCCTTAAGGATATGATTTTTCTCTCAACACATTCTATTTAGATCAATGTATACCATGGAAACAATGTAAATACTATCAGACTGCCTTCTGTGGGGGGTAGGGAAAATTGTAAAATTCAAAATAAATTTTAAAAAATTCCTTCGCTCCAAAGTAGATTTTCTAATACTTGAGGACAGCTATCATGTACCCCCTTGGACTTCTTTTCCCCCTAAGCTAAATCTATTCAGTTCCTCTAATCCATCCCCATATAGTAAAAACTCAGGACCCTTTGCTATCCTGGCTATTCTCCTCTGGAAATCCTCCAGTTATTCAATGTCCTTTCAAAGATGTGGTATCCAGACCTGGGATCAATGGGCATAGATGTGGTCCTTAGCATCCATTGGAACCATCTCATTCCTAGTAGCTTTGATGCCCTCAATGCTATCCAATTCCACAGAGTGTTTTCTGGTTGCCATTGCCCACTGTTGGCTTGCAGTGAGCTTGTAGTCCACCATCATTCTTACAATGTCTCACCATGCCTCCCTATGCCATTTATTTCTTGAGCTAAAATATAGCATTTTGCATTTTTCTCTATTAAATTTCAAATTATTAGTTAGCTAATTCTGACAAGACATTAATGAATACTGACATTACAGTTTAGACAAAATGACCTTCCTTCTGTTCCTCATACACAATTTGCCTCGCACCTTGCCTTTGGACAACCCTTTCCCATGTCTGAACACCAGCCTGGCCTCCCCTTACCTCATAGAACCAGTTGCCACTTTCTGCATGAAGATGGTACCTGCCTATTCCCTTGAAATCATCTTACATGTATTTTACATCTGTTTTATATACACACATATGCACGTGTGATATACATGTTATGTCCCAAATGTATATTGTTGAGGGCAAAAATGTTCTATTTTTATCATTACCTCCATCACCCAGCATAATGATCAGCACATAGTAGGTGCTTCAGCAATTTTGAATCAGAGATAGCAACGTGACATAGAGGATTGAAAGCTGGTACTAGAGCAAAGAGGACTTAGTTCAAATTGTGCCATAGACCCATAGACTCCCCTCATTTAACCTCTCAACCTCAGTTTCCTCATCTGTAAAATGGGGTGAATAATAGTACGTACCTCACCGAGATGAAATTCGTATCAAATCAGATAAACTGCTTTGAAACCCTTTAACTGTTCCATAAATGTTAGTAATAATGCTGGTTGATTGAGTAGTTACTTGGTGTTTTGTTGCTATTGTTGTGTTGGCTTTGTGTTTGCTTTCGCATATACAAGTCATTGCCCACACCACACCTACCCATTTAGAATGTACATTCATTGAGGTTAGGGCCATGTTATCTTTTTCTTTTTATCTTTAATGAATAGCAGTGATTTATACATAGTAGGTGCTTAATAAATACTTGCTAAATCAGCTCAATTTGAAGGCATAGACTGGTTCCAATCTGTATTAGTGAAGGGCACTTTCATACTGGGATATCACTGAAGCAACACAGATCCATTATGTGCATAATTGTGTATTTTATGGTTAAGAAGGAGATATTTCTTACAAGTTAAAAGTCTCTTGCAGGAGAAAGTCAATAGCTCTCAGGAAAATTCTGTTCTCTCATTCAACAGAGAATATCTTTAATGATAAGTTCAAATCCAGTCTCAGACACTACTAGCTGTGTGACCTTGAGCACATCACCAAACTTCTTTGGATCTGAGTTTCCTCATCTATAAAAAAGGGGATAATAAAGCACCTCCCTGAGGGTTCAAATGGAATATTATTTGTGATCCACTAAGCATAGGGACAGGTATATAGTGGGTGCTATTCCCTCCCTCCCTCCCTCCCTCCCTCCCTCCCTTCCTTCCTTCCTTCCTTCCTTCCTTCCTTCCTTCCTTCCTTCCTTCCTTCCTTCCTTCCTTCCTTCCTTTCTCCTTTCTCATTCCCTCCTCTCTCTCTCTCTCTCTCTCTCTCTCTCTCTCTCTCTCTCTCTCTCTCTCTCTCTCTCTCTCTCTCTCTCACTGTTTGTCTCTGTCTCTGTCTCTCTGTCTCTCTGTCTTCCTCCCTCCCTTCCTCCCTCCCTCCCTTCCTTCCTTCCTTCCTTCCTTCCTTCCTTCCTTCCTTCCTTCCTTCCTTCCTTCCTTCCTTCCTTCCTTCCTTCCTTCCTTCCTTCCTTCCTTCCTTCCTTCCTTCCTTTTTTCATTCCTGGAAACGCCTCCATTAAGAGTGCAGAGCTACCCCGTGGACTTCCCCATGAGCCCACGTGCAGAAGCAGAATGTTGGCCTCCCCATTCTAGGTGTCAAAAGAAGGCCTGGGATTAATGTTCAGTGACCCAGGCTGTGTGTATTATTTCTTGGCTGTCTTTCATGAAAAGAGTAGGCATGAGGTGGGCTCTTTGTTTGTTTGTTTTAAAGACCCGAGAGTGCTTTCCCTCTCCCTGCCTGAGGCTTTGATCCTGCCTTTCTGTTTGAAGGTAGGGTGGGAGTTTGGGGAGGTTGGAGGGTGGCCACAGATCTCTGAGCGTGACCTAGTTCCTACCTAGTTCCTGGACATTTTTAGCCAGTTTGATGTTGCTGTGTAAAGTGGCCCATGGGGGACATATTGGACGCTCTTCAAAAGCCCATTTCTTTTCCAGGTTCCCTTTCAGTCGCTCTTGCCAAGCCTCATCATGACATCTGTGGCCATACTTGGGGCTGGCCTAGGTTGGCCTGCAGCCACAGGAGCAGCCTCGAGTCCTCAGTGACTTTGCTGTTAACCTGGATGAAGTGGCTCTTGATGCCGGTCATTGGACACCCATCCTCCTCTGCCTGGCACGATCATCTAGGCGGCTGGCATCCTCATTGTCCAGGGTCTGGGCTGAGAGCTTACGCACATGGCTTGTCCCAGAAGAAAGAAACATTTGTTTGGAAACAAGCCTCCATCCAACCTTACAAGCAAATATGCTTTGAGCTACGCAGGAATCCTGGGAGGTGAGGGCCCAGATTCTTTCACTGTTCATTTTTTTTTTCCTTTCCCATGGAAAAAAGGAGCAATTTCAAGGCATGGATAATATTCCAGTGGCCTCTGCCATCTTCCTAATATCCATCACCTGCAAAAAAATCAATCAACAAATGTTGATGGGGTGGGGTGCAGGGTGGGTACAAGGGCAAAGAAGGAAATAATTCCTACTTGCTGGGAGCTTACATTCTAATGAGAAAGAGGATTCCAAATAGGAATCATAATGGCAATAAAAACTACCAATCATATAATGCCAGAAAGTACAAACATACACAAACATATTATTTGAGCTTCACAACGTCTTTGGGAGGCAGGAACTATTATTATCCCCATTTTATAGATTGGGAAACCAAGTCTGAGAGAGGTTACCCAGCTAGTAAAGTCTGAGAAGGTAGCACCAGAGTTCAGGTCCTTCTGCCCCTCAGGCAGGGAGGGACTTTATCTATTATGCAGCCTAGCTCCCTCTAGATAAACTCTATGGAGTATAATTTGATGGGAATCTTTTTGGACAAGTCTGTGGGTCGTAACTCAACACTTGCTATATTTTCATTGAGAAGTAATGGCTTCAAGCATAGTCAATAGATGCCCAAAGGTTGTCCAAGTTGTCCAAGAGTCCATTTGGAGGTAGGAGGGACCGTCCCCATCATAGAAAGTAGCCCCTTTGTCTTATCGTTGGAGACATGGAGGTCCAGTGAAGTAATTTACTCAAGACCCCATACTTCATAAATAACAAACCAGAGCTTAGAACCAGGAGAGACATCAAAATGAGGATTAATCATGATTGGAGAGTCAAGTGCTGAAGTGCAAAGAGATGATTAATAGAACATGGACTTTTCCAATCATCTAACTCACTTCTGCAGCAACCCTATTGTATTCTTCCCATCAAATTCTCCACATCTACTCCAAGTTCACCATTGGCCAGACTTCTGCCATTCTCTTCTCCATAGCCAGAAGTCTTGGGTTTCCAGCCATTAAACTCCTGCCAGATTCCTTGTTGATGACCCCTAAGCCATATGCAGAGAAGGCAAAGAGATGTTCCACCTTGCTGCCTAGACAGCCATTTGCTGGCTTTTTCTGATTTTCCAAAAAAGGGAAGATACTGTGGATGTCTGAGGAGACATGAGCAATGGTGATATTGCACGGAAGCTCAGAGCAGCCAAAAGGCAGATTACCGAGCAAGAAAAATGACTATGTCTCTGAATAAACTGATTTGTACTGTGTCTGTGGGTTGCTGGATAAACTGATGATTTGGATCATCCAATCAAGAGGTCAATATAAGGAGAAAATAAAATCCCTCTGAATCCTGTTACTGACTGAAATAATTAATCTAATCAAAACAGGACCCCAGTGTGGGAAGAAAGTATTGGATTTACAGCCAGAGGTCTTAATTCGGATCCTGACTCTGGATGACCTTGGGCAAGTGATTAAAAGTTCTTTGGCCCTCCAGCTCTAAATCTCTAGTACTAAATAGAGCCATTGATCACAAACTCCACAGGTGTCTTCTTTGGTACTTACTCATTGTGTGACCATGGGTCAGGCAACTTGACCTCCTAGTCTGAGTGTCTTTTTCCTATTGTACTGAACCTTCAGAATCTGTAAAATGGGGATAATCATAGCTGAGGATAATCACTTCATGGGGTTGTTGTAAGGATCAAATGTACCCAAAGCAAGTCTTGAAACACTAAAAATGCCAGTTATCGTTACTATCATTTCATTTATTTTTTTTTTTGGACAGAATTTGGATAGAAATATTTTGAAGATAAATTATTATGAACTTTAGGTCAAAAAAATGTCCCGAGTACCAGAGCTAGCTAGTCATTTACTGGACAATTTTCTTAGTCTCAGTTTTCTCATCTGTAAAATGGGAATAAGTAATAATAATAACAAGAAGAAGAAGAAGAAGAAGAAGAAGATCCCTCACAGGGTCAATGAATTCAAATGAGGATGAATTGAAATCATATTTGTAAACTTTCTTACCCATCTTGAAGTGCTAGATAAGCATGAACATTTTGATATTATTTTGATATCATATATTTGAGGGTCTGCAGAAGTTTTCAATTAAATGACTAGGATATAAACTGTAGATTCAATGAAAGAATCATAATAATAATTATTATAATTATTATAATTATTATTTATTGCTTTCAGAGCTACTCATTCAGGTCTGGTCTCCTAAACTGGCCTCTTCCTGCTTGCGAGGGAACAGGGAATATGATGTGGTCTCTTAGGCTGGGGTCTTCCTTTCTGCAGAGAGTTAATGCCATCCCAAGCTGAAGTCTTTTTCTGTATATGTGATAGAAAGATGCCATTCCATCTTGTTCCCTTTGCTACCTCTCAGTCTAGTTTGCCTGCCATTCCATCAACTCCCTGGTACTCCCCCCCCCCCACTGCCAACATAAGATACCTTACACCCAGAGAGGACTCTACCCTGAGGCCAAACCCCCAGTGATATTAATAATCCATGTGAACTCATTAACAAACTTCCACCCAGTCATGCCCTCCCCATCCCAGTGATTCTGAATCCTCTGTCATTATCCAAACCAATTTTCCATACCCCACTGTCTGCTTCCTAATTTCTATCCTATTCAAACCACCCCCCCTCCAGTCTCCCACTCTCAAGTTATCTTCTCCCGTGCTCTTTGGGATTCTTTCGCCATAGATAACAAACTTACTTTCAACTTAAATCATGTTCCTTCCTACTCCTTTCTTCTGGCTTTCACGGAGACCTTGCTCTCCACTGATGGCACAGCCTCCCTGACTACACTTTGTGCGGCCATTTACATTTCACTGATCAAGGTACAGGAGTTGGAATCACCTTTGCTTCCTTCCTACTGTCACATCCAAGCTTGTCCTATTCCACCATCACTTATAACTCCTTCTTCTCCAAGTTTCACTCAAGCTGTATCTAACAGCCAATGAAAATTCTGCTAGTCTCCAGAACATTTCTCTTCTCTCCTCAATGAGTCCAGCTCCTGATTTGTAGTATTTCTCTTCTTCTCTAATTCCTGCTTTTTATACCAGGGGACTATGGATACCAACACATTGCCCCCATCACCACTCACTTCCTGAATTTACTCATCCTATGACATCGATCCCATCTAATACCCACAGAGATGGTTATATCCTTGACCTTGCCATCATCCAAAGATGTACCACTTTCATACTCTTACCATTTACTTATCTCAGTCAATCGAGTAATGCATCATTAATATTTATCGAACATTTGCAATTTGTTAGGCGCTGTGTTAAGTAAGGGGATAAAAAAAAAAGGCCAGTCCCTGCCCTCAGGAAGCTCACTTTCTTTTTTTAAAATTTTTTTTCAAGGCAATGGGGTTAAGTGGCTTGCCCAAGGCCACATGGCTAGGTAATTATTAAGTGTCTGAGGTTGGATTTGAACCCAGGTACTCCTGACTCCAAAGCCAGTGCTTTATCCACTGCGCCACCTAGCTTCTCCCCACTGTGCCACCTAGCTGCCCCGGAAGCTCACTTTCTAGTGAATCATAATCTGCTGTTATTCCACATTTTCCTCTGTTTTGCAATCCCAAACTCTGTTCTTTGTCCTTATGGTCTCCTCTAATTCTTCCACCCCTTGGTTTTGTTCCCAGCCCTCATCCTTGCACTGTCTACACTCTCATCCCTTCCCCATCTTGATCCCTTGGTGAATTAGTCCAACTCTATACTGACTTCTCTTGAATTTTTGGTTCTCTTATCCTATCACCAATCTTACCCTGCCAAGCTTCAAGTCAGGATTACACCAACCATCTGCTCTGAATGAAATTGGAGCAAATCGAACAGCCATGTTGATTGAATCAATACAAATTTATGTTTAGTTATCTCACCTGGGCCATAGCTCAGCAAGGCTAAGGTATAAATAAAATGTATAAAAGTTATGCCTCCCTAACTGACTCACTGTCTATTCACCTTTTCTTCCATCTTCAAGGATCTCATAGCTCCCCCCTCTCAAATGAGAACATTACTCATAATAACGAATAATAAGATATAACATTGAAATGGTGCTTACTATGGGCCAGCTATTGAGCTAAGCACTTTCCATTTATTTTCTTATTAGATCCTCACAACAACACTTGGAGGTAGATGCTATTATTATTTCCATTTTACATATGAGGAACTCATATGTAAACAGACATTTAGCGATTTGCTCAGATGCACAGAGAAAGTAAGTATCTAAGGCGGAATTTTAACTCAGGTCTTTCTGACTCTAGGTCTGGGGTTCTATCCACTGTAGTATCTGCTAGCTATCATTTTCTATAAGTTCATCCTTAAGTATCTGGAGATGGTTATGTGTCCTATAAATCTTAACTTCTATAAATTAAACATACTAAATGCCTTTTATGATTTCCATATAATTTGAATGCAAGTTTCTTTACTATCCTGATTGAATGTTCTCCCTCTCACTATCCTTTCTCTTGTTATTTTCTTCAAACATAATTTAAAAGTATGTATTTGGATGTCTTGAGAATTCAATGAATGGAACTGAGATCTTCAAGCTTTTTGTTTGGCTATGACTGGGGAGACTAATTGGCTCAGCAGGTCATTGAGGGGTCTCATAAAAACTGGGTTCAGTTGTGATCAATAATGAGAATCAATAAGACAAAGTTCAAAGTGGTTTCTGGTTCTACTGTTTGTGAGAGATGAGTAGAGTTGTAACCAGGGCAGAGTGATGGAACAAAATGAACAAATTTAGAGGGTTTGTTCTGGGCGATTTCTAAATACTAGCACCTGAGGAACCTTGGGACCAAATTCATGAATGATTCTTCTCTAATCCTTTGGTACTTACTCCATGTGAACTTAGCCTTAGTTGGCCTGGCCACTTGCCTCTGGTGTAAAAACTATTTGTTCTAGTTCTGTAGTGGCTGAGGAAGGTTGTGGACAAAATCAGTATCACCGGTGGGGGAGGTATAGTTCAAAACCAGGTTTTCCCTATGACTTTCACCGAGGTCTTACCCTATCCTTCCCCCATCCTAGGAACCTGAACAACATGGCACAAAGTCCACCAAAATGTGTCTACATCTCACTGTTCTCTCTGGATGCTCCTCTCATCTGACAGGTCTATTGGTTCTTTCCAAGACCCTTAGGTTTCCCATTTTGTTCCACAACCCTGATGACTATGTCACAACTCCCACAGTAGAAAACACAGAGCAGAGACAAAGCCTTGGGTTGTGGTGGCCGCTGTCTGAGGCCTCTTTGATGTTGTGGAGTGCTAGTCGACATTTTCTTCTCATGCCAAGTTCATGCTGCACGGATAGAAAGGGAGGCTGTGTATGCTTCTAATGAACAGAGAGGCAGAAAAACTTCAAAAAGAAGGGAAAACACTTGTGAAAATGTAGCAGAACACTTCCGATGCCCAGATAAAAACATAATGACATTGAAAAACACATGATGATCAGGTATAACCGTTAAAAAGTCACAGTAGTGACTCCCAGTCCATAATGAATGGTGGTCAAAATCAAGTCAATAAATATGTAGTAATCATCCACTATGGGTTGAGCCCTGAGTATATAAAGATTTAACCAGTCCCTTCCCTCAATGAGCTCATAATCTAATGGGGTAAGACAACAGGCAAGCCATAAATAGTAGATGATTCCCTAAAATTAAGGTGGATCTGACGCGTGGAAGGTGAGCTTCTATGTGAGACTGAAAGTCATGGGGCAAAGATGAGAAGGGAGAGAATTATGGGCATGGGCAGCAATTGGTGAAAATGTATGGTTTGGGGAGATAGTGTTTTATGTGAGAAAATGCAAGGAAACCAGGACCTCACCATCACTGGGAGGAGAGGAAGACTTTTTCCAGACTTCTAATCTGAAAAAGTCAGAAGGAGTCAGGTTTTGAAAAGATAGGGAACCACTAGAATTAATTGATTTGGGAGTGGCAAGTAAGATCATATTGTTAGCAGAACAGAAAATCAAAGGTAGTGGGGAAAGACTTGGGGCAGAGAGACCAACTAGCAGGTTATTAAAGGATTCCAGGTGTTGAGCCTACACCAATATGGTGGCAATGCCAGGGAAGAGAAGGGGCATATTAAAGAGTTATTATAAAGGTAAAATAAACAGTTCTTGGCAACAGATTGGACAAGAGCAGTGAGATAGAGCAAGATTGTAAACTTGGGTGCCTGGAAGACTGGTGGTTTCCTCTATAGCAATAGGAAAGTATAGAAGGGGGTAAAGTTTGGGGGGGAAAATACTGAGTTTGGGTAGAATATGTTGAGTTTAAGAGGTCTAGACATCCAGTTTGAGATTTCTAATAGGCAGATAGTATGTGAGTTTGGACATTGAAGAAACCAGCTAGGACTGGAGAAATAGATCTGAGAATTGTCTACACAGACATAATTGAATCCATGGGAGCTGATGAGATCACCAAAGGCAAAAGGACAGAGGAGGAAGAGAGTTTAGGACATGGTTACACCCAGGGTTAGGAGGTGTCACCTGAACAAAAAATCCAGCAAGGGAGATTGAGTAAAAACAGTAAGATGATGGATAGGAGAACCAAGAAAGCAGTGTTCTCAAAACAGAGAGAGAGAGAGAGAGAGAGAGAGAGAGAGAGAGAGAGAGAGAGAGAGAGAGAGAGAGAGAAGGAGAGGGAATATCAAGGAGAAAAAGATTATCAGGGGTGTCAAAGATCATGGAGAGGTCAAGAAGAATGAGGATTGAACTTGGCAGTTCAGAGACCACTGGGAGCTTTGGAGAGAGCAGTTTCAGTTGAAAAGAAAAAAAATCAGATCACAGAAAATTAAGAAGAAATTGAAGACAAAGAAAAGAGAAGCAGTGATGATAGATGGCCTCCTTAGAGAGATTATTTTTGCAAAAGACAATTAGAAACAACAAAATTCAGTACTGTTGAGGTTGTGAAAAAACCAGTATACTCATTCAGCTCTGGTAGAATGACAAAATTGAATCTTTTTGGAGAGCGATGTGGCAACATGCAATAAAAATGACCCAACCATCCTGTCCTTTGACCCAGTAATTCCATTCTTGGTAGTACATACTAAAATTGCATCCAAAACCCAAAGATGGCTTCTGGCTTTGGAGTCAAATGGTCTCAGGTTGTATCCTCACTTCTTAACTTCCCATGGTTTCGGGCAAATCAATAAATTTCTCGGAGCATCAGCTTCCTTATTTGTAAAATGAGGGGAATTGCACCAGATGGCCTCTAAAATTCCTTCCAGTTCCAAATTTATGATTCTATTTTAATGTTGCTTCAATAATTTGAAAGCCTTTTGAAAGCCTTGAGGGCAGAAGGTTGACCCATAAGTGTCACCTCTTCAAAAGGAAGATTCTTTTAGAATGTAGATTCTTTTAGACATAGAATTCGGTCATGATCATTCCAGGCCTCCAGTAAGGAAATTTCCTCACTCCTGGGCAGAAGTCAGGTCCTCTACCTAACCTTATATGTATATAAATTTCTTGTTAGCCTCCAATCTCTTTGTGGTTGAAATAAGATTAAGTTTACTGGAAATATTTGCATAATGATACAACCTACTATAGTGTTTGTGAGTAGGTAGGCCTTGGGAGAAGTTGAGGAAAGATCTGCTGTTTTCTTGAAACATTCTTTAACTTGGATTGTTTCCTCTGAGATGCCTCTAGTCAGTTGATCGATAAGCATTTATTATTTATTTTATGCTGAGTGCTGGGGGGGGGACACAAAAAAGAGGCAAATGATTCTCCCTAATCTCAAGAATCTTACAGTTGAATGGAGCCAGTGATTTTCTTTAATCTCTCCCTTTTCTTCCTCAGTTCAGTCCTCCCTTTGCCTCTCAAAAGTGTGCTTCAAATATCATTTGTTTCCATCTCTCCAAACCAGATCTCTGGAATCTTTGCTCATAGAGCTGCCATCACTTCTTCCTTTTACACAAATAACTTAGGGTGTGGTGTCTCTCATCTATCAGCCTTTCATACAACAACAACATTGATCTGAGAAGGTGTGCAACCTCTGTTCACACTGGGTTCTATTTGTTTGATTAATTTTTGGTTCTGGAATCAGATAAAATGTAATGGTTTCTACCTCAGCCAAATACTATCAAGAACCAAAGTTTTAATAGCAGATTATCTGTTATTTCCCCAAACTATAAACAACCTACTCATCAACATTTGGAAAGAGAAACTGAGGCTCACTAGTCAACCCATTTATCTTACAGAGAATCAGAGAAATGGAATGACTTGCTTGAAGTCACTTAAATTATAAATACCAAAGGCAGACTGTGAAACTTTCAATTTAAAATTTTCCCACTGTACTTTGTAGCCTAAGTTTTCACTAAATGCTGATATTGTTTTAGAATGTAGACTCTTTTAGATGTAGGGTTCAGTCATGATCATTCCAAGCCTCCAGTAAGGAAATTTCCTCACTCCTGGGCAGAGGTCAGTCCTCTCCCTAACCTTTTATTTATATAGTTAACCTCTAGTTTTGTTTTTTAATAAAACTGGCATTCTGATGGGATAATAGGGAAAATGAAGCAAAAAATAGCTAAGAACCAGCTGTTTTAAATGGAGCTTGAGTGGCCATTTTTATAGGAGGTCTGTTTTATGTACAATGGATAAGATCTGATCAGAAGGTGGTCCAGTCACGTAGCAAGAATGAACAATCACAGATGAACAACTCAGCTGGTATATTGGAATCCCACAAACTATTTAAAGAATTAGAGAATGATCCCTAGTGGATTGGATGGATTCCCTGGGAAGACTTTAGGGAAGGATATGAAGAAGAATTATATTGGATGTAAAAGCAGCAATGATTTTTCATATTGCACCATTGGAGAGAGAGCCCACATGGGGGACATGACATAGCAGTCACTGATGTGTTCCATTCAGTTTACTCAGGTTGGCCAAGCCATTTGGGCTTCAACATTCAGCTTGACGATACATTTTCCATTTGTGGGATCAGAGAACTCCTCCCTTTACTGTGGGTTAGAAGTTAAATTGTTAATGTAGTGATTTTCTTTGGCATTTTTGTAACATGGATTTTGCATGGACCCACATCAAGGAGTGCAGAGGCTCATATGTACTAGCTTTGCCAAACATCTTCAAATGTTGGAAATGGAAAGCTGTAGTGAGAATGGCTGCAGGACAAATCCCAGCACCCCCATGCTCCTCACTGCCTTTCCAGAATCTCCGAGTGACTGCTAGTCTTGGAAGCCCTTCTCGGACCCATCTCCCTCACTGAGTATGGAAAGAAGACAAATTAGCTGTTTTCTACACTAGAAGCTCCCAGGTGCAGAAAGGAGATTGAATGAAAACATTAATAGCTAGGACATCTTTTTGCCTAAGGATTTGATGAGTTTCATGGCAACTATGCTAGCTGCAAGCACAAACAGGCAAAACCCTTAGCACAGTAGCTAGTATTTTTATAGAAGACCATACATTAGTTTGTTTGATGCCCATAGTTCCCCAGCAGAGGAAAAATGGAAAAAGGAAGACCCAAGTTCAAGTTTTGACTCTAACTGTCTCTCCGAACATGGGATGACATTGAAGATTCAGTGAAATACCAATGGATGAGCCCTAGATCTGAACTCATGCCCTGTGTTCAAATCCATCTTTAAATGATAGAATGGGTAATATCTTCAATGTGGAGTCAAGCGTGAATATCAGCAAATGACAACCTCATTGGATGTCACTAATGGTCTGTGTTTTATTCCTCAAAGATGGCACTCCATGTACCATGGCCATGCCTTGACTATCCTGCATGATGGAATGCTTTCCCTCCTTTCCTGGCTTCTTTCAAAACTCACCTCAAATGCCATCTTATGAAGGAAGCCTTTCCCAGTACCCCTCCTCTTATAGATATCTTGTACACACATATACAAATGTGTATTTAAATATATATTCATATACATACACACACATATACATATATATATATATATATTTCTGGTTAAAATGTAAACTCCTTGAAGACATGGGCTTTTTATGCCTTTATATTATTTTATAATTATAATATAATTATGTCATAAGTTATAAATATAATAATTCATTGTATTTTTACCTTTCAGTACTTACCTTATTACTTTAAATAATTAATAATTAATTATAAAGAATTAATATATACTTATGGTCTGATTAAAGTCCCTTTCACTTCTAAATCTGTGTGATCTTAGATAAGTCTAAAACCTGAGCAGCCTTTAGCTTCCTCTTCTATAAAATTAAGAAGTTGAAATACTTGGCTTCAAAGGCTTGTTCTACCTCATCAATCTCATTATCCTGAATTTTACAGGGGTGATATTATCCCCAAAGTGGAAATATTCTTCTGCAATGAAATCAGAGATCCAAACCTCCTGCATCCCACCCTCCCCCCTCTGCACAAAAGAATCCAGCCTGGTAAGTAAGGTAAGGAGAACAAGGTGCTGGACCTAGAGACAGGAAGAATGAGCACTAGGCCAGGCTCTGTTATTCCCTAGATGTGGGTGTGTCAATTCACTTTTCTCACTTCCGTTTTTCTCATCTTCAAAGATACTGTGAAAATTAAATTGGTGGTGGTAATGGGAGAAAGAAATCAGGATTTGTATAGCGTAAATAGCCTTTTGGGATATTGTGTTAAACGCTTTATAAATCATTAAGCTAACACTCAATTGAGATAAAAATTGATTTATTTTTTATTTCTTTTGCTTACTTTATTTAATATTTGTTTCATTTACTTATATTATCTCACGTGTTCATTAGGTCGAGTGAGAGAATATAAATAAAGTCTTTTGAAAATCTTAGTATAGATGCATGCTAAGCATTACTGTCATAATTATTATTATTTGCAGATTTGGAACATTGAAGCCTAGAGAATGAAATGATTTCCTGAGGTCCTACAAGGAGAAAAGAGCAGTCAGGTCCTCTGGCTCCAGATGTTGGGTTCATTCTATTTCCCAACAGGACTCTAAGGCTGTATATTTTCCAAAAGCTAGACTCACTTCCTTATACCCACTTCATTTGAAAATGAACACCACCACAGTGATCCGAACTGTTCTTCATCCCTAGGCACTAATAAAGGACATCGAATACGTCACTCAAACACTCAGAGAACTCTGGAATCCCATTTATCTAAATCGACCGTCATGATACCTAACCAATCCAGCTCATTCTTACCTGCATCTTACAAGTTCACCACAGGGAGAAGATCCATCCAAAAGGTCTAAGATTTGAATGAAAATGTTTTCATAGCTAAGCTCATCCTGACTGTTGACTTCACCCCAATCATTCTTTATCCTAGATGTTTTGATCCAATCCAGTTTAATAGACATTTATTAAGGCACTAAGGCCATGGGGGGGGGGGGCAAAACAATTCCTGTCCTTAAGAAATTTAGTTTCTATAGGAAATGATATGTTTACATTGAAATAAAATATACAAAGACAATACAATACAATTTGGGGATGAGGAGGGGTGTTGGGAGAACCCTAATAATCTGGAACAGAGTCTGCTATATAGCAGCTACCTAGGCAATGCTTTGTGATTGATGGAGTGATTGATTAATTGATTAATTGAACTAGGAGCCAGTGGAAGGAAGAGGACCGAGAACCATGGACGCTCTTTCAGGAATGAACTAGGATCCCCTAAATAGAACAAATAGCCTCCCCACCTCATCCCCCATCCTTCCCTAACCTGACATGTCAGGAAAAATTCTTGCCCTCTTTAAAACAATGTCAATATAATCAAATCTCTGAATATGATTAATGCCAAAAAATCCATAAAGAAACAAGTATCTCTCAGTGTATGGGGAATAAATGATGTAATAGAGAAAGCCATCTGAAGGCTTAAGTCCTAAGTCAGACTCGGGGATGAGTGGCCTTTGTGTTAACATCTATAAAAATGACATCAATTACTTTAAAAAAAATAACCCACAATTCTTTATACATGTTCAGATTTCCCAGAGACTAAATGTCCAGGCTCATGAAACTGACTTGACTGTTTCACTATAGTTTTTGCCAAAGATTTTTCATGGACTGAACAGAAATCAGGAGTCAATCTGGATGAATTCAGCTCCACAGCTCCACCTGTAGGAGAGCTGAGTGTAGATGTTGAACACCACCAGATCTAGGCTGTTGGGGGGATTCTTGGAAACCTCAGTTTGTTTACCTGTTTTTAACCTCTGAATGGTGTGGACATAATAGGTGAAGTGCTATTTCATAAAGCTAAATAATAATAATATACTGTAGACAGAGTAACACTGAGTCATAGTGGCAATGATGGTGGGGTCGGTATATCCATACTTTTGTGTAATGACAAATTGCATGTTTATGGGTCATGCTCACTTTACATGGGATTCTTCTGGTTATTTATCTTCTCTCTTGAGGACATTACATATATATATATATATATATATATATATATATATATATACACATATATATGTGTATATATATATATATATGTGTGTGTGTGTGTGTGTGTGTGTGTGTGTGTGTGCGCGCACGCGCGCGCCACGGTGTATCCATAGGACTTCAATGGGTAACTTGATCTGATCCTCAATTAAGACAAATAATCTGATTTCTTTGCAATGTGCTTAGAATGATATATAATATAAAATAATACATATAATCTAATAACAGAGCATAACAAAGCATATAAATGATATATCATGATAATAGACTCATCTAGAAAAACAGTGCAGAGGGGGAGTGTGTAGTGGGTTGTGAAATCAGGGAGAGATAGATTTAAGTATTTCCTTAGAAATACAGTAACTTGGGAGGCTAGGTGGTGCAGTGGATAGAGCACCGGCCCTGGAGTCAATGAGTACCTGAGTTCAAATCTGTCCTCAGACACTTAATAATTACCTAGCTGTGTGGCCTTGGGCAAACCTTGCAACTTTTTTTTTGAAAGGAAAGAAAGAAAGAAAGAAAGAAAGAAAGAAAGAAAGAAAGAAAGACAGACAGACGGTGGTGCAAGTCTCTTACCTAGTCTCTCAGTGTCTCCAAGCAACTAAGAAAATTATAAACAAGTTGTGAAAGTAGACAAAGACAGAATTTTCATATCATTAGTTATCACAGTGGATGAAGTCATAGGCCTCATCCAAAATGGAAATGAAGATCAACAACTAATCTATAAATGATAGACTAAGAGAATTTTCTGAGGTAACTTGACCATGATCTCATAGCTAGCATTGAATCCTGAGCTTCCTAACTCCAAGATTGTCTATATATTGCATAAGATGGATACTATCTTTCACACTTACACACACACACACACACAACACACACACGCCATATGCCACACACATATGTATATATGTTTATATTTGAATGCATTTATATTTACATATGTATGTTCCTGTAAATAAATACATAAATATCTGCATATACAGTTAAATAATGACCCTAAATTATTAGAAGCAGTCCATTTGTAACTAGGACCCGGTAGGATCATGAATTTAGCATTTGAAGATAATTTTGAGATTATTTTGTCTAATTCTTTTATTTTGTAGAAAAGGGAATTAATTTGCTCAAGGTGACACAGGTAGGAGGAGCAGAGGCATCATTGGAGCATAGGTCTTCTATCTCAACTTCCTGAACTCTCACTGTTCCCACTATTCCTTTCCCACTAACCTGATAGCTTCTATTCATGAATTGTACCCACTGAAGAAGGTGCCAACTCTTGATCAAAATGGAATCTGGGTAGCCAGACCTGAAGGAAATGATCAATTGAATTGACCTCTGTGAATTGACTTTAGTCTTGTTGACTGGATTATTCCTCAGGGATGTAGATAGAATCTGGATTCTTCATGCTAAATAAACTTCAGAAGAATAAGGTTGTTCTGTAAGCCCATGAGTGAAGGTGTATCAAACCTCTCCATCAGGGCAAAAATCAGGCACAGTTTTGGGATATCCGCAATGGAGAATGCCATCTGTATCCTGAGAAAGAATTGTGGAGTTTCAACAATGGCCAAAGACGATTACTTTTAATATAAAGAAAAATGTTTTCTTATTATATAATTCTGCTGTATCTCATAATATATGTTTCTTCCTTAAGGACATGATTTCTCTCTCATCACATTCAACTTAGATCAATGCACACTATGGGAATGATGTAAAGACTAACAAACTGCCTTCTGGGTGGGGAGAGAAGCAAGACTGGGGGAAAATTGTAAAACTCAAAATAAAAAACCTTTATAAAATTTAAAAAAGTAAAGGAGATCAAAGTATAACTCAAAATGACCTATCCTATAAACATGAGCCTAATTATCAACAAAAGAAAAATATTTAAGATATATCTGAACAATAAAAACAAAGAAAAGCACGAACAACACAAAAAGAATCAAAGTCAACATTTGACATAAGGGCAATGTTGTATAAGTGTGAAAAGTAATAATGATTGTGCACATTGACAAAACTCTATAAGGTTGGAAAATTGCTTTGCATCCACACTCTCATTTGATTTTCACAACAGCCTTAAGAGGGAAGTGTGATCTTTGGATGAGGACCAATGATTCCAATGGTGTTGGGAGTTCCTGATGAGTATGTGTCTTCTGCCAATGCCCATTAGCATCTTCTCTGAGATTTTGAATCCAGCTCTTTCTGATTCTGATATTATGATCCCCATTTTATAGACAAGGAAACTGGGACTCAGAGAGATTGAGTCAGGCTGTACCAATAAAGAGTTACATGGTAGAAGTGGTGTAAATGATGCCATTGCAGAGATGCATGATTAGAAAAAAGTGTGGGGAGAATGATGGGCAGGTCACAAAGTCTATTGGTAACCATGCAATGTGAAGTGATCTGGAAGAAGCCTCCAGGAGGTTAATGCACCCCATTGATATGAATGGACATGGGCAGGCACAGAGTGCTTGTCATCTGCACCAGTGGAGGCAGTCATCCTATGGATGAAATCAGAGGACCTCAGAATATGAAAGACTAGGAGCTGAATCCAGGTCAAAGAAGAAATAGAAGATTCAGCTAGAAAAGGCACATTTTTCCAGCTGCATTTTCCATTTCTTCACGGCTGAGCTTCTAATCCCTTGGGCTTCATTCCGTGGCTTCAAGCAGGAGCTGTTGGCTTTATTTTAACCACTGAGAAGAGACAGTCCCAGATGACTTATGGGTATGAGCTGAACTTAAGAAGAGTTGTGTTGACTGCATGCGTTTTAAAAGTAGAGTGTAACAAGCTAACATATCACCATAGCTTACACTGGAGTGGGCTGGCAAAGCCACAGGACGACATACAGACATTCAGTTGGGTGACCTGAGACCACTCTGTTGGTTTGTAGCGGGCTATGATTGGACTTTCTCCCAGGATAATTCTTCATCAGTGCCTCAAGACTTGGGGGAGAGACCTAGGGTTCCTATAGGGGCTATGCCCCAGAAGGATAAAGCTCTGGGGGACCCAAGAGGTTGAGAGGACTTCAAGGAAAGGACTCCATTTGTTGTCCAAGAAAGAGAGATTAATTAAATTCAGAGGAGTTTATTGTCAGATGTGTGTCCACCACGTAATGATTGTTTTTTGCTACATAAATGATGAATACCATTTTAACTCATAGTTAATGTTGCTGTTAGGATCTCATGAACCAAAACTGAATCTTCACTGGAAACAGGATTATAGACTCTGAAGGCTATTGGTGTTCCCAGTTCTTGAACTTGGGATGGGATCCTTACACACTTATTTTCTATATGGCAATATATTTTAAACTGGACCTTAGCATTCTTATCTGAATGATGAGTTTAATTCTGTAAATGGATTTTATGGGGTCCATGAACTTGAATTGGAAAAAATAATCACATCTTTATTTTCACTAACTTTTACCTGAAATTTTAGGGGCAGTTAGGTGATACTCTGGACTTGGAATCAGCAAGACTCATTTTCCTGAGTTCAAATCTTACATCAGACACTTACTACCTGTGTGACCTTGAACAAATCACTTAATCCTGTTGCTCTCAATTTCCTCATCTATAAAATGAGCTGGAGAAGGAAGTGGCAAACTACTCCAATATCTCTGCCAAGAAAATCCCAAATAGAGTCATGAAGAGTCAGACATGAATGAAATTTCTGTACAAACTGAAAATTATCATTTCCTACAGTCATTTAAAAACATTTTTTGAGGAAGGGTCTATAGGTACCAGATTGCCTGAAGGGTCTAGAAAACAGACACAAAAGGTTAAATTTCCAAATACTTCTATTTCTTAGTGAATCTTTCTAAAAGTCAATAAAATGCAGCTGATTGATAACCATTAATAATAATGGGAGGAGGAAATGAGGAACACACCAGTGGGGGCTCATGAGTCATTAAGAAAGATAGTTCCCCTACTCCAACTAAACTCCAAATCCAATATTATCCCTAGTGCCCCAAGATGGTGGAGAAGAAACAGCTGCCCTTTGGAAATCCAGCCTCCCAGGATAATTGGGGATTGAAAAAGTATTGAAAATCAATAAAGAAAACCCTTCAATCTAAATAATACCTAGATTTAAGTTTAGTTGTATTCACATCATATTTTCTTGACTTGGTGTTACAAATGAAATCATAGATCCAATCCCTATTTCGCTCATGGCTTACTACACATGCTACTTACACAGCACCTACTAATTGTTCGGGAAGGTTTAATTCGGAATTTAAAGACATCCATCCTCCCTCCCTCCCTCCAACATATGTTTAATCCAATTATAAAAAAAGTCAAGTAAAACACTTAAACTTACCCAAACCTGTCAAATAGTATAGAAGTCATTTCTGCCAGGTGTAATTTAAGAATATAAATAAACACTTGGGTTCAAATGCCAAGCAATCTGGCAGCTAATATGAACACTTCAAATGATTGAAAATGTAGGTAAGTTTAATTAACTGTGCTGTGTTATGAGAACTGGGTGAGCCAAAGCATTTCTTGGGGAAGATTTAAAGTTGAGATAACTATATCCTTCCATCCTCATGAAGGTAAAAGTCTGCTAGTGTTCACACACACACACAGACACACACACACACACACACACACACACACAGACACACAAACAGACACACACACACACACACACACGCACACACACACACTCTACAAAGTAACACTTGGTAGGTGCCCCAGGGTCCACAAGTCAAATACGCTTAATCTAGATAGAAAATAGTGTCATTCAAACTACCGATTAATGGACAAGCTTTTATAAAGTGCTTACTAAGTGCCAAGAATCAAACTAGGGTCTGGAAATAGGTTATTCACACTCGAATACCAAATCAAGGTTAGCATTTCTTTGTTGGCTTGTGGTATAGTTATTAGACATTGGACTTGTAATCACAACAATTTGAATGTAAATCATACTTCAGACCCATACCTCAGTTTCCTTATCTGTAAAATGATGGAATTGGCCAAGATGTTCTCTAAGGTCCCCTCTAACTCTTTAATGGTATGACCTTCTTTTATAGTTGGAAATTAAGATGCTAAGTGATGGCTAAACTCCTAATGCATGGGGGGTGGGATGAGGGTCATTGCACTTTGCTTAATTTCCCTCAAGAAATAAAGACCAGAAGGGCTGTTTCCCAAAGCCTCCCTCTAATTCATACTCTTAGCTCCCTTTTGAGACCAGAAGGAAGTTACAAATGCCAGTGCTTCACATCTTGCTAAGGTCTTTCTTCTGTCAAAGCCTTTAGGATGTTAGTAATTTGGAAAAACTAGCTCTGCAGCATGCCACCCACATCTGCCATTAGGCCTGTAACATGAGATGTTGTTCTGAATGGCTCCCCCCCCCACCCCTCACCTAAATCAGACATTTATGAAAAAGTAAAGGGCTGGCTGTTGTGGAATCAGATTTTGTTTCTTTTCTTGTAAGTGGATGTTCAGAAAGGAAAAAATAGTTTCTATTGGGTTTCTTAAGGCTCATGAAGAAATAACTAGCTTTCCACTATTGTTTATTTGTTTGTTTGTTTTGCAATATCCAATTTGCAATATAATTTTTGTTGCAATTGGAAAACCAGAGATGAAGGGAGATTTTCCCCAGGCGCTCAGGTCAGAGAAGGCACAAATCAACTTTTTCTTAAAAATTCATTGCATTCTGTTCAGAAGCTCACTGTTGGCAATGGGAGACCTCTAAGCCACTCTTCTTCCTCCCCAAGTTCCATCCCTGACTCTCCAATTTCTTCTGTAACCCCAAACCCTGGACTCCCCTTTCCTTCTCATCCTGCCACACCCACAGTTTTCATATGACAGAGCAGTGGTCTCTATGCTTATTTGATCATATATACTAACACCAGTTCATTTTGTTTGGGGGATATGCTGGCATGGGGGGCAATGATACTGGGGAGGGTGGGGTACCCAGATGAGTTAGGGGCTGATTTTAAGTTCATAAAGAGGAAAGGGAAGAACTAACACAGCAGTGAGATATAGTAATGGACTGTAATGGGTGAAAGATAGGTGTAGTTATAGTGAAAATAACGTTCCTGATTGGCTATTGTGGGGAGGGCAGGATGTGATTCATCTTCCCCTCTTCCAATGGGTTGATCACATAACACTTGAGGGAGGTCAACCCATTTTTCCAGGAGATCCTCCTTTGGGAGATCTCTGTCTTGGATCATCTTTTACCTTCTTAGAGATGAAGCATTTGAAAGTGGTGATGTGGGGTGTGTACTATTCCAACTTTCCTCCACAGATCTGTGTGTCTGGGAATGTGAGAGAAGGAGAAGGTGCTAGAGTGCCTGTTTACTGCTTTGGATAAAACAAAATATAACTATCAGTACAGTTAAGGAATAAAAGTTTTAAAATTGTCCCTTTGGGATTGTGGATTCAGACTCCATGAATATATCAATTTAAAATCATTTAGCTTCTAGCTCCTTCGATTTCAGAATTGCTAGCTGCTAAAATTCACTGAATTTCTGAAGCTCCTTTAAAAGAAAACACACAGGAAAATATGGCAATACATCTAAACGTTTTTGCTATTATTTGAATTTGTAGGTTCTCTTCATTGAATTTTAGTAAGAGAAAAATGTGACTTTTCATGTCAGTATGTAAACTTGGAAGGAGGGAAGAATGTGTGTGTGTGTATATAAAGGATAGTGAAGACTGGAAGGTCTTTAAAGGACAAGAAGACTGGAAAGGTAAGATGGAGCCAGGATATGAGGGGCTTAAAAGTCAAACTCATTCACAAGCTACATCCTCACTGGCTCAATCAGATCAAGTTAAAGATGTATCCTAGAGATAGTTTCATCTCTAGGTCAGAGAGAGAAGACTGATTTTTCAATGTAATATTGATGTTCGTTCAGTGCAGTGATTTCTAAATTAAGAGTAGAAGCAACGCTGCCATTGATTCCTGTCCCCACCTCTGTCTATATAAGAAGAAAAAAATAATGAACAGGTAATTTCTTGGGGATTCAACTTTTTTTAACTGGAAAAAGGGGTTTCGAGTAAATAGTTGTTAAGCTAGCTTCTTAGTTAAAAAAAATTAAGATTCGTTTTTATGATCCTTCTTCTTAAGTATCAGAATGAACAGTTATAGAAATCATAATATCCTAGAAAGAGATCTGGAAGGGCTCTTAAAGGATAATTGTTATATCATTTTTAAAAAATACAGATGAGGAAACTAATTCCTTGAAAAGCAAAATTACTTGCCCAAAGTCCTAGAGGCAGTAGTAGGAGAGCTCAGATTTGAACCCATGTTCACAGATCCAGGTTGTTGCCACCAGTAAAGTATTGATAAGCAGAATCCTGCTCTCTTTCCACCCCTTAGTAACTGCAAAATGATGTGAAAGAGGTCAGTTGGGTGGGAACCTATGTCTAATCTGCCATGGGAAAGAATCCTAGATCCCAAAAGTTTCCTCTCCAAGTTTACAATTTTAACTAGATAATCAATAAAACAATCGCAGATCCTTCTTTTCCTCTGAAATGATTTTGTATTTTGTGTTTCTACGTTCTATAGATTTTGTATTGCCTTGTCTCTGTCCTTGTTGTTTCTCTAATAGAATGTAATCAAGGACAAGACCTCATACAAATTTGTCTTCGTGCCCCAGAACTGACTTGTATTTGGTCTTAATAAATGTTCATTGAATAAATGATGGCATGCATGGGATAATATTCCAGAAACGTATTAAATGAGTTGTCATAACCAACTAGAAAACTATCAATGAATTCTATTTTCTTAAGAAAAACACTCAAACGCAAGCCTAATAGGGTTCATATATTTGAATGTTTGGATCCCTATAAATCTTCCAGATTGGTATGGTTTTCAGTAATTGCTGCAATTATATATTTTCCTGAATAACTTGCTTTTTTCTTCCTCTGGGATTTTATTTTCATTTCAAACAAAGGATGAAAATGTTGCTCATAAGGATTTGCCAGTCGTCTTCATAATGACAACAGTTCCCATTTCATAGAGCCTTAAGGCTCATAAAACTTTGGTCTTCAGTTATTTTGTAATTACATATATTGGGTGCGTTTAGTTAGTTGGTTGGACAGCAAGCATTTATTAAGTTCCTTCTATCTTTCAGCACTGGAGATACAAAGAGAGACAAATGTTAGCTGACTGTTCTTGAGCTCCATAGAGTGGATTTGTAGGACTATATTCCTGAGAGATGGCCTCTGGATCTTCTCTTGTTACAAAAAGTGAAAAAAAAAGAAATGATTTCCCCAAACTCTCTGTTAAACTCCATATTGTTGCTTTCTCTTCTGGATTTACTTTCCAATTTTGTGTCTTCTTGCATAAAAGATGAACATACTATATTTCTTTTTTTTTAAATTGATCTGTATTGCAGAGTCACGCTGTCTGAAACTAGAGTCCCAGAAGCAAGATCAGCTAAGAACAAACACAATTTCCTGTCGCTTTTGAGTTAATGCTTCTTAAAAAAATAAATAAATAAACCAACCGCACTATGGTGGTCAACCAGACTACACTTAAAGAAAACAATTTTGTTTGCTCTGGTCCTCTCCTCGGTCTTGGAACTGGCTACAATTGAAGTTGGGGAAGATGAATGTGGCGTGAAGGGTGTTTAAGGCTAATCAGTAGCATGTGTGTAAGTCTTTCAGCCACATGGCGTTGAGGCTAAGCAAACAGAGACAGGGCTGTGCTCCTCCAGAGAAAATATTGCACTGTGTCTGTCACTAAGGAGAAGGGCTGCTAATGGGGCCATGGTCCATGAACAGTCATTTACATTTTCTAGCCCAGGGCCTGTGTCTTTCTGGACCCAGAGTGTCGCCTTTGGGTGTCAAAACCTGGTCTGAAACATAGATGTGAGAGAGAGAGGAGGAAAAAAGAGTGAAAGAAAATAAAGGGAGTATGATTTTTAAAAAAGGAGAAAAATCTGCAAAATCAAAAAAAGAGAATGGGCATTTCTAAAATAATGTAGATTCATAATGTGGGTTTGTATGTCATCTCAATTGATCCTCACAATTATCTGTAAGATAAGTGCTATTATTATTCCCACTTAACAAATGAGGAAACTGAGATTGGGAACAGTTAACTTGGTCTTGATCATATCATAGTGAGGATCTGAGGCAAGATTTGAACCCAGGTCTTCCTAGTTTCACCATAGCCACCCTTCCATGCTATCAATCCATAATTGTATGTATGTAATTAGTCATTGGGTCATCATACTTAGTTTGACATTCAAGGTGATAGACTCCATTAAGACCCAAGCATTAGCTTGGATCATTGTTAGCTCGCCAGGATTTCATTGCATCCAGGTGAGCCTGGACTCAGAGTTGGGTTGGTCTAGATGGGCTCTGGGATCTCTTCTAATTCTAAGGTCCTGTGATTCTTCTCCATATATTTCTATGTCATGGCATAGGGATGTTGATTTGGGCAGTGTCATGAATGTCTCTATTCTTGTGAACAAGAGGTTGGTCATGGGCAGTCTTGGTCAGTGACACCCTTTCCTGAGGGAAGAGCATGTTTCAGTAAGTAATTTATGTAATTTAAAATCAATTCAAGAAAAGATGGAAGACACTGTGCAAAGATTAAAAATAAAAGATCATTTAATTTTCGTGCTCATGGAATTTCCATTTATCTGGGCAGGATAAACATAGGCAAATTTGGAGGAGCAAAGGAAAAATCCAGGAGACCTCTCTAGGAAACTACAACAAAAGAATATTTACTTTTAGTTTAAGGTTTTCACAGTTTATCTGGAGGAGGGAATCCGCAAGCCCTGCCTTGAAGGAAGGGAAGAATTCTGAAGCACTGAGATGAAAGTGAATTCCAGTCTTGGCCACAGAGACAGAGATGACTTCTCTAGGCCAGGTGATGGGTAAATTAGATTCTATTTGTTTAGAACAAAAGTGCATGATGGGGAACAAAAGGAAGTAAGACTGAAAATGTAGATTGGATAGAGTGAGGTCAGTCTATAGAAGGCCCCCAGATGGAAAGCTAAAGAGTTTGTACTTCATCCTACGGACAACAGAGAGATATTGAAGGGCATTGAATCAAAGCTTAAAACTAGGACAGGTCCTAGATTATTTGTTATGTTTCAGGATTACTTGGCTAAAGCTATGTCAAACATGCTTACTTTTTCAGCAAATAGAAGAGAATGAAGACTTCTATATATTTATAATCTGTGACCTACCATCAAAATATGAGACTCCTATATGTTAGATTCAATTTTTCCCTATTTTTTTTAACATTTTTATTTAAAGTTTT